>NC_058406.1:56550472-56573211 GCF_002201575.2 Neomonachus schauinslandi
ATATATATATATATATATATATATATATATATATATATATATATATAGTGGATTTAGTTTACATGCTAGTGTTTCAAGTATTCTATTAGGATTTTCACAATAGTATCATATATGGATGTCACCAAAGCTCTGAGAGTAATATTTGTAAGTTAACTGTTTTATGGGGGACATTGAAAATACTGTATTTTTGTAGGGTCTATTAAAATGAGTGTCACTTATTAGAAGTACAGTGGTATTTTTTGGCAATAGAATTTGTCACTTGAAGGCAAATGATACTTCACTTTATAGATGATGCACTAATTTTGATGTTGCTTTATGTCAGGGTGACATTATACCATGATTTTATAGGGTTTGACATTTAGCAAATGATTAAATGATTGGCCTATTTAATATGTTTCCCAGAAGTAACTTTTAAATGCATTTTAATATATCGACAGTTTCTGATGAGAAATGTCTTTCAAGAGCCTAATTTTCTTTGTCAAAAACTCACACCAAACCATGGTACCACCATTTCCGGCTGCTATTATAGGATGATCATCATTAATCAAGATGGAGGCCCCCACCGGCCTCACAAGATCACTTAAAGGAAAAACAAACTCCCAGGTGTAGTTTGGTTGGCAATGAAGCATCTCAACTCATCCCATCAGTTTTGTTTAATCTCTTATGGGAGAGGTGGAAGAAGAGCCAGATAGAGGACCACCCAAGTCTCTTTTCTTATGTCAGGTTTCCACATCAGACCCAGGGCTTCAGGAGATGCTTCTGAGGCACAAAGCTAAAAGGATCATAGTAAACACCTCTTCCACTCCTGATGTGACAACAGTGTCCTGGCCCCGGGCTCTCATCCTTCCTGTACTACAGGAAAGGAGGAAAAGAAAAAGCGTTCCTGACCCACGGAAAAGAAATCTGATGTTTCAAAGCACCTTGTTGTCAATTGTACTGCCGTGCTGCCTACTGAGAAAAGGCAGGTAATAATGAAAAGAGGCATTTTTTTTTTAGATTGATTGAAAAAAATCACTAATTACTTGACAGGTTAAAAAAAATTTAATTTATTCCATAGGTGATCTAAACCAAAAATACATTAATTTCCCAGTATTGACTTTTGGAGTAACTGGTTTTGCTCCCTGAAATTAGAATCTGGTTTATGTTAACCACCCCTCCCCACAAAAAAAAAAAAAAAAAAAAAGTTAAAGGTGTGCCTTTTTAAAAAAGAAAATCGACGACAACAAAGGAGTGGAATTCGTGATTCCAATAGACTCGCCTCTTGGTCTTTGATTTTTATTGAGATCTTCCTACTGAGGAAGTTGCCTCGATCTGGTGGATTAGTAAGACACAATGAAGGGGAATGGGAAAGATCAGGGTGGAAAGAATAAGCACTGAAAAGTATTGGTAGAATTCCTGCAGATTTTGCAAAGCCAAATAGACGTTAATGGACAATTTTTAAAACTACTGACATGGCTTAAAATACATTGCCCACAAAAGCTCTCTTATGATAATTCCTGGTTTCCAGACAATAGAAGTCACCTTAACAAACATAGTAATTTCAAAATATAGGTATACTTTTGACAAGGAATATTCAAAGTCAGTGTAACATACTTATATGTACATCATGCTAATTTATTGCTCATTGAAACCTATAAAATACATGTGTCCCAGTTAATTAAAACTGTTAGTTGCATAAACATCAAACAATCCCAGTTGTTTCTAGGTCTTACATTGGATTATCACTTTCAAGATGAAAAGCAGTTTTAAAGAGAGGATGACAAATCAGCATTAATTTGTTTTTAATCTTGAAGATGACAGCACACATATTACTAATATAATTGCTTATTTAAAAAGTAGGACTGAGATATCTTTCAGTGGGTGAACTAAAGAGATAGTATACCCAGACAGAGGAAAATGAAGAAATTAAATTTACACATTCAAATATTAAGTGGAAAGTATTTGAATTTGCCAGAATGATTAGATGAAGGGAGTAGGAAAACATTTTACTGTAAATCATCAAATCAAATATTTCCATGAAAATTTAAATATTTGGAAAACATAGTGTGTTTGTCAACTTGTCTTTTCATTGGCTTGTAATACTGCCCTCGGTCATTCTCTGCCCCCTCATTGGCACCCAGATCAAGAATGTCTATTCTGATGGATCTGCTGTTATCAAGAGGCAACAATACAGTGTACCCAGATAAATAGGCATGCTGGTACAGGACTACTGCTCTAAGCCTTTGGAAAATTCAATCAGACAATATGTTTGACTGATTCTTGATATACTGACCAAACAGCGGGTTTATTAAAACACTGGGTCAGTAAAAAGTTATGCAAATAATGGACTCCAGTAAGTTAAGAAGATGGGTCCTTTATCTAGTATCGAGAAAAGCAGGGTCGAGTTCCCAGGAAAGTTCCTCTCACAGAAATGCTGAATCTTTCTGAGGCTCAATAAAATGTTCAAACACTGGGTTGGTGATGTGCCCTGTCTTATGGTTGTAGTGACCTGATCATCTGGGAATAGGGGTCGGGGGAGAAATCTCCAGATTTGAGATCACCTGCATGAACTTGTGTCCTTAGCAATACAACTACTTTCCATTAAGAAAAGCATCCTGCCTTGGCCCAGAATATTGCCCCATTGCTCAGTAAGACCGTTGCCCAGGTATACATGATAGCAAGAAAATAGTATGTGGGCTGGGGAAAAACAGACGTGCACTCTAGAAAGCACATGGGTTACTATTATAGGAGATCCTGGGTGTCAGCTCTCCTGTGCATCCCTTCAGCTTCATTTGATCTAAACTCTTCAGAGAATGTATTTTCTGAACACCCCACTGTACAAAACTCAAAGCAGATGAAGTCAAATTGTGTAGCTATATTCTGAACTTCTGGGGGCTCCCCTTAGAGTTCTCATTGGAGACCCTTGAATATCTACGGATGGTTCCAACTTCTGATTTGGGAAGAACTTCCTTAGGTGACCAAGGAACTTGGAGTAGTAGCATTAACCCAAGTGCAAAAGTGGGGCACTTATGTCTCTGACAACAACAAACCAAACTTGTGTGCAAGGGTGAGGGTGGCAATGCCTTAATAGAACCATGGTTCCACTTCTGTTTTTAAGATGTTGAATTTTGCCATATTGACGACTCTCTCTAAGCCTGTTAGCTGATTGTTACCGGGACAGGTTCCAATCTTCCTCACCTTTGACACTAACTACAAGAGAATGGTTTGGAAACACTCTCCTGTGAGGGTATAAATTGCACGACTTCTACTTTGGAGAATTCAGAGATTTCTGATGAAAAGTACACTCAACTTTTGATTAAAAAGAATAGATGAAAATCTAGGAATATTGAATTCCCCTGGACTCTTAACTATGTCATTATCATAATCTTCCCTGAGAGCAGTTTTGGGGGAAGTAAAGAGAGGAAAACTGAGGGGAGGGAAATAATTCACTGGTTCCAGCCTTAGAAGGTTTAGAAGCATTACTCCATCTGCTAGTGTTTCCCTAGTTGGATTTTGCTGTAGGGGAGTCAGCTCATACTTTGTAACATCCCACTGAGCATGAAGCAAGATAAGAAATGGGTCTGGATGTAAGACAGGCACCAAAGAGCAGGATATCTCTGCAGCTGTCCTGGTATCTCCCCAGATTATGCTCCAAAACACCTTTTTTTTGGCCTAATTTTGTTAATAGCAGCACCTCAAAGAGTGGAAGATTATGAAATCCAGGCAGTGTTTATGTAGAAAGCACTGAAATACTGTGACTCTTCTTAGTCTGGTGTTGGAACCAGTGTAGGACTGACCCGAAGAAAAAGCCATGAGTCAAACTTTCACAAATATTATTTTCAAACCTAGCATAATTTTCAATGTGTGTGGGAATGAATGTTGAGAAAAAGTTAAATAAATCATCCAATCTTTCTCTAGTTTGAAAAGTATATATATATTTTTCTTAAAACTATCACTGTTACACAATTGTATTATTTGTGCCAGGTGTTTGTTTCTTTGTTTTTCCGTCTTTAAAATAACATGAGTAAGCAGCCTACAGTCAGGTCTCTCTGTACCTGGAGTAAAATATCCTAGTACAGAGACTTTAATTTTCATCAGAAAACTCCATATTCACTCCACAGGAAAACAATTCCTATAGCTGAATCTCAGATGATTAAGGTACGTCGTTCAAAATTCAAAACATTTGGGGGCATTTTATTGAAGAACATAATGAAAACAGTAAGTGCAATGTCTATAAATATAAATATTTGTTGAGCATCAACTATAAACCAGGCTCTGCAAGGGATATAACATGGTCTCCTCTGTACAGAGTCTCACAAGCAAGTGGGAAGATGAGAGAGCTTCCAGAAAAAAAGACAGTACAAGGCAATGTGGTGAGTCCCTTCGTCCCTGCCCTCAGCCCACGTATTGCAAAAGGAAGTAGCATCTTTATCTAGACAAATCTCTTCTGGGTCTGAGCGTGGCTTTCCACTGGGAGCTATAGAAGTTCTCCCTACTGGGTCTTACGGCCTTTGGAAAGTCATTATCGATGTTTACCAAGATGTAGGGCAATATTTGATAGACTAGAAGTGGCAAGAGTAGAGATTTCCTGGACAAGATAAGTAGCAACCACAGTCCCTTGAATCTGTGGAGGAGATTTTTGCCAGTTGGTTTGTTCTAAAGAAGAGAGAGAATATAATGAAAAATGGTGCTTCCACCTGGCCCGGCACTGTGTCTATATACCCCTGACATGTTGGGGGAAAGAGACGGAAGTCAGTACTTTAAAAGGCATGGGCTGTTGAACTGAAGAGGTTCTTCTGTGTTGCGTCCCCAAAGGGTTGCTCCTACGACCACTATGGTCTCTCATAGACTATCGGTCTCTATAGACTATACGGTCTCTTATAGACTATCAGGGAGCATGGGAGTCCTCAAGATCCAGTATTAGAATGAGGCACTGAGAAATGCAATGAGCTGAATATTCATTCAGCCCGCTGCATTTCCTGTTTATTTACTTCACTTCCTTCAGTTGGGTGAAGGACATTTTCACTGCATGCTGTTCATCCCATCCCATGTATATACTGTTTGCATGAGGTTGGATCATACATATTTACATATCATAGACATCTCTTTATTCTTCCAAGGAAAGCTTGATTCCTCTGAATCTGGGAATTGCTTATTTTTTCTTCATCCTATTTGTACATAATCAGTGTTTTTGACACCTAGAAATCCTTAACTTTCCCTGAGTTTTTCAACCTCAGCTTTTACCCACACTGGTCCCTCCACTGTAATGTCTTCCTCTCCCCATTCCCTTTCTAAATTATCAAAATTAGATGCAGCCTTCAGAGTCCAGCTCAAGCATCACCACCACCATAAAACTTTTCCTTAATCTTAACTGGAAGAAATTTCTCTTATGGTAATAGAGTCATATTAATGTTTGGTATTTTTTATAGTACTTACCACATTCCACCTAAGGTCATAGCTATTTGGTTGGTAATTTGTGCTTTCTCTCCTCTAAACTGTACACGAGGCATTCTAGACAGAAGAGCTTCCAGAGAGCACATCTGGTTCTGCTCACCATGTATCATTAGTGCCTGTCGTAGTAGGTGCTCAATAAATATTTGTACAATGATTTAATGGATGACAGGCCTGGCACATAAACACAATAAATATTGAATCAAACGGGAAGTTGGTGTCCAGTTTGCACAATCTTAAACCATAGACTTCTCACTTGCTCGGTTCATTTACCATGCCTGTTTTTTCTTTTCTTTTCTTTTTTTTAATTCTCCCTTTTAATCTAATTCTTCCCTCCTCAGTATTTCTTCTAAGACCTTTGAGGTTCCTCTGCTGTGCGTCAGCAGTTGTTTAATTTCTCTTTTATGTTCTAAGGACCTTAACACTAACCAAAAAGTTCAAGAAGTAGCTTTTGTTCATTGAATTGGAATACATAACATCTATCCTTTTGATTTGTTTGGGTTTTATTTCTCATCTTGGAAGAAGTCATGCATATAGATTCCAGAAATATTTCAGAGAAATGAATGCATGAGTTTGAACGTACAGAGCCATGGTTTTGGCCTTAAAGGCATCATAGAGATGATCAAACCCAGTTCCCTCATTTTATCGGAGGCCCAAGGCCTAGAGAGGTGATGTGAGTCTGTGAACTGAGAAGACAAAAGTGCATAGTTGGATCTAGTTTTAGACCCCTTTTAAGGCTCTTCTACGTGTATATTGTGACTTGGTAGATTACTTTATGCAAGCTATTTTTAAAATTGAGAGGCATGAGGAATGGTTAAGAGAGTTGGGTTGGGAATGGGGTTAGGGAAAGGTAGTTGGGAAGAGGGAGTCCCCACCCTATTTTAGCTCTAAAATTTAATGAAACTTCTGCTTCATGCTGCCTGTTCTAGAATAAAAAAGAGTCTGTCCACAGGCCTTTAGTGATAGCTCAGTCTGACAATGTTTACACATTGCATTTTGGCATCTTTTCATGGACAGATTCTACCACCAGTATCCCTAAAGTGAAAATGTCATATACTCCAGCCAAATTTATCAAGAAAAGCTGCAGAAGCTATAGTATTAACATGATGACTAGACAGATCACAGAAAATCTGGGTTACTTGATAAAACCACATGCCCCCTGCCAAACTTTTATAGAGGTCAGAATCTGGTCTGTTGATATCAAAGTAGAGAGAAAGCTATTTATGCTGCCATTAGCAATAACTTCATTAGATACTTCCATTATAGGGGGGATAAAGAGTGGAATCTAGCCCCTGAAAAGAAAAACAGTGTCTAAGAGGGGAAAGCCTTGGGTTGGTACACTCCTAACCACAGTTCCTTTATTATCTCATAGGATCTTGATTTCCTTACAAAGTAAAGCATTTCTTTCTTAGCTTTCTCTCAGAAATATTTCCCATATTTTTTCCATTTGAGTTGCAAAGCACATTGACTACAGAATTTAGTGAAATATTGCCAAAGTTAAATCCATTTCTCATCTACTTTTTTGCTTATACAAATAATATTTATTACTCCATCTGCCTCCGTCTTTTTATTTCTTTGTATGAGGGGGATTTGCTATCTCCTTACATGAAGAGAACTTGCTAGTTGGCTGACGATGGCTTCTTTTCAGGATTTTTTAAATTCTACGAGCCAAAAGTATACATTGAAGGAAACTTTCATCATCATTTTCTTTAAGAGTATGGTGCCTCAAACTCTCCAGAGGTCTACACTTGGGTCTTATAGCCCAGTGTTTATATATTTACAGAGGAAGACGACACCAATGTCTGCTTGAACAAATTGAAGTGAAAAACGAAAAGTAAATTATTAGTTGAGAGAGTAACATTTTAGAGTAGTAAGAATATTTCAGAATAGTAAGAGTGCTTTATTTTAAGTAAGAGTATTTTAGAATAATAAGAGTGAGAGCAGACTTGAGGGCTGGATGAAGGAGAGAAATCAGTAAGTTATTAGAGAAGAACGAAAAAGGGAAAAGAAGGGAGATAAAAGACTGACAGAGAAGAACAGAGAGAAATTGGATGACAGAAGTCAGACTCAGATTTAGACACACCCTCCAATGTGTTGGTGACCACACCCCTCCTTCAGACAGCCCCAGAACTCCCTTCCTCTCTCCTGGCTGGAAGAGTGATCTTTCAGCTCTCCTTGGCTCCTGGCCTCACTCCCACTCTTCTAGAATTAGAAAGAATTCAAAATGAAAAATAAGACATATAGTAGCGTTATATTTCATTTCATTGCTATTTATTTCCAGAAACTACTTTCATAATGTAGTGGATAATTTTTTAGACACGCAACTTCACAGTATAAGGAAAATCACCAAAAGTTATCTCACTAAAAAAAAAATAATAACAGGGCAGTTTTCTGAAACAAAGGCTAATATCAAACAAGATAGCCATAGGCAAATTCTGGGGGGAAATGAGGAAAATTATTGCTCTATCATAAGATAGAAAAGGACCTTCAGAAGATCTGGTTCATCTGTCTACCTCCCAGAAAGAATTAATGCTATTTTTAATTTCCTCCAAGAAGAGGTTGCCACTTAACTCAGTAACCCACCCTGATAAAGCAACAAAACATGTGTTTCATCCCAATAAGATCCTCCATTTAAATTGCTGGGCTTAAATCAGATATATATTATCCTCATCTATAGTTAGAGCCACGTACTTTTTAGGAGCATATCTGCAGTTAGGAAGAGCTGCCACTAGATGGAGCCCTTATATCTATATTTTATATCCTTGTCTTGGCAATTCTCTAGCTTGGATGACCGCACACTCTGGACAGTCCATTCTCATACCTGTTGTGCTGATGTAACCGTGAATAAGTAACTGTTCATAAACTGTTGATAAAACTGTTAACAACCATTTATATACTCTTTTGAGATAATTAATTTGAAACAATGCTTTAGATTTAAACAATATAAGAAAACAAATTAAGAGCTTTGACTTTAAGTAGTTTCTATAATTTTGGACTAAACCTCTCTGGTTGAATCCCAATCATAGGGGGAGAGAAAGAGAGAGAGAAAGAGAGAGAGGCTGCTCTCTCTCTAAGCCTTGGTGAATGTGTGATTTAGTTTTGATATTCCCAATTGTTCAGGCTAATTATTATATCTGCCCTTTTAATAGTTCTCTAGTTTGCTTGGGATTTCCAAATATTTTGTGCCTATCTGCCATTATTTTAACTAAGCTTCCTTCGGATATGCTCATTCCAAATATGTAGAAAGATATTTGCTACACATTATTTACAATACATATTTTTATGTATGACCTCTCTAAAACTTAAACATTGGGATTTAAATGTGCCTAGCACAGGCTTCCTTACATAATTCTACTAGTCCAGTCTGAATATGTGTGTATCTGTGTGTGGCTTTATTTCCAGCTGACATCTGACAATGATAGGCATCTAATATCAACTCCTAATTTTTCATTTTAACTGTGTAATTAGCATAATATATTTTACCTAATTATAAAGTACATAAGGAATGTATTTCAAAAGATACCTCATAAAGTGATAATCAGATTCAAAGAGTAGTATAAAATCTTCCCCTCCCCTCTTCTTCCAGGCAGAATGCCTGGGTACTGAAGGTAGAGTCTAAGCCTCTGGCAGTTTGGGTGACATGTGTCCTCAAGCTATTTTGGTTCTTAGATATTTGGGACTGCAGAGCCTCTGATGGTTGGATCATAGTTTTAAAAGCCGAATGTTATTGTTTACCTCTTCTAAGCTAATTATATCCTCACCCTCACAGCTTAGCCAGCACCCTTGTTTGGGACTCTCCTTTGTTAATTCCATCAAAGCCCTATTTATTTGTGGGTTCATGGTGTTTCTCTTCCAACCATTTTATCTTTCCTTCTTCCAACCGTAAGCAAAAATAGAAGGAAAACATGTTCTTTCCTGAAGCCTATGTGAAACTACTTAAATCCTCTGGTGTTTTCCTGCAAAGGAAACCATTTCCTTCTGGCCCCATGATCAGGAACCACGAATATAGTGTGCTCTTTCTTAGGAAATTCATTTAACCTTCTTTGGAGATTGGCCTTTGAACATAATTCTTCAGCCATACTTGTGGTGTCATTCAACTAGCAATAAGTATTTTGCACTTGATAGAATCACACAGTCTTGTTATGATCAAGACAGATTTCTCTAGCAGGTCATCACTATGATGTATATGTTCTTTATAAAAACATGAAAGTTGCTGGCAAACATTACAAATATAGGTTTGTGACCACTTCCCAGAGAAATTCAAACTTGGGACTCTGTCTTTCAAACACACACACACACACCACACACAAGCACATCAGTCACTTTTTTTTAAGGTTTTCACGTATTTCTGAAAAATGATAGTTACTATCCCTGTGACCTAGGGACCTAGATTATCATAAACTTCTCAAAGTTAAAATACTATACTCTCTTCTTCTTTTCTTTTTTAAACTTTCCATAAAAGCCTCCAGCATGTTCACCTACACCCCCACAATATTATACCCATATTTAGAGGATTCATCCAGGCCTGTGTGGGGGCTAGAATAGATCTAGCTTAGAGAGCTGTTTAAGCATTCTCTCCTAGGTCTTCCTCTGGACCATCCTGAGATCTGCTCTCTAGCCAATCTGTGTGCTTACCCTTTTTAAAAAGTTATCAGTAATTAAATTTGTCTTGCTGTACCGTTCAATTTAATAAAAAAGTACTAATGAGCAAACGAGTTTGAGAACAGTGGGAGCTATAAATAAGCCATGGTCCCCCCTCTCAAGAAACACAGTATAGTGGGGAGACAGATACAGAAAGTCTAATAAATGCTGTTTCCTTTCAGCTTTATTGTTTTTATTTTTTATTTTTTTAAAGATTTATTTATTTATTTTAGAGAGAGAAAGAGAAAGAAAGTGGGCTGGGGAAGGGGGAGAGGCAGAGGCAGAGGGGGAGGGAGAGAGAGAATCTCAAGCAGACTCCCCACTGAGCTCAGAGCCTGATGTGGGGCTAGATCCCAGGACCCTGAGATCATGACCTGAGCCGAAATCAAGAGTTGGATGCTTAACTGACTGAGCCAACCAAGCGCTCCTCAAGCTTTATTGTTTTTATAATGTGGGTGAGGAAAAGTTTTCTATTCCCTTAGAAAGGCAGGCTCCTGTCCCTCATATATGTTCTTTTCCAAAAAGGACAATGTCTCAGGTGACAATGGGAATAGAAATAATTGTAGTCCTCATCTAGACTGTGCCATAGCAGGGAGGAATAGTCACTAGGCTAGCTGAGTTCTGACTTTCCACTTTCACTTGGCTTTGTCCTTCCAAGGGACTTTCCCTTACGGGCCAAAGTCAGAGGGGCTGAAGGGCAGTTCCTCCTTCCTGGAAGGAGAGCACTGGAGCTTAGTGACAAAGGCCTACTGTGCTTGAAGAGATCAATCTGAGGAAAGGAGAGAATACAACAGTGAACCTTTGGTGTCTCTTGAAACTTTGCTTTAAAATAATTCATTTGTATTTTAAACACAAGAAAAATGCACATAATTCTGGTGGACTTGCATATTCTAAATACGTATGCACTTACAGACAAGGAAAAGATCATACTCTTTACTGTTAGCAAACACCCCACTATTAGAGGGATGCTTTGTGTTTATGAACAGAACAGGACCCATTAGAGTCGGTAAGAAAAGCAACTTGAACAGCACCTATAATAAAATTTTCTAGGAAGTGAAACACCAGAGAGTGCCTGGAAGTATGCAGATACAGACCAAGTCTCATGCATGCTGTCCAGAGAGAGAGCTGCGGTGCCCAGGGGGCCTATCCCCAGATCCTTCTCTAAGGTCCTTCAGTGTCTGCAATTCCACAGGGCAACACCTCTAAGCACGAGGAAGCAGTAGCCATCTAAATTCCCGTAAATTATTCTGAGGGAAAAATCTCGTCAGGGGTGACACTTGTAAGAGAAATAGCAGATACGGTTTTACATTGAACAAAAGCCCAGCTTTTTGTTTGTTCTTTGAGGTTAAAATTAAGTCTGTTTTTTTTGTTTGTTTGTTTGTTTTTAACTCAGGTTAGAATTAGCCTAGAGGTGAAACAGCAACTATATAATAAAGGTGGGTTCCAAAAGTATATGAGTTCAACCATGGTCTGGAAAATTAGCTGCCATCTGGAGAGGAAGTGGTGGCTTTTCCCCTGGAGTTACTTAGTGTCTGTGTGCATCAAATTAGAAAATGTAAGTTTATTAAAACAATTTGCAATGGATTGTGAAGCATGCTTACAGTTGAAAATGAGATTGTGCTTCTTCAATACTTAACCAGTGGGCTCCTGACCCTCAAGTACCACTTTGGGCATATTGCTAGACGTGAAGTTTAAAAACTCTTGGAAAAAGCCCGGTATCTACATATATTCAGTGGCCAACATGAAAAAGCCATCTTTTTTTTTTTTTTTTTTTGCACTATTAAACAGAACAGTTTATTTAACAGCTTTGGGGTGTGATGCCCTTGTCTTTTAGTTTTTTGTTTTTAATAAAAATTATATATACTTAAGGTGTACAACATGAGGATTCAATATACAAATACATTAGTGAAATTATTGCTACAGTCAAGTTAATTAACTCATCCCCTCACATCGTTACCTGTTGTGTGAGAGTGTGTGTGTGTGTGTGTGGTGAAATCTACCTGAAATCTACCCTTTTAGTGAATCTCCAGTATTTAATACAATTGTATTAACTACAATCAGCATGCTGAACTCTAGACTTATTTACCACATTCCTACTATGCAGATATCATCATTCCACTCATGAGTCAGCTTTTGTATTTCCAAATGCTTGTGAGAGTTGAAAGCAATAAATGTCCTAATAGCGCCAAGATTGGTTCTTTTGTGAACTATATGCTGAACTGTCTGCTAAACTAGAGAAAACTCTGTGAAAGTTATGTCTCTAACTCCTTAGTGTACATGATATAGCAGGGAATCACACAACCTCCAAGAAAACTGAGAGGAGAAAACAAACTGGCTAAAAAAAATTGAAGGAATCAAATTTAAATAATTCTCAATACATCATGACTTGTGTTAGAACAGTTTTAAATTCTTGTCTGAAGAATAAATGGATGTGGTAAAACTATTAAATAAAATTGTGTCAGGGGCCTCCCAGTCTGGAGGAACTCAAGTTTGTCCAAGATCTACCCGTGAGACCAGTACAAAGTCATGAAAAAGCTAATCATTCTTTAGTTTAATCCACACCAATTAGTCTTCCTCCAGGCATCTGCTACCTGATTTTAGAGACCATATCAGAAATGAAAAGAAGCAGTGTCTTATTTATCATATGTCAAATTCAAAGGCATAGCTGCTTGTGAAGACCCTACTATGCTTTATTCACCTCAGAAAGAGATGTGCTTACCGTCCCTAGTATAAAGCAGTCTTTCACGTGGCTTTAAAGATTAGTCCTGGGTCAGGTTATTATAATGCTTCCTCCCTGCAAAAGTCAACCATACAAGTCTCAAATCCTGAAATTCACTGGAATATTTATCAAAGAAATTATTTTAGCATAAGCAAGACCACTGTACTCAAATCTCTGTTTATCAAGTTTGCCTCCAAACTCTGCAAGTGGAGGAAACTTTTATTGGATTTCAGAATTCTCCAAGCATTCTTGGGAAAACAGAAATTAACGGGCTTTTGGCATTTCAAGAACCCATTGTTGGGATTATCAAGGGCTTCAGTAAGAAACTCAAAACAAATAGAACAGCAAATCATTAGTGAGAAAGCAATAAACATTGCTAGTGAAATCTATGTCCAGTATACTTAGCACTGAACGAAGTTATTTTATCCAGACCATTTGCAGTTAGATGTACCCTACAGACAGATACCCAATAATGGTTTGTCTCCTACTTCCTGGCTGGTGGTGTTTCTAGGTTTTGTGTGTGTTGGGAGGGTGGGTCAGGGGAAGGGTGTGACTGCTACTTGAAAACTAGCTCTCTGGGAAGGATCAAATCATCTACAGTGTGACTTTCCCTCATCTCAGGACAATTGCATTTAAATATAGGCCAAAGGCTTAAGTCACAGGAATAAGGCTTAATCACAGGATTTCAGAAAATAGTCTTTTGGGAAGCTTGGGGACAGGATGGTGCAGTTGCCCTAGAGCCTCTGAAAGTACAATGTGTAGGTCTGCCTTTCTCAGATTAGGCTGAATCTTCAAGTCCTTGCTGAAACTTCCAAGTCTTTGTTACAGATTGCCTTGGATTCCTAGAGTCTGGTTTAATCAGTTTATTATCAACTCCAGAATGACAGAGGAGTATACACAGAGAGGACTTGTATCAGGTGAAGTGAGATAATTATTTCCTTAATGAAAAGCGAATTTAAATTCTAGGTTACTTACAGTAGCTGCTTGTTGGGGGAGGGGAACCACAAATTTAAAGTTGTGGTGATTTTTTTTTTTTAATGTTCGGGAAAACGTGTCAAGCAATAATATATTAAGTGTGCAATACTTTTGTCAGGTAGAATGTCCTGGCTTTGGAAGGGTGAGAAGAGGATTGTTACAGCAGTCTGCCTTTCAAAGGGCAGCTTTGATCATATGGTTAACTTGACATTTGGGCTGAGGAATTCAACCTCACCAGGGATGGGACTGGATTTTACCGAGCTCTCCTTATCCAAACTACAACATGCTTACTGCTTTCTCCCCACATTCCCCACATCTCAGCCTCCAGGACCAGCTACCAACGAGTCATTTTGTCCATTTTCATTGGTCTGACCACACAAGGAACATCCTGTTTCTTTAAATGCCCGATGCTCAAATTGCTATTGTTGAAACCAACTCCCTGTCAATTTTCTCCACATTTAATCCTCAGCTTCTTGTCATATTTTCATTTTTCTGCATTGGTTCCCATGGTAACAAATCTATTGGCAGAGAAAGTGTGACTCTGCTTTTAGCCCTCTGCACAATACAAAATCCTTCTAGTGATTCTCAGGCAAGTGTCATATAAAAAGGCAGGGAGAGACTACAGTTCCCTAGGCTAATGCCTCTAATCCCCTACCCCACCACATGTTCTTTCCCACCCTATTCCCCAACCAGGCCCACTGCCCAGAATCCCTTCACCTTTTGATCCAAGTATTCGAAGTGCCCTCCTATTCAACTACAGATGCCAGGACTGAACCTTTTTTGTTCAGACGGCTTCCTCTTCTGTCAGGACTTACCAGACAGAAATGTGTTAACTAATGGCAATGGACATTTGGAGGCAACATGGGAGAAGCAACTTGCACTCATTTTTCTATAAAATATCCTCAATATGCATCTGAGATGTATACAGCCCAGGGAATAAGTAGGTACTGAATGAGCTCCTGAGGAAGAGGAAGAGATAACAAAGATGTAGAGAAGCAAAAAACCTTGTAACTGGTGGCCAAATGTGAGCAAGGGAGCTACAGTTGGGACAATTCAGGGTTCAAGTAAGGAAAAGGTAAGAAACCTACCAAAAGCTAAGGAAATGGAGCATAGAGAAAAAAGGAGTTTTTGAGTTAACTGTCTGCAGAATGGGAGCCTGCAAAGGAGAGAATAGCTTTCTGCAGACTTTGGCCCAACTCCGTCTACAAAATATTTTTCCAAGTAATCTTTCCCTTAATAACAGATTGTATGTTTTATTTTGAATTCTAGAATTCCACTGTGGCTTGGCAGTAAGTTATATGCCTAGCAACCCCAAATCTCCTATGTCCTCAGTACTTAGAAAAAAATCAGGAACTGTTCATCAGAAATTAAACAGTCCCTATGCTGAATGTGCTTTTTATTTAGTTTTTTTGAAAAGTTAATGAATTCAGGGGAATGAAAATAGATGTTAGAAATAAAAATGTGGGTATCTCTAGTTAAGAAAATTATCAAACGTAAATGATTCCTTTTTTCGTTGGGTCTTATAAAAATATGTGATACTTAAGCACACTGAAGTTTTAAAGTCGGCTGATTATATTGTACAAAAGTATTTTTGGCCCTTTAAAAATTATTTTCCTACATTAAGAAAAGTTTTCTTATATTCAGAACTTTTTATTGTGACTCAGGTTTTGTGTCTCTGTATAGACACACATACATAAGTGTTTTTCTTTGCGCACTTGTTTTGCACAGGTAAGAAAATGAGATTAAATAACGTCCAGGTATGCAGGTCAACTGACTTTTATGGTAGCTAGATTAAGGAAAGCATCTGATGAATGGACAAAAGAAATCACATGATATTTCTTTGTACCTTTCCATCTCTCTTCCCCTTCCCCAGCACTCTACTAAAGAACGTCTCTTATTTAGTCAGGAAATCTTATGTAATTTTTTGGAAAGTCCACAGGAAAACCAAGTTGCAAGTCTCAGGCAGATAGAACATGAAGCAATTCCCATATTTGTTAGAATAGTGATTTATTTTCAGAATGTAATGCCAAAATAAATTTTATATTCAATACTTGTAGAGTCTTTCCACTCAGAGGACTCTTACTGGTCTTGAATGTGGAAAAGGCATCTGTTCAGGGCAGTGAGTAATGTTGTATGTTTGGTTTTACTCTAGAAAATTTGGTTTTAGCTTTGATGACACCCAGTGTCAATGGAATGCAATAAATGTTTTATACTGCTTTCTGATGTTTAGGTATTTCCCTTTAACATCCTCAACTGCATTTTTCTCCTTGAAAACGCAAGCCTTACTGTTTTCTGTTTGGAATGAAGAAAAAGATAATTGATAGGCAGATAAGCTGGATATTTTTGTCTCAAAGCCAGTCAAGTTTCTTTTTGGACTCAGTGTATAAAAGGGACTAAAGGAAGCTTAAGGACAATGGCATTGTCTTCATATAAAGGAGCAAATTTTTCCTGGTTAAAAATCAGAGGTGAATCTACTAAATTGTTTGTAAATTTCAAAGACTATCTCAAATAGCCTTGGCAAAGTAAGGTTTTAAGTGCTGTAGTTTCATTTTTCCCACTTTATAACCACCCACGGGCACCCCCCGACCCAGCTGTATATAAGTAAACCATAATATGAACTATGGTCTCTTTCTACTCAGAGAAGAAATATTAACAGCAGCGATTCTAAATAGACAGTGATAAATTTTTAATTGGTCTGTAAAGAATTATAAATAAAAGGATATTAGATCCTAGGTTTTTAGAATTTTAAGTATCCATGAAAATTATTCTTTCATTCCTAAAGTGCTTGACAATTGACTACTTTGGATCTTAGGTATTGGGGGTGGGGACACAACACAGTCTTTTTATTACTGTGTAAAGAAGTTCTAATTCCACCTATTTATATTAATATTTTTCAAATGCTAAACACATGTGCACACATACAAATTATCCATTTTTCCTTTGAGATCACATAATTCAGTTAGTGAAATATTTCACTCTTCTTTAAGAAAAATTCCTATGCAGTGATGCAACACCGGGCCACTATTTTAATAAGATGAAGACAGTCTCTGGACTCATTCTTTTTCAACATCTGACTTCACCACCATACGTGCAGCACAACAGTGATAGCTTAAGGCCAAGTAACTAGAACTCCTTTAGCCAGAGAAAGAACTTGAATTGGATCTGTTCTCAAAGAAATTTCATCATGTTATCAAGTAGCTTTCAAGTTCAGTTTGCAACTGGTAGATCTTTATAAATGCTACTTTATGACTTCTTTTGCAGTCTTTGTGAACATTTTAATGTGCACTGGTAAACACTAACGTTTTACAAAGACATATTGTATATTAATGCATGCATTTCATTGCATAGTTTATTGACACTCCCCTTGTAAAGCTTTTATGGAAGAAACAACAAGCCACAGCAGTATAGCAAAAGAGGCTTAATCTTTATAAATTGGGGCCTTTTCTGTCTCTTTGCTAGCCTAGGTGGCTGTATACAAATTCAGGTGGGAGGGGGCAAGAAACACCTCTTAACATTTAAGGTTTTCTACATGGGTGAACTCTAGTCAATTCAAAATAAATTGCTTACTTTAGTAAAAAATTTTACCATTTTATAAAAAAAAAAATTAAATCATGACATGTTTAATTGAAATGGCTGTATTGTAATTAATATTTTGAGATAATTGTGATTTTGAGCTTCAATTATATATAAAAAGTTGTCATTTTTGTATGTGCTAAAAATATGTATCACAATTAACAGTACTTTTTAGTTGAACTACATATTGATGTAAATAAAAACTGAATGAAGACATATTTACTACTTTATTAACATAGATTGTGAATGTACTTAATGGTTTTTTTGCAGTATGAGACCATAATGACTTTGAAAGCTGCTTCATTTTATGTGCAAAGGAGTCCTATGAATCTATATTTTAAATTTACTCAATCAGTGAAATTAATTACTTTGTCAGTTAATTTGCAAATGCAAGCTGTACTCTCCAGTTTATTTTATGTATTGACACTAATTGGTAAAGGTGTACAATGTGATTAGAATGCATTTTGAAGATGCTTTCTGTACAGATACAAAATACAGGGACTACAATAATGCTGTGCAGTGTATAGCAGAGCCATTTTTCGGCTTTGGTGTACTCAATTTTTTCAGTATTTAAAAACGTGTTTTGAATAACATAAAAGTCTCTTTATTGTATAAATAATAAAATGTCACATTATTGTAAAGTGTCTTTTGTCTAATATCAAAGCAGATTTCTTAGCCACAGAGTTGTAATATGAAAAGGGTTTGTTTTTTTAAGCCAAAAACAACTATTATAATCAATATTTGAAAATGTAACTTTTATTATGAACAGTAGTATTTATCTTTATTAGCAATGAGTTTTTTCATAATATGAGCATGCCTCAATCACCCAAAAGCTAGCTAGCTACCTACCTGCCTATCTATGTAAGTTAATATACGTTCTGTTGATTGGCTACTTAATAGAATCACATGATAAGTTTTATAATGACTGATCAGCCTACCTCTGATATTTTTGGTATAAATAAAAATATTTCTACTTTATTTTTACTAAATCAAGTTAACCAGTAACAAACTCCCTTTTAGAAAATTTCCACATGACTACAAGTTTAGTCTTATGAAGATTAGAAATAAATTTGAAAAGTAAGGCCCTGGAAATAAAAAAGAAAAAATGCACAAGGTTGGATTAGAACACACCAACAGAGTAGATAATGTATACAAATATCTGCTTAATAAATTACTTAAGAAATTTCGAAGACTTCTATGTGGTATATGTTATTAGTTATTTTCTGTTGCTGACATCTATAGAATTAAAATAAGCTCTTCAGTACTTTTTTAAAGAAGAACAAAAGCTATTTTTAAACACACTCTGAGGGAAAAATATGCAGATCCAATCCCTTCAAATTTCTTAAATCTAGAAGTACTAGGTTACTGTAGGGAAACTTAATAGTAAGAAATCATTTTAAAAAAACTTGTCAAGTTTTAAATTCAAAATTCTGAGAGCAACTTAAACAATGCTTTTACTGTTTTCTCTGCCAATAACTACATCTCGTGTAATATTCCTGTTACATTAGAAATCATGACAAAATGGTTTCATAAAATGTAGGGAAAAGGCTAGACAAGAAACATTTCAACTGGATTAAAACAAAAGCGAGACAGTGAATGTTAATTTAAAACTTATACCAAGACCAACCACATCACAAAAGTCTTATCACGGGTAAGGAAAAGCCTTATTTTTTTAAATGCCAAAGAACAGTTTTGAATAAAATTCAATTCAATTTTATATCTAACAAAAAGGTAGAAATTAGATGGTCATATTTAAATCAACTGGTCACATTAAATGTAACACGAACAGAAATGGTGGGAAAAATCCCACTTCTACAAAAATGCTTTCTCATTATAAAAATATCAAACTAACTTAAATAAAAAATCACTTTTGAAGAAATTGTTTACTATCTTATAAGGAATGAAAGTAGAATAAATCTTATGCAAAACATTCAAAATAAATGCATAAACACTGTATGTGGTTATCACCATTACGAATGAACGATACCTTAGAAAAACGTTACTTATCAATGTAAGAAGTCTAAGAATTAACATGACCAAGATTATAAAACAACTCCAATTTAAGTAGGAATCCGGTCTCTCAAATATTCCAGAATAGCAGCTGTTCCTTTCATTAATATGGCTGCTCGAGGAACGCGGAATGGATTTCCATCTAGTAGTAGTGTTCTAAATAAAAGAGAGAATTAAGAATTTTAACATTTTCCATTAGGAAGGCTTTTCTTCTAATTTCAATTGCAATTTCATAAATAAATTTGTGTATTTTTTTCTATTTGTCCCTTTTCAAATCTAAGCATTTCAATAGTTGGAATTAGAACTACAATAATAACCCAAACAACATTAATTGAATACTTATTATATGAAAGGTATTGTGCTGAGTAATTTATGTTCACTGACTCTCTTAATTATCTTAACAATCCTATGATGTAGACACCACTGATATTCCTATTTAATAGGTAAGGAAACATAAGTTCAGAGAAGTAAGACAGACGTGTCCCAAGATCATACAGCTATTAAACAGAGGAGCTGTGACATGAGCCATCATTTTACCCATCTTCTTCTCAATCTTATAATGACCATATACTACATGGTTAAATTATATTTATACATCAGAATGAGCATACTTGTCAGTATACCAAGGACTATAATGTAATCAATATATCCCCCCTCCGCCCTGGGAAACATCGACAAATTCCTGCTCTCTACCTCCCTTGACCAGATGCACACAGAAATTCTATTTACATGTTCTAAAATGAGGTTCAATTTCAGATTGAGGACTGGTTGATTTGTTTCTTTATATAATTAATGAAATAAATTATAAGATAAAGAGACTTTTATTTTAATTTTCAAAAATTTAAGTGTGTAAACAAAAGCCAAAGGATTCATACCATATTACACAATAGATCTAAATGATATCCTCAATATTTCTATGGGCTGTGGGGATTCTTTCAAAGGCTGATTTTCTTAATTTATAAAAAGGAATTAATTACAGTCACTCCTCATTATTCACAGCCTCTATATGTGCTAATGTGCCTACCACTAAAAATTATTAGTAACCCCAAAATCAATACACAGGGCACTTTCGAGGTCATTTTTGGATATGCAGAGCAGCAAAAAATTTGAGTCAATCACGAGGCACATTCTCAGCTGAGGTCAGAAAGGTGATGCTTTCCCTTCTTGTGTCAGTTCTCACACTGTAATCAAGCGTCCTTTCTGTGGTCTACTTAGTAGTGCAACATTTTTTGCATTTTTGTACTTTGTGTTGGTGATTTCACTGTTTAAAATGGCCTGCAACTGTGGTGCTGAAGTGTTTTCTACTTTTCCTAAACACAAGAGGCTGTCGTGTGCCTTACAGAGAAAATATATATACCAGATAAGCTTCATTCAGGCATGAATTTCAGTGTTGTCTGGCCATAGTTAAATGTTAATGAATAAATAATATTAAATACAGAAACACACACAGAACAAGGTTATGTATTGACTGGTTCATGAAAATGTGACCAGAGGCTCCAAAGAGGCTAATTATACTTCCCCTAGCAATCATGGTTCAGTATTCACTAATTTGGTGTTCAGAGACTTTATAAAATACAACTACTGCAAACAACAAGAACCAACTGTATTTGCCTCTTACAAGTCACTAATATGAGGCACCAAAGCACATGCCAGTGCTGCCCTAGCAAAGTAAAATATGCCCCACCATCATACACAGTGTTCAATAAATTAAATAAATTAAATTACTTCTGACACATTCTGCTTAAGTACTTGGCTTTCTGTTGACATCTCAAAACTCTCTTTATATTCATTTAGCAAGCACTTATTGAGTGCTTACTGTGTTCTAGGCACTGGGACAACTCTTTTCTAAAGGAGGAAAAAGAAATGATACAAATGAGTCCAAACAAAGCAGGATGGAAAATCAGAGGGAGGGACTAACTCTGCTTGGAGAAGAGGGAAGGTTTTCAAAGATGATATTTAGGTTGATTACTGATAAAAGCAGGGTGGAGGCATTTGAGGTTAAGGTAACAGCTAACACAAAGAATAAGAAAGACCATGCTGGGCTTGAAATAAATGGTGAAAGTCTGTAATCTGTAATTCTGAGCAACCTTGTATGCATAACTGGGGAGTTTATATTTCCCTGACATTTTTTATGCAGTGCAGTTTCAAGTTATACACATACACAGTGATGACAAAAGTATCAGAAAACAATCAGTTACTATATTGACCTATATTATAGCATATAAACAAAGCTAAAAAATATATTATTTGGTAAAACTTGAAAAATGGAATTGGGATTCTGGATTTCATTACCTGTTATTTTAACACAACATTAAATTTTTTACTTCAACTTTCCTGCAAGAGTACCTCAACAAGAGAAAAAAAAAAAACTTATAAATCAATCAAATAAATGGAAAAACTTAGTAGAATGGTGTAGTTACCTTAAGTTCACACAATTACCAAGCTCTGGTGGAATTTGTAGGAGGTCGTTATTTTGAAGGTCCAGGGTGATCAGATTTTCCATTGCCTTCATTTTCTGAGGATCCACAGATCCAACCTGATTGTTACTAATCAAAATTGTTTCAAGTGTGGGGATGTGATACAGAACTTCAGGTAGTATTCTGAACCTATTAAAATATGAACAGAACACCTAAATGTATTGGAATCAAGGGAAAATCATTCCTTCAAATAGATGATCTTAAGTTTGATATCATAATGTAGTTTCCTTTACTGTAATTTATTTTATATTTGGTTTAAGTCCTGTGTTCAAATTTTCAAGAAAATGAACTGATTTTGGAAACCTTAAAATATATGTTAAGTGGACAGACTTGTAACATTTTCTGTTTATTGTGTAAATCCAACAAAAGTATAGAGTAAATTCTCCCATGTTTTTCTTTTCACATTTAGGAGACAAGAAAATCCTCCTGAGATTCTATATAAAATGTCCCCATGTAGGTATTCTTCCTTAGTTTGCTTTTACTTCTTATAAAACAGAATTACTACCAATATATTAAATAAATACTAGAGATTTATATTTTGCTCTGATGGAAGCTTCCAAAATGAGCGCAATTTTGGTTCTTGAAAAGATGACAAACTAACATAGACTGCTGCCTGCTCATCCAAAGCAACACTGAAGATGTCACAAAAAAGAAGGGAAGGCTGATTGCTCTCAGAGCAATACTCAGCAATTAATGCAAGATTATTGAGGATCTCTTGGCATGGTTACAGTGTGAGATAACTGTGGCATGGACTAGAAAAGACAAGGGTTGGGCTGAAGGAGAGATTTATAGCTGTGCCCTTTTAACTTCCCTATACTGCCCTTCTTTTGCTGCCTTGATGTTTAAAAAAAAAAGAAGGAAGGAAGGAAGGAAGGAAGGAAGGAAGGAAGGAAGGAAGGAAGGAAGGAAGGAAG
>NC_058406.1:56573221-56694432 GCF_002201575.2 Neomonachus schauinslandi
AAGGAAGGAAGGAAGGAAGGAAGGAAGGAAGGAAGGAAGGAAGGAAGAAAGAAAGAAAGAAAGAAAGAAAGAAAGAGAGAAAGAAAGAAAGAAAGAAAGAAGAAAAAAGCAATAGCAAGTGTAAACTCAAGACAGCTCTGAAGTTCCAGAGGGACTGGAGAGTTAATGACTAGGAGTACAGAGGGACCAAACTGCTCCAGAGCAGTCCTTCCTCTTCTTCCCACCAATGCATGAACAAGGTAATTTAAAAACACGTAGTTCACCTGCTGACACAGAAGTTAGGGTTAGCTTTTGCCATCTTCCCTAAGACATTACTTGACAATGTGATTGACAGCTCAATAGACAATATAGAACTGGTAGTTCAGTTCACAAAACTTAGCAGAGATCTGAGAAGTGTCATTTTAAAAATGACAACAATTATATAACCTACACAAGAGAAACCATGAGCAATAATGAAGCAGACAGAACAAAAATTTAAATAGGCAATATTTTAGACACATCACTGTGCCTTTGCTTCCTTAATTGCAAACGAGGAATAATAATAGTACTAAACTTATACACTTGTTATAAGGACTGAATGATTATATTTCAGCTGGAATACAGTACATAAATGTTAGCTATTAATATTTAGATTGTTACCAGAATCAACTTGCATTATAGGAAACAAATGACATAGTTGTTAAGAGCCCAATTGCTGGAGGCAAGATCTGGAATCGCTATAATGTACTAGTTATGTGAACCTTAGCAAAACATAAATCTCTAATATTTATTTAATATATTGGCAGTAATTCTGTTTCATAAGAAGTAAAAGCGACCTAAGGAAGAATACCTACATGGAGACATTTTATACAGAAGCTCAGGAGGATTTCCTTAACTTCCAATCTTCGATTTTTAAATGAACATCATGACAGAAACCACCTTTTGTGAGGATTAAATGAGTTAATATATGCACTTAGTCCTGTGCCAGCAAATAAACCCCCAGTAAATATTAGCTACTCTTAATTATTAGCAGTATCTTTAGAGTGTTTGCAGAATAAAATCTATTAGTTGGCATACAAAGCTCTGACAGGACTCGCTACTGCTCACATGCCCAACTTCATTTGTTATTTCTACTCCTCTACCCCCTCACTTTTTGTCCCGAGCCATATCAAACTTCTTAAAGTGTCCCAAACACACCATGTTCTCATATGTTTGTGCCTTAGTACATGCCATTTGCCCCACCTGGGATGCCCTATCCCTGCATGTCTGGCTGATGTCTAATTTTTAAGTCTCAGTTTCAATGCTATCTCCTCTGCCCTCAGGCAATCTCAGGAAACACCTTTACCTATGCACTGTGTTTTCACCATAGCAATTATAATTATTTATTTACATATTTGTCTTCCTACTGGGCTATAAGTTTCTTAAAATTGTTAAAAGGAACAAAAGTCTACTAAATAATCAGCTGTGAAAACTCTAAGAAAGCAATATCACTTTCAATTATAAGTAGAATAAGGTGAAAATAAACTTGAATATTTAAATAAAGTAAACACATGGGGCCTTTTTATTTGGCTCTTTTAAGTGTATTCTCTAAGACCTACAAATTCTCCACATAAAAATCTTCAGTCACAGATTAGTCTGCTCTGTCTCTCACCTGTTAAAGGAAAGATTAATTGTTTGTAGTCTTATCAACGATTCCATTGCTTCAGGCAAAGAATTTAAAAAATTGTTCCTAAATTGGAAAGAAAAAGATTTACAAAGTTGAAAATCTGTACAACTTTAATTTATAATTAAAGTGTTGATCAGGGTGCCTGGGTGGCTCAGTTGGTTAAACATTTGCCTCTGGCTCAGGTCATGATCCCAGGGTCCTGGGATCGAGTCCCGCATTGGGCTCCCTGCTCAGGGGGGCCTGCTTCTCCCTCTCCCTCTGCCCCTCCCCTCTGCTCATGCTCTCTCTCTCTGATGTGCATTCTCTCAAAATAAATAAATAAAATCTTAAGAAAAAATAAAGTGTTGATCAGACAAAAAATTATGTAGCTCGGTTTGTTAGTCCTTGATCTGATCTCATTAAGCCTGAGTCCTGAGAATTCTGAATCAGTCAGCTGCCTCAGGTATTTGATTAGTGTGCCAAATCCAAATAATACCAATACGCAACCAACTGATAAAGCAACCAACTCTTTAATAATACATTTAACAGGGCAAACACTGTAAACTAATCATTTATCTCCTTCAATGTGATCTCAGCAATCCTTCTCACAGATAGGGCCCTTGAGATCATGCCTGTATACATTATTTGATTCCACAAATATTTGATTGGTGTTTAATACATGTATCTTGCATACAGACATGAAATTCTACTCTAAGCAGAACTGTAAAATTTTATGAAAAAAAATGAAACAGGAAAGTGATGAGATTCTATATATTTAGAAATTTAGGGCTTTCTACTACATAGGTATTAAGCCAGTCCATTTCTACTCTAAGTTTAGAATTTCAATTTATACAATGCATATATTTTTTAAGAATCTTAGAATGAAGCATGGCAGTAAACAGAATCTCACTTATTGTTAGAAGGATCTGGAACAATGTTAAAAGAAAGGTTAACAACAAGAAGGCAGAAGGATTCTAGAGCTTATATAATTACTTACAATAGAAAATATTTGTGAGAAAATTATATTCAACTAGATGGCTACCTATTACAAATGGGTAATTTTCTCTAAATTTCTTTGTGTTCAGAAGTCAAGCCTAATAATATGTTAAGTCATACTTTCTACACCTATGTTTTCTTTTCTCTGTACTGTTCTCCAGTTATTGTCTTTATTAAGTTATACCAAATAACCTACTGCTGGTTTCTATCTTTTTCCTACTGATATCAGATATGAAAGTGTACATTAGGGGCGCCTGGGTGGCTCAGTCTGTTAAGCAACTGCCTTTGGCTCAGGTCAAGATCTTAGGGTCCTGGGATCAAGCCTCACAT
Source organism: Neomonachus schauinslandi (assembly GCF_002201575.2). Classification (NCBI taxonomy): domain Eukaryota; kingdom Metazoa; phylum Chordata; class Mammalia; order Carnivora; family Phocidae; genus Neomonachus; species Neomonachus schauinslandi. The sequence continues at coordinate 56,576,172 of NC_058406.1, forward strand.
CGGGGTCCCTGCTCGGCGGGGAGTCTGCTTCTCCCTCTCCCTCTGCTGCTCCCCCTACTTGTGCTCTCTCGCTCTCTCTCTGTCAAATAAATAAAATAAATAAAATAAAAATAAAATAAAAAAAAATAAAAGTGTACATTAGTCACTTAATTAGAAACCTAAAGGTATAGACGGTGTCATACACACACACACACACACACACACACACACACACACACTGAAGAATGGGACAAAAATAAAGAGAGCAGTAATAAGTACATGAATTCATTCTCTCTACTCCATGAATACTGAACTACAATGTGGTTTTACACTGCTTTGCCAGTGTAATTGCCACCCCAAAACAGAAGCAAGTCTACATTTAATAGGAGCGGAGTATTAGTAGATCTGCTTTAATCCCATAAGCCAAAAAAAAAAAAAAAAAAAAAGTCTCTATAGGCAGAATAAATCCTTAAACAGATACAATTTAGCTTACTGTTATTTACCTATTGCTTGCGCAGGGCAAGAGGAGCTACAGCTTAAATAAACTAAAAGCACATCGGAAATGCAGATAATAGAGCTATAGCTTACAAATAAAGACTTAAAGCCCAAACAAATAAATACTTGACTATCTACCTCTGAGTCATTTATTATTACCCTCAAAGAACTGTGGCAATTCTGATCCTGTCACTTCAACTTAGGATTTATTTAAATTAAACTTCCTATTACCCCTGCAGAGCCTTAAACAGTTTCTTTCCTTTTGTTGCCATTCATGGTGGTCTTTTTCTTTCTTTCTGGCCTTGAATGTTGACTATAATATTTTAAAACCAAATAGGTTCTTTTTAAGAGAAGCCACGCTAGCTGCTGTGCCAGCATAGGATTTTGAGAGTTTTATGCTATTTACTTTCAGAAAAGGAAAAACGGGAAACACTTTCCATGGGTTATTTGTAGTTTTTCTTAATTAAGCATGAATTTAAAGAATGGGTTAATATTTTCTAATATTTTAAATAAACTGCTTACAAATGACAGATATTTGATTAAAGTATTTCCTAAATGCTTAATTTTAGATCTGTCCTAAAATGTAATTAATAAACTAAAGAGCAATTTCCACACTTACTTAGGAAATATGAGGGAAAGAGCAAATGTTAGGCAAAACTCAAAGACAAGTTATAATGAAAAAGTGAAGCAATAACATCAATAAATACCTGAGATCTAAAAAAGTCAATTTTTGAAGCGTACATAATTCCAAGGATATAAAGGAAAGCTTATTAAAACTGAGATTGACATCAGAAACCATTTCCTTCAGTTCCACAATCCTGAAACAAAAATAATTTAAAGATGTTAGCTCTTGAATTCACTGTCAGAACTTCAAAACTACAAGCAGACATAGAAGGAAAAATCCTATATTATTTTTGCTAATTAAGATTTTCTGTAACTTTTACTTCTCTCACAAAAATTTCAATTAGTTTGTATTCTATAATAGTAGTTTCCTTTTAGGCTGCATAATATAATATTCTCTGTATCTGAGTACTTCACAATGTTTTTTAACTATGATACGTCAACATTTTTAAAGTATAGTATTTTTTGTCCAAATTATCATTGTATTAATCATGACTGCAATAAAACATTAAGTTAATTCCTAGTTTGGTAAGTGTCACGACTAAGCAACTTAAGTCAAAGACTTAAAGAGAAAGACTTAAATACTGCTAAGTAAGCCTAATCAACCTTAGTAATTTTAAAGCACACTATTAACTATAAGAACAAAAAATGTATATATGATTTACCAAGAAATGAAACTATATGAAAGAAAGAATATCAACTGCTGTGCTAAAGAAAGATGAGTTTGGATATGTAACTGATAAAATTTCTTTGGAAAGTTTTTGGATATATGTATTGAGAGCCATACTCCTTTAGATAATTCTTCTGGAAATCCGGTCTAAAGAAACAGTATGTTTTGTTTTATTTATTGCCATAATCAACCTTATAGTATATGATAGATTTTAAAAGTATTGTTTACAACATAGGAAAACACGACAAATTAACCAGTTAAGATACAAATTGTATATGTAATTCTAAATGGGAAACAGTTTGAAATAAAACGTGCCATGAATAGAATAGTGATGGGACTACAAATGATCTGTCCCTTCCTTTTGTCTAAAATTTTATGAATAAGTATTATTTTCACAATCAGGAAATCATATAGTGAAAAGTATGACTTGTGAAATAAAAATTTAAGAAAGAGGAAAATGACTCAGAAACTCTCTAGATCAAGGTATGTCCTTGCTATCTTTCTACTTTGGCCCTCTAAATTGCCAAAAATATGATGAAATAACGGCAATAAAAGAATACCATACTGTTTTACATATGAATTACCACATTGTGAGGTAAAATGAGAAATAAGTAATAAGGTGATGTGTCCATCTTCATTCCCAGTTTTGATCCAGGATCCCCAATGCAAACTTATCCTGACAGCAAATCTAACTGCTCAGTTCTTCTGTCAAGCCCTCAGAGCCCTTTAAACAAGAGAGAAGGAGAAGAACTAGATCTCCTTTTGCTATGGAATCTCGAAGTTAATTTACTTTTATGATCTATATTCTCCAAACTATGCCCTGCAAAATAGAAAGCAAGTTAAAGTTTGTCTGACTGTTTAAAAGTTTTAAACATCTAAAAAATGTTTTTGACGGTCAGATGAAAGCCATTTTATTTTCCCAATCACTTTTTTTTTTTAAGTACTTAAGTGCTTACTAAGTGCTAGGCACTGGTTAAATGCTTTGTGTGGATTATGTCATTTAATTTAATTCTTATAAAATACATACTTTATTATCTTTACTTCATAGGTAGGGAAACTAAGAGCAGCTAGTTAGCCTGTCCAAAGCTACACAGCTCACAGATCTGGGATATAGATACATGCAACTGACTCCATTGTCCAAGTTCTTTACCATTACCCTATTCTGTCTCCCCTACTGTTGTTTTAATTGGCAAGTTTATGTGTCAACTTTCTTTGGGTATATAGTTTACTGCAAGATAACAATCATTTTAAAAAGGTCAATATTATACTAATTTTCTCTCCTAACCTAAAGATTTTGCTGTAACTAATACCAACAAAGACATACTGAACAGCACAAGTACAATGCACATGACTTCTAATATTTGATAGTAAAGAATCCTTTTCTGGGAGGAAAATATTAAGAGGATTATTTGGGGTTTTTATTGATTTCACTATCAGTGAAAAATTCAGTGGCTTGGCAATTCATTAACATAAAGCCCAAAATGAAAATTCCTATTAATCCACATGGACCTAGCTTTGGAAGGTGTCCTAAAACTTTTCCTTTAATATTTCATTACATGGAAAAAGTTAATTTATACTTTTAATAATTCTAATAATTCTAATAATTTAATAATTCTAATTTTCCATGTTTAAAATGTAAAAGAAAAAGAAATCAAATTTTTAAAAATGTATATACCTCTCAGAACTGATGTTAATATGTCTCAGAGAATACTTAGGTGAATTTTGCTAACTCCCTCAAATATCAATAATGAAAAAAATTCTACATATGCTTTCAAATTAAAAAACTATGAAAAATAATTATTCTTGTCACTGAGATGCAAACACAACTGAGAATGAGTCACAACTTAATAGAAATGACATCATGAACAATTCTCACCTTTTAGGAATTTCACATAGCTGATTCTTACTGAAGTTAACAGAAGTGATAATGTTGCTTTTTACTGCATCAAATACTTCATCAGGAATTAAAGTTGTTTGTTTATCACTAAATGAAAAATGGTTTAAAAATGCATCATCCTTAGTAGTCCAGAAAGATATGATTATTACTTTTCACTTTTAAAGGCCCTCAAGGATTTTATGAGTTTTCAAGGCAGCAAGGCAGTTGCTTATGAAGAACACTTTGAAGTTCTGTAAACAATGCCAGAAAAACCTACGAACTCACAAAATATTAACCATTAAGAATTCAGACAACATAACATATCACAATACATTGTACTATACCTTCTGAGCATTCACATACTCAGTGTGAATAAAACCAGATATATCTTCAGAGTCTAAGATGTTTAGAAATCATATTAAATGGATAATTAGTAAGTATATTCCTCTACCTCAGAATAGAACTAAATCTATAATTTTAAAACTGTTGTTATCCCATTTCTAACAGGGATTATCTGCCAACTTTATGTAGCTATATAGTTAACTACAAGGGAACAATCATTTTTAAAAGTTCAACATCGGGGCGCCTGGGTGGCTGTCGGTTAAGTGCCTGCCTTCGGCTCAGGTCACGATCTCAGGGTTCTGGGATGGAGCCTCAGGTTGGGCTCTCTGCTCAGCAGGGAACCTGCTTCTCCCTCTCCCTCTGCGCTCCCCCTGCTTGTGCTCTGTCAAATTAATTAATAAAATCTTTAAAAAAATAAAAGTTCAACATTATACTAAACTGTTTCTCATAACCTAAGCCAATTTCTCTCTCCTTTAGCATGTGACAAGGTAGACAGGGTAGTGGCCTTAGACTAAACTATTCCTGGTTTTACCATTAAGGACCTTTTTAAAATTCACTTTCTCTTAACCTCAGTTCTGTGAAATTAGAATCTGAAGAGTTATTCATTGTTATGTGGGCCAGATCTTTTGCAAATATAAATGTAAATAAATTTCCTTTTCAATAAGATTTTCAATAAAGTATACATTTAATCTTAAATGAAAGTATAGTAGTACTCTGACATTTGCAGACTGTTAAATTTGTTAATGTTATAATTAGCCATTTGTCCCCACATTCTTCTTTTACAATTTTCAATGCTTAATCCATCATCCACTTAAAAATATTGTTGATGGAATGCCAAATTTATGACTTTATAAACAAGAAAACAATTATTACATATAATGTCCAATATAGAGGAACCTGTAAGAAAGGCATTGTAATACAGATAGGTAAATAGAGCCTAAATTTAGTTTTTATGCCTTCTACCTCTGTTGTAGGGCTCTATTTTCTCTTGTGCAAATGTAGCATTTTTATCTTTTCAATGAGAAATGCTCAAATCATGGGGAACTGATTTACTGTAATCAAACATTGAAGATTCACACTCTTTAAAAAAATTTAGTTGACAGGGGCGCCTGGGTGGCTCAGTCGTTAAGCGTCTGCCTTCGGCTCAGGTCATGATCCCAGGGTCCTGGGATAGAGCCCCGCATCGGGCTCCCTGCTCTGCGGGAAGCCTGCTTCTCCCTCTCCCCTCACCCTGCTTGTGTTCCCTCTCTCACTCTGTCTCCCTCTGTCAAATAAATAAATAAAATCTTTAAAAAAAAAAAAAATTTAGTTGACAGCATTTATGCCTTGATATTGGGAATTCATTTATATTTTATTTATTTATTTTTAAAGATTTTATTTATTTATTTGACAGAGAGATAGAAAGAGAGCACAAGTAGGCAGAGAGGCAGACAGAGGGAGAGGGAGAAGTAGCCTCCCCACTGAGCAGGGAACCCGACGTGGGGCTCGATCCCAGGACCCTGGGATCATGACCTGAGCCAAAGGCAGCCTCAGCTCAACCAACTGAGCCACCCAGGCGCCCCAAGGAATTCATTTATATTTTAAATGGAATATTCCTTTTCAATTAAAATCTCCGAGGAAAATAAATTACAATAAATTTAGAATCAAAACAATCTAAGATGTATGATCTTCAGTGCTCTTTATAACACTTTTGTGATATCTGTGACTTTAAAAAGTGGGAATGGTTATCTCGAATAAAATTATAGATTATTTGGAAGATTAAAAGCAACAGCATATGTAAAATACCTAGTATAGTGCCCAGCATAGAATAGGGACTCAATAAATCGTATCCATTCAGGGTTGAGGGAATAAAGGCAGAGGAAAAAAAATTCTAAGGCAGGAATCAAGTCTGTCTCATAATCATTCAGTGTATTATGACACCTACCATAGGATTTGAAACCTCGTAGGTTCCAAAAATGTCTACTGAATAAATGGGTATATTATGTGGAAGAGAAGACATGCTAAGCTGCCATCTATTCTGAGAAAAGAGGGATACAAATATAAATATGGAAGAGTACTATCTTGTGTTACAGTGTCAAAGAAGGAAGTTGGCTTAGAGTAGGCATTTCTACGTACATCAGAGTGTCAGACTAGAGGTGGAAACAATGTGAATGAAACAACAGATCAGAAATAGAAACTGTATCCTGACCTCTGAGAAGGTGGTTCCTACTGCCACATTAAGGAAAACAGGCCAGACACTGATGCTTACTGTTAGATAACTGAATAACTCTGGTCACCTGACTTGAACTTCAGTCTGTATCCTTTTGTATTTTCATTAGATGATATCCAGACATAAGCTAATCACTGTGGGAGCCCTGACAGTATGGGTTAATTTTATCATTGTTGCCCAGATAGTACTGAAAGAATACTTAACAACCTTTGCATAGGTATCTTCTTTCCCCAATCAAATACACTCCCATAATATAAACATTTTTAGGCTTTTATCTCAATTTATATACCAATATTCCAATTGTTCCAGGTTTAATACATATGTACTAGAGCATAATACTATTATGGCATATTACTTGGCTTAGATGTATTAATGGGGTAAAATCTCTCAAGCTTTGCCTGCTTAAGGTCTTCATTAACTAAATGATACTAATTTCTTATTTACTAGTAGAGATGCTCCAATATAAAATCCTCTCTTGATGCTGGTTACTGAGTCAGAAAATTTTATTACCAAACAATACTCTCACTCTTATTTTATAATAAAATGTTATTTATTATAAAAATGTCAATATTAATAAACATCTCTCTCTTAAGCATAATGAACACAAATCACTGAAGGAAGGGTATTTTAGTTCACTATAATTTTAATATGCTTTTATCTCATCACTGTTCTTGCAATTGCTAATACTCCAAGTACTGATACACTCTGATGAATTCTTCCTCATCAACTTTCCTTTTATCTGAAGGATTATTTCTCAAAGTTTCCTATATGTTCTGCAGTGTTTAAGAAAATTACATACCAGGCGCCTGGGTGGCTCAGTCGTTAAGCGTCTGCCTTCGGCTCAGGTTTGATCCCAGGATCCTGGGATCGAGTCCCACATCGGGCTCCCTGCTCTGCGGGAAGCCTGCTTCTCCCTCCCCCACTCCCTCTGCTTATATTCCCTCTCTCGCTGTGTCTCTCTCTGTCAAATAAATAAATAAAATCTTTTAAAAAAAAAAAGAAAGAAAATTACATACCTATAGTCTAATATTTTTAATGTTACGATAGCGTGTACATTGACTCTGGATTCACTTGGTAGTGTCATGGCAGTCTCAACAGAATCACTTTGGCTAGGTCCATCATCTGGCAAGAGAAAAGTTATATGAAACCAATATATATAATATAAAGTCATTTTTAAATTCTTGAATATATATAAAAATGGTATACATGATTTCTAGATATTATTGGTAAGAATGTCTTTAGTCATATACTTTATTTCTAATAACTCAAATCTAGGTCTAGAATTTAATATTTAATTAATAGAAAATAGATAAAACTATTATAATATGGCTTTAAAATCTTTTAATAAATCCTACCAAGAAAATTTGGGAGTAGGAAAGAACCTTCAAATAACTACAATCTCTCAGAAGAAACAATAACACTAATCCTTCCTCTTAAGAAAAATAATATGGTCTATTAGAATTTGTTAACAAAGGAAAAATATTACTTCCCACAAATGTCTATCAAATAGGCACACACCTATCTTCTTCGGAGTTAGGACATATGAAAACTGATTATCCTCGATCATTTGAAACTGGGGCATTTACATAATTGAGTAAGCTTTTGGTACATTATTCATGTTAAGAGGTTTTTTTTCAGCAAATGCAAGACTTTATTTTCAATAGAAATTACTAACATACATGCATACTTACACACTCACACACAATTAACTCCCTCACTAGTTTCCAAAGACTGTTTTAACACTGTCATCATATGGTATAAAGAACAAAACAAACATAAATCATACACATCAAAAAGAAATGGCTTTGTGACTTATTGGCAAAAGAGACTTCAAGCCATCCAGACAGAAGTAAAATAAGACTATTAATTTTCAACAATGTGAAAAAAATGAAATAGTCCTAGCATTCATCATACGTTAAGAGCATAAGGCATACCAAAAGAACATAAAACAATTAGTAGTATCTCTGATCTTGCTTCAGCCCAGCAGGCATTTAATGAACATTTGTTGAATACTATGAAGTATATTTCTCTTGCATGGAGCTCATCAATTATTCACTAATCAATATCATTAAGCTAGTATTTCTTATGCAAATATCATATGGATATTTTGTTCATAGAAGAAGCACAGAATAAAAGACAGTATCAAATAGAAATAAAAGACATCAAAATATTTATTAGTATTAAGTAAATGCTTTGGTATTTAGAAGTACCCTAGCATTTTGGTTATGTCATTTTAAAGAATATGTAATATATATTGCCAAATTACATCAGCAGATAGGAAACATTAAACCAGCAACAAAACCCAGCATTATTTTTTAAATATACGTGTATACTAGCATGACAACATACTGAGATGAGTATTCTCAACACTTTCCAAAGAGCTACCTTTAATAATCATATTATATGTTAAAAAAAAAAAAAAGAAGAAGAAGAAGAAGAAGAAGAAGATAGCAGGAGGGGAAGAATGAAGGGGGGGAAATCGGAGGGGTAGACGAACCATGAGAGACGATGGACTCTGAAAAACAAACTGAGGGTTCTAGAGGGAAGGGGCGTGGGAGGATGGGTTAGCCTGGTGGTGGGTATTGAGGAGGGCACGTTCTGCATGGAGCACTGGGTGTTATATGCAAACAATGAATCATGGAACACCACATCAAAAACTAATGATGTAATGTATGGTGATTGACATAACATAATAATAATAAAAAAAATCAGCATCAAGAATGTAAAGAGGGAGCCCATTATCCCTTGGGAGGAGACTATACTAGAGATAGACTTTCTTTTCATTATATATCCTTGTATATCGGTTGAAATTTTTTTTACCATGTACATTTACTGACTTTTTAGTTAAAAAACTTAAGATGGCAATATTCCCTAAATTGATCTACAGATTCAATGTAATCCCTATCAGAATCCCAGCTGACTTCTTTGTAGAAATCAACAAACTGATTCTAAAATTCATGTGGGATTGCAAGAAACACACAATAGCTAAAACAAGACTGAGAAAAAAGAATAAAGGATTTACCCTTCCCAACTTCAAAATTTACTACAAATCAATGGTAATCAAGAGACTGTGGTACTGGCACAGGATAGACATACAGATCAATGGAATAAAATTGAGAGTTCAGAATGAACCCTGTATTTCTGGTCAAATGATTTTCAACAAAAATGACACCACCACTCAATGAGGGAAGAATAGTATTTTCAACAAATGGTACAAGGAAACTGGATAGCCACATGCAGAAGAATTAAACTGGATCCTTATCTCATACCATATATAAAAATCAACTCAAAATGGATCAAGTACTTAAATGTTAGAACAAAAGTATAAAACTCATAGAAGAAAATACAGGAAACAATTTTCATAAAACAGGTTTTTGCAAAGGATTTTTAGACATGAAACCAAAAGTGTAAGCAAAAAAGAAAAAGAAAAAATAAATTGACTTCATCAAAATTAAGATAAAAAACACCTTTTGTATTTCAAAGGACACCACCAAGAAATGAAAAAACAAACCCACAAAGGACTAGAAAATACTTGCAAATCATGTATCCAACAAGACATTTCTATCCAGAATGCATAACGAACTACTATGACTCAATAATAAAAAGATTAAAAAAATTAAAAACTGGGCAAAGGATCTCTCATGAACATACATGCAAAATTCCTCAACAAAATACTAGCAAGTTGAATATTAAAAAAGTATTTTAAAAATTATACACTGTGACTAAGTGGGATTTAACCCAGGTATTTAAGTCTAGTTCAGCATTCAAAAATCAATCAATGTAATGTTTCACATCAACAGGCTAAAAAAAGAAAAATTATATGGTCATATCAATAGATGCATAAATAAACACTAACACTCCTTTATGATAAAAACTCTCAGTTTTTTCTACAAAAAACCTAAAACTCACATCATACTTAACAGTGAGAAGCTTGAAGCTTTCCCCCTAAGGTTAGGTACAAGGTAAGGATACCCCCTCTCACCACCACTCTTTCTGAACATCATACTGAAATGTCCTTGTTAATGCCATACAGTAAGGAAATGAAATTAAAAGTATATAAATTGGGAAGGAGGACATAAAATAGTCTTTGTTCACAGATGACATGATCATAGGTAGAAAATCTAAAAGATGTGACAAGAAAAACCTGAAACTACTAAGAGATTATAGTAAGGTTGCAGGATACAAGGTTAATATATAAAATTGCTTTCCTTTATATCAATAATAAGTAGAATCTGAAATTAAAAACACAATACTAATTACATTAGCATCCCCCAAATGAAATACTTATATATAAATATGACAAAATATGTATAAGAGTCTATGAGGAAAACTATAAAACTCTGATGAATGAAATCAAATAACTAAATAAATGGAGAGACAGTCCATACTCATGGATAAAAGGTCTCAATAAAGTCAAGATGTCCCTTCTTCCCTACTTGATCTATAGATTCAATGCAATCTCAATCAAAATCCCAGCAAATTATTTTGTGGATAGTGACAAACTGATTCTAAAATTTATATAAAGCAGCAAAAGACTCAAAATGGCCAACACAATATTGATTGGAGAACAACGAAGTTGGAAGACTGGCACTATTCAACTTGAAGACTTACTATAAAGCTACTGTAACTGAGACAGTGTGAAGCTGACAAAACAACAAATAGATCAATAGAACAGAACAGAGAGCCCATAAATAGACCTCCATAAATACAGTCAACTCATCTTTGACAAAGGAACAAAGGCAATAAATATAATGGGAGTAAAGATGGTCTTTTCCACAAATGGTGCTGAAACATCAGGAAATCCACATGCAAAAAAGAATTAGATTTATTCATAACTGCCAATACTTGGAAGCAACCAACATATGCTTTAGTAGGGTAAATAAATAAACTATAGTACATCTAGACAATAGGTTATTCAGTCCTAAGAAAAATGAACTATCAGACCATGAAAAGCATGGAGGACACTTAAATGTGTACTACAAAGTGAAAGAAGTCAATCTGAAAGATTCCAATTACACGACATTCTGGAAAAGGCAAAACTATGGAAACAAGAAAAAGATTAATGGTTGCCAGATATGGAGTGATTGAGGGGGTAACAGGATAAATAGGCAGATCACAGAAGATTTTTAGGGCACTGAAAATACTTTGTATGATATTACAATGGGGAATATGTATCAGTTGTCCAAATCCATAGAATATACTACACCATTATGATGTGTCAACGCAGGCTCATCCGTGGTAAAAAAAAATGTACCATTCAGGTAAATGATTTTGATAAATGGGGGAGGCTATGCATGTGTGGGGGCAGAGGATATATGGGAAATATCTGTACCTTCCTCTCAATTTCATTGTAAACCTAAAACTACTCTAAAAAAATTAAGTCTTTAAAATTTTTTTTTATTATTCTGATATGACTTCTGACTCATATCATAATAATTAAATTTTTCTGGAAGAGAAAGCACACCTGGAAAAGAAAGGAAACTCCTTGATTGGCAGGAACTAAGAGTCTTAGAAAATTACGTTAATTTATTTGAAGGTCAAGGTGGAAAATGAAAACTGCTGAAGTATGTAATTATCTTATTCATTTAACATACACTGACTGGCAATATGGTGCTAGGTTAGGCTGTGCATAACCAACAGAGTCATGAGCTAAATTAACAGTTGCTGTATTTAGCCACTCAGTTGTAGAGTGTTTGTTGTGCAGCAATACACTAGTATAGCTGAATTTTTTTTAATACTCTAGTGTATTCTACACTGATATACATAAAATAAAAATTGGGATATAGTACACTTTAGTGAAGCATTAAAAATTAAATATATAGTATCATTTTCTCTTTTGGTACATATTCATGCTAAATTAACATATCCTGAAAAATGTGTTTTATCTTTATACTTGTCAGAACTTAGCAAAACTATGCATGAAGCAGATATTCAAATAACTATTAATATACTTCCCAGTCAATAGCATTCATATACTATATCATAAAAGTCAAGTTTTGCTCTTTTTTTTCAAAATTAAAGCACTAGGATGCTTACTGAATCTTTGTTATATTTTCCAATTGATATACTGTAACACAAATCAAAGAAATTAAGGAAAAAATATTATTATTGTGAATTTAAGGATGTTTTTATAACTTCAGCATATTTATGACCTGTATGGATTCAGAATTAGAACCACACCTGCCAGGGACCATTTCCTCTAATTATTTACACCCAAAATATATGTAAATTTATGTACTGTTAGCACTTCACCGCCTTTCATACTATCCTTCAAAATATAGGAAAAAAATAGAAAAGCACCTTTAATCTTGCTTCGCAGATATTTTAAGACTTCTTGGGTTCCTTTCTGAAAAGGTGGAGAGAAGACACATATTCACCAAGATATACCTTGCAGTTTCATAGATCAACATGCATGTTTGAATTTCAAATTTAAAAACCAGAACTGAATTCTAAATATGCTTACATTTATAATTTCTCTTCGTATAGTTCTCAAAGGATTTCCTTCTAGTGCCAGAAATTTCAAATGAAGTTTTCCCAATGAACAGGGTAGACTACAAAAAAGATTAAACTGATTTCAGGGAAAACATGAAGAGTAAGTATAATTCAACCAATAGTCGACTACAAAACCATAACAACATATGACAAACTATATATCATATGATAGTGTCAAAGAGAGCTCAGGTAACATAGGCCTAAAGTATCTCCCTCAGGTAACATAGGCCTAAAGTATCTCCCTTTGAAATGCTGAACATGTAAAAGAAAAAACAGATTTGTTTTGAAATTGTCATATTGTGACTGTTAAAAGAAAATGTGAGCTACAAAACATTTGCTAAGTAAAAATTGTAAAAAGTAAATTTGAATGAATCAATGATTCAAGATAGCCATACTCAAGGATACTAAATGTTTTGATTTTTTTCCTTCAAGTAAGCAAATGAAATTCTTCCCTAATAACCTAATATTATTTAGGTTATTTATTAGTACAAAAACACTCCTATCCCAAAATTACTGTGATCAACCTACAATACCAATTTATTTAATGAGATTATAATCAAACTGCTTCTGTTCTTAATCTTTCAGTAGTTCCCCATCTCTTAACGAATTAAACTTACTCTTCACAGGCATTTTAAGGACCTATTCTATATGGCCTCAATTTATCTTCAAGCCCTAAATTCTTACAATCTCTCTAATTGTACCCTATTTACTAGGTCAACTTGATTCCTTGTTGTTCTCTCAATATACCTCTACAATTTCCTGAACTTTCAAGGTTTTCTTTGTGCAGTTTTGTCCCACCAAGTGAATCATTCTGACCACCGTACATGTGCACTTGAAACTCAAGGTCATCCTTTAAAGATCATATGGTGGGACTAGAGTGAGGCATGACCCTGAAGGTGAGTGTGCTCTTAAATTCTGTGCTCTAGGCACTTAACTTGCCTCACCCTAGTCCCAGTCCTAATGATCATCTAAAAACGTTTTTTCTGGGGTGCTGGGTGGCTCAGTCAGTTGGGCATCTGCCTTCGGCTCAGGTCATGATCCCAGGGTCCTGGGATCGAGCCCCATATCAGGTTCTGTTGTCAGCGAGGAGCCTGCTTCTCCCTCTCCCTCTCCTTCTGCCTGCCACTCTGCCTACTTGTGATCTCTCTCTCTGTGTCAAAAAAAAAAAAAAAAAAAAAAAAAACCAACTTAAAAAAATAAATAAAATAAATAAAAACGTTTTTTTCTTCTACAAAATCTGCCCTGATTCCTCTCAATAAATTGCTGATACCTCTATTTCCTTTAAGCCCTCAAAGCATTTTATATCTCTCCCATGGCTTTACATTCATTTAATAAATTCAACAAAGATTTATCGTACCTTCTAAATACCCAGACACTGATCTAGGAGTTAGAGATAGAGCAGTGAACAAAACAGATAAAAACCCTGACTTCTTAGTTTATGTTCTAAGTGGATGAGAGTAACTTATAAATATATCTGATTCTATTAGTATTTTAAGCTTGCTGCCAAGGACCAAATCTAACCATTCTTTGTAAGTCTGCATATGATACTTGTTCAATAAATGTTTAGTGAATTCAATTGAGAAAAAAGATCTCTACGTATTTTTTTACAAATCTTATTTACTTATTAACTTATGAATTATAAGCAAATGCAGGTATGATTTCTTATTCCTTTGATCTTTAAACTTACCTACTAATATCATTGTTGCTTAGGTCAAGCCTTTCCAAAGACTGTAGTAGTGTAATTTCATCTGGAACAGATTTTAACTTATTATCCCGCAGGTCTAGCACAAGGATAGAATTCAGATGCTTAAGATGTTCTGGCCCTAATATTTCAATCTGGTTTTCACCTACATGTAATTCCTACAAAACCAAAGATGAATCATATGTATTTCTGTATTCAATTTTATATTAGATAATAAAAATAAAATTGAAATCTTAATTTCAAATCACTGAAAAATACATGGAAAAAAAACACAAGTTTCCAATTACTAAGGTGCTTAAATTTTCAATTACAATTAAGCTAAAAATGATAAAAACAGAACATTTCCAAGGATTTTCTGATAATTTAAAAATAATTAAAGATATAATCTGGCAGAAAGTTCAAAGCTTACAAACCAAAGCACAGAAATGATTTAGTAGTTACATTTATAGAATTAATAAAAATACAAATCCAAGAACAATGATGATAAAAAATTTAAAGTTTAAAAATAAGTTGGAATGAGCATAAAAAGTTATAATCAGTTTGTTGTTATTTCTTTATTTATTTGAGAGAGAGAGAGCGTGCGAGTGAGCAGGTCAGAGGCAGGGGGAAAGAGAAAAAGAGACTCCATGCTCTGTGGGGAGCCCTACACAGGCTCCATCTCACAACCCTGAGATCATGACCTGAGCAGAAACCAACAGTCAGACACTTACCCAACTGAGCCACCCAAACATCCCTCATTAGTGATTATTAAATATAGTGATTTCCCATTAACAGAATCTATAATTATCAGATGTATAACTAATCTTTAAATAACTTTTTCAGTTCCTTTTATCACTGCCACCATTCTGTTTAAGAGAAGCCCTTTTAACTCTAACACATAAAAGTATACATGAAGGAAAACAAAGCACGGCAAATTTAAAAGACAATGTTAATGCTATATACTTAAAACCAAAAGAAAGTAATTAATTTTAAACAGACCCAATTATGATTAGGTAAACATGAGTGGTGGCAACTTACAGAATTAGATACATATTCCTTCCTAGTACTCCAGGTGTCCTACAGTATGACTCCACCTTACTATGTTAGCCTCATTATCTACCTCTCCAGTTATATACTACTCAGATGAAATGTACAAATTCCTATATTTAAGTTAATTATTTCTTTAAAAAAAAAAATCTACTGCTAGGCGCCTGGGTGGCTCAGTCAGTTAAGCATCTGCCTTCAATTCAGGTCATGATCCCAGGGTCCTGGGATGGAGCCCGGCATCAGGCTCCCTGCTCAGCAGGGAGTGTTTCTCTCTCTCTCTTCCTCTGCCCCTCCCCACTGTTTGTTCTCTCTCAAATAAGTAAATAAAAATCTTTTTAAAAATTTACAAGCTTCTTAAAAAAAAAAAATCTACTGCTAACAATACCATTAACATAATCAGACTAAAATTCTGAAAAATATAGGAAAAACATAGCACTTATAACTAATACATATTCCCAACGTAAAACAAGATTAAAAATTTCATTTTCATAATTAACTTTTGGAAAATATATAGTTTAATAATCATCTAAATATTACCTTTAATAATCTAGAAGAAGGAAATTCTGGTAGAAAACGTAATTTATTCCTCCGCAAATAAAGCAATTCTAGTGACTCCATGTTAGCCAATTCAGGGGGTACAGCTTCTAAGAGATTTGAATTACAATCCAAATGCTTTAATCCTATAATACATAGTAAGTGAAAAACAAAAATACTTTAATAAAGAGAAAAATATTGGTCTATAATTGTATGCACATTCAAAAAAGTGTACATCACCATGAATTACAAACCCACGCCACTGTATACTGCTATAATAATAAAGAATACTAGAATACCACTGAATGACATAAACATAAACTGAGATTGCTTTTATATTTAATTATAATTAAAGAGATATAACATTAAAAATGATGTTTAATAATGGTCCAAGTCATCTTTGTAATGATAAAAAACAAAATACTCCAATACTGTTAAGGTATTCTAAAATATACAAACTACAGACTATGAGATATTATTTCCCTCAGTAATTACACATCTTTATTTTTTTTAAGATTTTATTTATTTAGAGAGAGAGAGCAGGGGGAAGGGCAGAGAGAGAGGGAGAAAGATCTCAAGCAGATTCCGCAGTGAGCACGGAGCCTGACACAGGGCTTGATCTCACAACCCTGACATCATGACCTAAGCCAAAATCAAGAGACAGCCGCTCAACCAACTGAGCCACCCAGGTGCCCCAGTAATTATACATCTTTCAAAAGAAAAAGTTTAAGGTAGTTAAAGACATACATGCATGCACACTAACTGTATGAATGGATGTCAAATAACTGGCTAGTAGTAGCTTAGACACATGTATTTAAATTTGGCAAGTTGACTTTCTGTCAAAAAGCCTTGGATTTCTATGTTTGTCTTCCTATTCTTCCATCTATCCATACTGTCTCTTTCTCCCTCCGTCTTCTTTCTTTTCTTTTCTTATTTTTGTTTAAATTACATGCTTTCTCTAACATTTTAGCTAACACTACGGACAAGAATGCATACTATAGCTCAAGAAGGATGTTCTTATTTGCAGCATCTCTCTTACCTCCTGGATCTATCTTTCTTAAAAAGGCATATAAGAAAACAAAAATGGAAAAAAGTAAAGGTCTTCTTTCCCTTAAGAATTCAATAAGCAGCTTTCTCCCTAATACATATCACAGATTCTTCTACTTACGATGGCCACCACATATTTTCCACAATTCACTCTCAACCCTCTAGTTCGAATAGGTGATATACACTTTACAACTTTTTTGCTGTACTTTGAGCCTATCAATTTTAACATAATGCAAGACTGAGTTGATATTGCCTTAGACTGCTTCTTTTAGTATTTAAAGATGCTAACTGCTTTCAAAACAAATGTAATAGTACTACTTTCAACAAATACTATAATAATTTATGTATTATTTGACTAGAGCATTTTTAAAAATGTCACAATTGGGAGCCTGGGTGGCTCAGTCTGTTAAGTGTAGGCTTTCAGCTTGGGTTATAATCCCAGGGTCCTGGGATCGAGCCCCACATCAGGCTCCCGGATCAGCAGGGAGTCTGTTTCTCCCTCTGCCTCTGCCTTTTCCCCTGTTTGTGCTCTCTCTCAAATAAATAAATAAATAAATACAATCTTTAAAAATAATAATAATAAAATTAAAAATGTCACAAAGTGATTCACCTCAAATCCAGTAAATTCTATAAAGAAAAGTTTGTTTTAAAAGTTAGATACTATAGTTTCCACAACTATTTGCATTTAAGAGCACTGAGAATATAAGCAGTGCATAGTGGAAAGAGCAATGGGGATGGAGTAAGAGGATTCAAGCCTTATAGAACTGTTGTGATTCAAGCCTTGGCTCTACAATATATAACATAATTTCTAAGCGAGGTTTATGAATCTTTAAAATGTAAAAAATATTCATCCCCCTAACTTACATCCTCCTAACATCACAACTTTGTGATGGCAAAACAATATATGTAAAAGCATTTGAGTTATAAAGAACCATACAAATGTTAGATGTTGTTCTTGGCGTCTAGTCATTAATAGTGAAATAACAAATGTCCTACTGGTGATAGTTTAAAAGTATCACTGTCATGGCTAAAGGAAGAAAGCATCTGATCATTAATTATATAGTATATTGGAAAAACTGCTATAAATTCAAAGTATTTTTCTACTGATTTCCCTCTTTTCCCATCTCTCAAGATATGTTCACCCAACTGATGAAAAAAAATCCAAGCTTCTTATATATTAAGATAATGTATTTTATGTTTAGCTCTACTTTTTAATACCTTTATTGAAAAATGGCAAAGATAAGCAAAGTCTTAATTACCGGTGTCCCAGGTAAAGGTTCCCCTAAAATATCAACTGGATTTATGGAAGATTTAACTTATGTATCCTATTACAAATGACAAATGACTACTAATATAAGTAAAACAGCACAATTTTACAAATTTATCTCAAAATGATCTGTAATCAACTATACAAAGTCACTCCTATAACTTCCACATGATGGAGGTTTAAAAAAATGAAGAGGGCTTATATCTGATTAGCAGAAAAGACTAGATAAGGTAAATAGTGTACAGCTGACACACAGTATGTTCATCAACCAAGAAATAATAGTTTGCTTTTAAACAAAAAAATTCACTATAATGATTTTGCCCTCTGAATCAAGAATTCTAAGATAATTAAGTATAATTATTTAAAAGGTACTGAAATGTGCCTTTAATTTCTTTATCCCTTAATACTAGTTCTAGAATATGTTAAATATGATGGTGATATGGTAAACTCCAACAGAATCACTATTTTAACCTTTTTTTTTTTTTTTAAATGATTGACCATTTGGGCAAAACTAGACTATCTCCTGGCATCATTACTTACGGACCACGAGGAGGCTACAGCTGTAACATAACCACAAGTAGAATCACCTATTAAAGGGGAATAACCTCTTCGTGAATGTTGAATAAATGAAGAGATAACATAGCTCAAAACCCTAATCAATATCTCAGGTATATAATTTTACCATAACTCATAATCATATTTTATTTTCCTCTTTTTAATATACCAAAATATGCTTTTGGTGGGAACTGTTTAGGAAGTGAAGCTAGACAATAATGGTCTGGAGAAAATCTGACTACTTGCTATTATTTGCTTGACCTGCATAAAATCTATTATTTTACTTCCCTGTAACTAACAATATTAAAATTTATTTTTCTAAATATAAGTTGCACCAACTTCACATTTATGTATGTTTTAAAATAGAGAAGATTTACTTTTCATTCCACTTATTTCTGCTGGCAAACTCTTCAGCTGATTACTGGAAAGATTGAGTCGTACCAGACTGGAGAGAGAAGAAAAACTAGCAGGAACAGTTGTAAGACGATTGTTGGAAATATCCTTTAGAAAGAGAATGAATGAATCAATCAATCAATTAATCAATCGATAAATAAATAAATAAGTAATTGATCCCTCAAAGGGTTTCCAGGATTTTGAGGAGAATGCAACATAAAGAAAGACTATTTCAAAGGTGATATGTTTTGTAACCCTCATTCACTGACAATTTCACAAGTTGTTTGTCATTCATTACCTCAGTATTCTATTAGACCACTATGTGCCCAGTAATGGAGCAGAAAGGAATCAGAATGAATTCTGACTTCAGAAATACTTTACATGAAGGTTTCTGTTATTACTAAGTCATGCTATATCATGCATCATGTTTTTAGTTAAAAAATCCATTTGTCCATCTAATATTTAGTGAGTACCTAAGATAATTAGGCAAACTGTATAGGTAAACTGTAATATGAAAAGAAAAATGTCTTTGCAAGAGAAAAAAAATCTTGAGACACAAAAAATAAAGCTGAGAAAATGGACATTTTAATTTTTAAGGAAAAAATATTCCCTCTCGGTTCTTCTGCAGACCTCAGCAAGTCTGCTTTGACTAAGTCCAGAAGTTTACTCTACTCTCTGCTTTTCCTTCATTCAAGCTTGCCTAATTAATGTCTATATCTGTTTTTTAAGTCATTGTTTCTGTTTTTTCTTTAAAACATAAACAGTTAAGAAAGAACTGTTTTTTGAAACTCCATTTAAAAGACAATCAGATAACTCTTATGACATCTGAATTAGGTATAAGTACTCCACTAGCTATCAGCAAACTGTTAGGTGGGGCCGGTTGCAACAATGAATAAAAAATAGTTACTTAAGGGAACTTGTTCTCTGAAGACGCATTTAGTCTAACATTAAACAATTACATTCTGTAACTCTAAATCAGTTAAGAAGATAGTAAAAGGTAAAAACACTAGACCAGCTATTTTTTTTATAAAACACAGATACAATTATAAATAACACAAAATAATGTATCACAATCAACAACAGGAAACAACAATCTACAACTCCAATACTCTAAACACTAATAATGAACAGATTACTATGAAATAAATACTTTGTAATATCAAAAGTTACTGACACTAAATGCAATGTAGTATTCTGGATTGGATCCTGGAACAAAAAAAAGGACATTAGTGAAAAAACTGGGAAAATCTTAATAAAATCTGTAGTGCAGTTAGTAATACTGTACCAATGTTAATTTCTTAGTTTTTCAAATGTCCCATGGGTATGTAAAATATCAAATTAAGGAAAGCTAGGTGAAGAGTATATGGCAACTCTCTGTACTCTCTTTACATTTTGTAAATCTAAATTTATTTCAAAATAAAAAACTTAAAAGTTTTCGATACAGAAAAGATACTAATTCACAAATTCTTAGGATATTTTTAAAAACACAAAACAAAATTACTAATAAAGTTAAACATTTAATTATTGCAGTTAATAACTAGATATAAAATATAAGTACATTATACATAAATTAATCAGTATTTATGCTGTCATTTCTTCAATAAATATTCATTTAGTACCATTGCTAAGCAGCTTTTATATAACTTTAAGAAATATTACTAGCTTAAATTATTAAACATGCTTATATTTCTAATGTGATATACTGTTGCTCACATTTATGATTTGATACTGAGTCCTTAATAATACAATTCTCAACTGAAATATCCTTTCATTATGCAAATGACTATCTGGGAACCCATAAAAAGGAAACAACTGGGAACTGCTACAGTTTATTAGGTTTCCTTTCTAATCTAAATACTCTTCTTTTTTTATTTACCAATTGCTATCTTTTACCATTAGACTTTATAAGAAAATCTGATGGCCCCTTCCTTAGCCATTCATTTTATCTACCTATGCCTTTAACTTTCCAAACCTTATTTCCAATCTGATCAAATTGAAAGACAGATACTGAAGAATGGCTGCAGACGGTTATAAATATTGATTTCAAACACTAGAGCAGATGAGGGGAATATCAAGGAAGATGTATTTACAGGAAAAAAGTAGAGGTAAAAGAATTAACTTCCCCTTTAATGAGAAATAAACTTTAAGACTAAATTGACATAAGTTTTTGAAAACATGTAATAGGGAAAACAACAAGAATGTAAGAGGAAATAACTATGTGGAGTAAAGATTATATATTAGAACAAGTAATCTAATCTAGCTAGTCTTTCAGATCGAATATTTTAGTGGAACCTTACTCCTTCGGGGTATAATGGGAGAAAAAAAGGGATACACTTTGGAGTCAAACTGACATGTTAAAATCCTGAATTACATGGCTTCAGATAAGGTACTTTTTTTTTTTTCTAATAAACCCTAGTTCCATATCTGTATTAGGCGATAAAACTATGTACCTTGCTATATGTAAAGCACAAAGCAAAGTGCCTATTATTTTCATTATTCTTAATATCTGTATTGCTTTATAGTTATCTCTATTTAGGATGTGACATAGATGGAATGAAAATTTTGCGAGGTAAGGTGGACATTTTGAAAAATAGGGAAGAAAAGGCAGGCCTTAAAGGGACCGTCTGAACACTCAAAGGACAGGAGGAGGGTTGTAGGGACAATAAAGAAGGAATGGGTATACAAATGGAAATTCGTATATGCTAAAGACACCTTTCCCCTATTTTGCAAAGCCATAAAATCCTCTGAATAACAGTCATCCTTATCACCCCCTTCCACACGCTACTCTTAAATTAAAACCTAAGGTGATTTTATAAGAAAAAATAGGAAAAATAGATTTACAATTACTAATTTAGCAATCTAATTGAAATGCAGTTTCTGATAATCTAGTCCTATAATCATCTGTCCATGTTTTTCATGATTTCAATCATACATCCAATTTCTCAGCCTGATGAAAAATCACATCAGCCCCAAATTATATAAAAATTGGAAAATTACAACTTACCAAATCTTCTAAATTGAAAAGTTGTTCAAATCCCTCTGGAATGCAAGTTAGTTCATTATGCTGGAGATATAGACCTTTCAGGTTTCTTAAATTTGTAATTTCTTCAGGAAGTATTTGCAGTTTGTTATGGCTATTGATTGATAAAATAAATGCTGAGTAATTCAGTAACAACATAATAAATATTTGTAAAGGTATTTTTGCTAACCAACTACATGGGCTCATTTTTAAAAATGAAATATGGTTACTAATTCTAAAAACTTATTAAACTTCACATCCTAAAAGTATATAACTCATTAAGATTATAGTCATCTAAAGTAATCAAATTGAGAGTTTCAAAGAAAACAAAGAAATAAAGGTTTTTATTTTTATTTTTTTTAAAAGATTTTTATTTATTTGACAGAGAGACACAGTGAGAGAGGGAACACAAGCAGAGGGAGTGGGAGAGGGAGAAGCAGGCTCCCCACTGAGCAGGGAGCCCGATGCGGGGCTCGATCCCAGGACCCTGGGATCATGACCTGAGCCAAAGGCAGACGCTTAACAACTGAGCCACCCAGGCGCCCCAAGAAATAAAGGTTTTTAACCAAATAATTTGTGAACTTTTGATTGCTTCCTTATAACCTACTCTTGATTTTATACGCAATGTGAGAGGATACACTGGACTCCTAATTTTTCATACTGTATCTGAATTTTTTTATTTTATTTTAAAGATTTTATTTATTTGAGAGAGAGGGAGAGAAAGAGAGAGTAGTGCTCATGTGAGCACAAGTTGGGGCAGAGGCGGAGGGAGAAGGAGAAGCAGGCTCACCACTGAGCAGGGAGCCCGAAGCAGGGCTCGATCCCAGGACCCCAAGATCATCACCTAAGCCAAAGTCAGACACTTAACTGACTAAGCTACCCAGGCGCCCCTGTATCTGAATTTTAGAATTCTGACAGAGATATGGGCACATATACACTACAATGGAGTCATAGCTTCTATGGGGAATGTGTTTCTAAGCTAGCACTCAAGACAAAAATAGCTATTTCTGTTTAAGGGCCTGGTATGTCCAGCTGAATGTAATGTGCAACTCCACTCTTCTTTGTACTTAATTTTACTCGGCTCAGTCCTTCTGTAGAGGTACTTGGTTTATTTCTAGAAGTCCCAAGTCACTGAAGATGATACATTCCCTTATAATTAAGAGATGACCTGATTTAATTTATTCCCAGATCTACCTCAACTATTCACTTAGGAATTCCATTCTATTTTCATGCCATCTACAATTACTTAACAAATAACAGGGTGAAATGAGAAATATAATGGGGTAAAAATAACCTTAAATTATATAAAAATAAAACTAGTTGGAACAAAAATACCAAAAGATGTCTTCTAAAATAAATAAAAACCACTAAAAAATTGTCAAAAATTGGTTATTATTGTTGGTCACTTAATTGAAAATCTTTGTAGATTTCACAGGGATGTAGTTGGGCAGAGATGTAATTCTAGCTACATATTTCCTCCATTCCTCTCCCCATCTATTTCCTCCACCCTAACGCTTATACTCTGAAGGGCTGGAAGCTAAGGCTAAAGCCAAAGCCATACCCAATCCATACTCCCTCACATATTCTCTCAACCCTCCCCATTCTTGCCTTTGCAGGCCACATCCTGCCTTGGACTTGTATGGGGAAGAGGTTCTGATGTAGCTTTCAACAACTAGCACCTTTTATGTATAGATATTTTTGTTGATTTGTGGTAATTTTTTCAACAGATGAGGACTGTAACTTAAGGAAATGTTTTCCCTCAATTAATTTACCCACAGAATACTGAGACTTGATTATGCTATGTTAGATAGATCTGTAACCATACCAATTTTATGAACCACAGTTTTTCAAACTATGTTTTGAACACTTAATAAACCTTTTTATTTTATCTCCTAAATGAAATCTTCCCAAATCCCTTTCCCCTAATCTGTGTATATATAATACACATAAGGTACTTATTATTTCTTGGAAGTCTAGATGTGTATTAAAGGGCAAACAAAGTTAGCCAGAGCCTTAGCCACGTGGCTTCCTACATACCTACCAACAAGTACCAGAAGCATATCTGTAGAACTCCAGGAGTCCTCAGAAAAGTTTAAAAGCTACTAATACTAAAACCATGACATTTTTCATCATTAATGAAAGAATTATTTCAAATTTTTTCCTATTGCTTAACCTAGATATTTTTTAGAATATCAAAGTAACTTAAAACCTGAGATATCAACAAAAAGGTTACTAAAATAACCAGTAAAAATTGCTACATAAAAATAAAACAAAAAGAGGTCACATGGGTGATTCAGTTAGTTAAGCATCTGCCTTTAGCTCAGGTCATTATCCCAGGGTCCTGGTATTGAGCCCCAGATCCTCGGGCTCCCTGCTCAACAGGGAGTCTGCTTGTCCCTCCCTCTCTGCCCCCCTGCCCACTTGTGCTCTCTCTCTCAAATAAATAAAATCTTTTTAAAAATTAAAATAAATAAATATATAAGTAAATAAAACAAAAAGTACTTAAAAAAATCAACTGGCCTTACATTTATAAAATCAGAAAAACATGCAGGCAATTCTGAAAAAATAATAAAAAATTCAACAAAAATCATCTGAGAAAATTTAAAATTCTTACTCTGGGGTGCCTGGGTGGCTCAGTCGGTTAAGCACCTGCCTTTGGCTCAGGTCATGATCCCAGGGTCCTGGGATCGAATGCCGCATTGGGCCCCCTGCTCAGTGGGGAGTCTACTTCTCCCTCTACCCACCACGCTCTCTGTCTCTCTCACTCTCTCCCTCAAATAAATAAATAAAATCTATAAAAATAAATAAATAAAAATTCTTACTCTGCTTTTACCACTTTGAGTTAATACAAAAATATTTTCTAGTATTAAAAAAAATTTTTAAAGAATATTAGATTTACACCCTTATATTAGCAATATTGAAATTAAATAAGCTTAATTTTTACCTGACATTAAGTTTCTGAAGATTTTCTAACTCTCTTATGGCAGAAGGAAGGGATGTCAGCTGATTATCATGTATCTAAAAGTTATTAAAAAAACAGTCAATATCTTAGTCTTTTGACTAACCATATGAGTTTGCCATTGTACAGAATTTTTCAACAATAATTCTGCTATTCTAATTTAATAGTATACTTGGAGTATTGTTAATTTGTTCTATGTATAGAAGCAGAAAAGGAGTTTGAAGTTGACTAAGCTCCTGTTCAAAAGTCATGAAGTGGTAAGTCATCAATTTTAAATATTACAATTAAAAAAAATAACCTTACCTCATTCAGTGAAATTTCAATCTCAAATGAGAGATGAGAGGGTTAGAAACTAATAGCACTTGATGGTATAATTTATGTCAACATATACAAAAAATGAAAACAAGAAAGAGGAGGGGGACCTCTATTATGTTCTCATATTATTTTCAAGATATATGGAACCTTAGATTCAATCCATTCATTTTGCAAATGAGGAAAATAAAAACTTCTCTAGAAATTTGACCAGATCCAACACTTTCAGACGTGAATTGGAAGATTTCTGATGTTCCTAAATAAAGTACATCAAAACTCCACAGATTGCGAAATAAACTACTCATGCTTTACAATATGACATGGCAACGAGACTAAAAAATAGTCCTTGAATAAACACACAAGAAGTTCAATAATTTAAGTCAGTATTGAAGTTTAAAAAAAAAAGTAATTCCAAGTACTGCTTTAATGTCTAGGTCGATGAAGAGAAAAATAACAGCAGTAAAAGAAAAAAGATGAGCAACAGCAACCACTTGTTAAATATGGATTCTGTTTACATGCAATAATGCATTAAATTCTAAGAACAATTTTTAAAAATAGGTAGTAGTGTCAGTCCTCGTTTATAGATGTGGAAACTGAGGTACAATGAAGTAACTTTCCCGAGGTCACACAGCTATCAAGTGACGCAGTCAGAATTGGAAGCCTTATGTTCTGTAAGTGCACTCTTAACCATCATGCTATGCCTATCAATAATTTATTCTTCCTTATGTTCTACCAATTAAACATGTGTTTTCTGCTTATCAAAGCCTAAATTTACCTTTAGAGTCTCCTTAACAACCCATATTGATACCAGTCAACTTACATCAAGAACAGTGAGTGCAGGCAGGAGTCGTAGGTCATCTGTAAGTGACTTAAGTTTATTGTTGGATATGATTAGTTTGGTCAAATCCGTCTGCTCCCACCATCGCTCAGTAGCACTGAATGAAAGATTCTGATTAGCTTCCTCAGGAATATCCACATTTATTCTCCAGACACACTGAGGTACTATTTCCATCACCACCACACCAAAAAGAAAGAAAACAAGAAGTGAGATACTAAGTGACATACTTTTATAATAGCCATTCAGTTTATCTATTGAAAAGCATTTTCTGAAACATTAAAAACTTTTTAAAAATTCAAAGAGCAATAAATTACAACTAAAGTTGATTTTGTTCAAAACCAGAATGTGGTATGTATTTTATATATTAAATCTTACTTTTCTTTTTTTTTAAGGTTTTATTTGTCAGACAGAGAGAGAGAGAAAGAACACAAGCAGGGGGAGGGGCAGGCAGAGGGAGAGGGAGAAGCAGGCTCCCCACTGAGCAAGGAGCCTGATGCGGGACTTGATCCCAGGACCCTGGGATCATGACCTGAGCTGAAGGCAGATGCTTAACCATCTGAGCCATCCAGGTGCCCCTTACTTTTATTTTCATTCAACTATATTTACTATACACATACTCTGCACAGCACATTGTAGTAGATATTTAAGACAATAAAGAAGGGACTTTATCATTATGCTAATACAATAAAGGCATGAAAACCAACATTTACAAGGTGATGTCATAAGTTTTATAACAGGAGTA
Source organism: Neomonachus schauinslandi (assembly GCF_002201575.2). Taxonomy (NCBI): domain Eukaryota; kingdom Metazoa; phylum Chordata; class Mammalia; order Carnivora; family Phocidae; genus Neomonachus; species Neomonachus schauinslandi. The sequence continues at coordinate 56,603,250 of NC_058406.1, forward strand.
TATACTGTCTGAGAAAGCACTAGTAATAATAATATCTAATAATAATAGCTAACATTTACAAATATCAGGCAATTTTCTAACATACTCATTTAAACCTCATAATAACTCTGAGGTAGGTGCTATTACTATTCTCATTTATAGATAAGAAAAATGGGGCACAGAATGTATAATTTACCTAGGGCTATCCAGCTAGTAGGTAGCAGAAATGGGATTCAAACATGTGCACAGCTATATTGTCTTGACCCTCAGTGGACATTTGGAAGGCATAACTAATTCTGGTAGCTGCTATTTTACCTAACATACAATTTTATTTCTTACTCCATCACACAATATTGTGTGAATTCTACTGCAGCAAATACAGTAACCTCTTAAACACAGCAAATAAGACCATATAAATTGAACAGGGAGAGTCCAGGTTCACCACTATAAAATCTGAAACTCCAGAGGGTATTAACTTGCTATAGCGTTGTAGCAAAACTATTTTAGAGTCTTTCATTCCAGGGCACCTGGGTGGCTCAGTCGGTTAAGCGTCTGCCTTCGGCTCAGGTCATGAGTATGTTAGAAAATTGCCTGAACCCCACATCAGGCTCCCTGCTCAGTGTGGAGCCTGCTTCCCCCTCTCCCTCTGCCTGCCCCCCCAACCCCTTTTGTGCTCTCCCTCTCTCAAATAAATAAAATCTTTAAAAAAAAAAGTCCTTCATTCCTTCATAAAAGTAGGACTACATAGTAGTATGATCTAGAACTTTCAGCAGTTATTAATCAAGGCAACAACTGGTTATATCCTGCAGTCATTGACTAAGATGTCAGAATGAGACTAAATGGAAAGCTGTGGTCCAAGTTTCAAATTCAGCACATTGAAGTATAATTCAGGATTACTAATCTGATATAATGGTTTTATAGTAGCAAAGCAAAGCTCCTGAAATCCATGAGACTTACACTCCTTCAAAAAAATGGGGTATCTATATTCATATTAGAATGAATGAAAAGATCCCTTTCCTACCCCTTCTCTCTGGTTAGGTAGCCTCTTCTTTATACTTCTACCAATGAATCCAGATAATATGAATATTATAGAATATAAGTCCATTCATGTTTCTGTTTGTGGATAGAGGTTTATTTTTAAAGTAAAGCAAAATAAAAAGAATTCACTCTCCCCAACTTTTTCGAGAGCAAAAGCACCATAAAATGTACCATTATTACTACTATTACTATTACCATTGCTACCATTATTATTTTGGTATATAGGTATGGATGGTTGAGTGGGAATAAGAAATAGGGATCAACTACAGATTAGCATGAGAATTTATTGACACCAAAAGAATCCATATAACTGGCGATGTTCATGTATTTGACTAAATATCAATGTTACTCTTGAGAAATTTTTTTTTAAAAGTTACCAACATGCCATCCAGGTTCAGTCACCAACAAAACTTTCCAGAACAAAAAAACAAGGCAAGACGAAACAATACAAAACACACAAAAAGGTACAGAAGAAACTATGTGATACGCACAACTCTACTCCTAAGAAAATATATAGAGCATTTGTGCATCTATTTTTCTCTGATACCTATATATAGGTACATGAAGATGATTATAATTAAAAAGCAATGTAATAACAAATTTTGGTGGGGACAAAGGCAGGGAGCACAAGAAATTCACGCAACATAATGAAAATACCTGTTACCCATCAACTATACTAAATCAATGTTACAATTTTATCATCACAGATTTTTTTGTTAGCAAAATTTGTCCTTGTGGGAACTATCAAGGAATGGATAACTGTTGATACTATATTGTTACTGAATATGTATCAATTTGCTTTTCCATAAACACTGACATACTGCTCATTCTTTTCCCCATTACAGTTTGTGAGGTATCCCAATTTCTTGAAGAGCTTACGGCTTCAAGATTCATGTCACTTTTCTTTCCCTACCCCAAAACACAAAGAACCACTAAAAGTTATAAAAAGTCCTAATTATTGAGGAATTCTATAGAGCCATCCTAAAATAGCTTACCAATGCATGAAACAATCAGGTAAAGATAAATGTCAATAGGCATATAAATGTGAAAAAAAATTACTATGTAGTCAGGTTTATTTATTTATTTATTTGGCTCCACACCCAGTGTGGAGGCCAACATAGGGCTTGAACTTACAACCCTGAGATCAAGACCTGAGCTGAGATCAAGATTTTGACACTTAGCCAACTGAGCCACCCAAGTGCCCCTCATTTGCTTTATGTAAAATTTAAAGTATTATATAAAATGTCAAATATATACATAAATTTAGAGAATAGTATAATGAAGTAACACTCCATGTATCCATCATCCACCTATAACAATTATCAACTCATGTCCAGTCTTGCTTCATAAATAATCTCATTTTATAATAATCTAAGCTACAATCATAAACTAGAAAAAGTACCCAAAGTAAACAAAAGCAAAGAAATAGAGGGGAAATCAATGAAACAGAATAGATAAAAAACAGTGAAACCAATACCTGTTCTTTGAAAATTGGAATATCACCTTAGATCCTACAGATGTTAAAAAGATAAGGGAATATTATAAACAACTTTACATCTATAAATTCAACAGCTTAATTAAAATGAACAAATTCCTTGAAAGGGGGAAAAAAAACCACAACAGCAATATAAAACCTGAGTAGCCTTGTATCTATTAAAGAAATTGAATTTGCTATTTTAAATATTCCCATTTAAATATTTAAAACATATTTAAAACAAAGAAAACTCCAGGCCCAGATGGCTTCACTGGTGAATTCTAACAGACATCTGGAGTAGAAATGATATTAACTCTACATAGACTCTTTCAGAAAACGGAGGAAAGAGCAATCCCTCACTCATTTTATAAAGCCAGCATTAGCCTGATACCAAAACCAGACAAAGACATTAAAAGAAAAAAACTACAAACTCCCTAATGATTATAGGCTCAAAATTCCTTAACAAATTTATTACCTACATATAAAAAAATACATCAGAATCAAGTGGGAATTACATCAAGAATGAAAGACTTTTAACATTTGAAGATCAATGAGATCTATCATATTAACAGAAAAAAAGACACCAATGATTCTCAAGAAATGCAAAAAAAAAAAAAAAAAGTATCTGACAAAAATAAACAAGAAGAAGCTCTCAAAAACCTAAGTACTGACGGGAATTCCTTTGACCTAACAGAGGGTTTCTATGAAAAGCATATAGCTAACATCATACATAACGGTAAAGACTAAGTGCTTTCGCCCATTATCACTACTTCAGAATTTTACTCTGGGTCCTGACCAATGTAGTAAGATAAGGAAAATAAATAAATGGCATTCAGATCGGAAAGGAAAAAGTAAAACCATCTCTATTAGTAGAAAACATGATCATCTATGCAGAAAATCCTAAGGAATCTATAAAAAAATTATATGGAATGGGTTTAGAGATTCCACAGAATTCAAGGTTAATATACAAAAATCAACTGTGCTTCTATGTATTAGCAATCAATAAATGAAAATATTTTTTAAATGCTTAAAGATTTATAAGACACAGCATCTAAAACCATGAAATAGGGCTAAGCTTAACAAATATATGCAAAACCTTTGGTATGAAAAATAAAAATATTGCTGTGAAAATTTAGAGGTCTAGATAAGCAGATAAATATACCACATTACAAACTAATTAAGTTGTCACTTCTCCCCAAGGTGACTTACAGATTCAGCACAATCCTAATCAAAATCTCAGAGGGCATTTCCACAGAAATTAACAAGCTGATTCTAAAATGTATTATCAAAATGCAAAAGAACTAAAATAGATAAAATAATTTTTGAAACAGTAGAAAAAAGTTGTAGAACTTAATGGTACTTGATTTAAAGTCTTACCATAAAACTTGTCAAGACAGTGTATTAGTATAAAGATATATAAATCAATAGAAAAGATGAGTTCAGGAATATTCCATGCAATAATATATTATCAATTATTTTCAACAGAAGTGCCAATTTAATAAGAAATAGTCTTTTCAACAAATGGCACTGGAACTGTAAATTCATATGGATAAAAAAATGAACCTCCACCTTTACCTTATGACATACTCTAAAATTAACTTAAAATAGATCATAGACTTAAATATGAAAGACAAAACTATAAAACTTCTAAAAGAAAGCAGAGGAGAAAATCTTCACAGCCCCTGGATGGATAAAATTTCTTAGTACAGAAAAAGTACAAATCCCAAAAGAAAAATAATTGATAAATTGGACTTCCTCAAAACTGAAAACTTATGTTTTTCTAAAGAAATTATTAATCCTCAGACCAGGAAAATATATTAGATATCAATAGAGATAGATATCTGAAGTACTTCTGTCCCCCAAATATAAAAGTTCTTACAACTTAAATACAAATAGCCCAATTTAAAAATAGACAAAAAATCTGAACACTTGGCAGAAGATATACAAATGGCCAATGAACATTGAAAAAGATGCTCAACATCATGAGTCATTAAGGAAATATAAATAAAATCATAAGGAGGTACTATAATACAAGCACAAGAATGCTAATGTCAAAAAGACTGACAATACAAAGTGTTGGTAATGATCTGGAGCAAATGAATCTCCCATGTTTACTGGGAGCAAAAAGCTTAGTAAATTCTTATAAAGTTAAATATACACTTATTACTATATGTCAAGCAATTCTACTCCCAGGTATGTAACTCAACAGGAATGCTAACATAAGTCTACACGAAGACTTTACTTGAAAGCTCATGGCAGTTTTATTCATAACAGCCAAAAACTAGAAGCAAATCAAATGTTGATCACAGGTGAATGGATAAACAAACTGAGGTATATACATACAACAGACTATTACTCAACAATAAAAAAAACTACTGATATAAACAACAGGGATGAACCTCAGAAAACATACTAAGCAAGAGAAGCCCAAAACAAAACAAAAATTGCAAATGTATAATTCCGTTTAAATGAAATTCTAGAAGCAGCTAATCTATACTGACAAAAAGCAGATCACCGGTTGTGTGGAATTAGCAGTGGGGGTTGACTGACAAAAAAAGGGCATAAGGGAACTTTTTGAGTGTTGGAAATACTCTATATTTTTTACTGCGGTAGTGGTTACACAACTGTATGTATGTGTATATTTATGTGTGTGTGTGTACATATATATATATCAAAACTCGCTGAATGGTACACTTAAAATGGATGCATACATTGTTTATAAATTATATCCCAATAAGGTTAACTCAAAATAAAATAAAGATGATGTAATATATCAAGGTAATCTTATGTATGCATATATTCACATATATGTATATATATATATCAAATGAATAAACAAATTGAGATACATATATATGCATAAATACACATACATATATACACCTACACACACACATATATATATTTCTCACAAGATGATAATTGTTTCAAACAGTACTACTTGATACAGCTTTCTGCAATGATGGAAATATCCTATATGCTGCACTATTCAATATGGTAGCCGCTAGCTGCATACAACACTTAAAATGTGGCTAAAGAACATGATTTTTAATTTTATTTAATTTTGGTTAATTAACATTTAAATAGCCATATGTAACTAGAGGCTTCCACAATGAACAGAATGGCCATTAACGAAGACTGAGAAAAGATTCCTTTGCATGTTTTTTTGGTGCATATTACTTTATCTTCCACTGACAATAGCTAATTATAGAAATGGGGACTACAGATGAGTTGATGGCAGAGAACTGTCTAATTTGGGGAAGATACTTAGAAGTGGGTAAGGGAAGAAACAGAGAAGAAATAAAAAAAAAATGTTTAAAATGGTGTTTACATGGAAGGCTAAAAGAATGTGTAGCCAGTAAACTACAGAAGCAACAAACCATGAAATTTAAAAATCTATTTTGATGGTTTTGAACAGTTGCATAGATACAATGATCACCCATAGTATATGATATTTCCTTAAAGTAGAAAATCGTAATCATTCCTATTAAGGTCTATACCCTTGTATATGTAGATTCCATCTGCTAAACGGTTGTAAATATATTAAACTATAATACACCGTATCACATCATGGATGTATCACTGACCAAAGAGTCAGAGAACTAAGTGTTGGTTTAAACTGCGCAACTAATCAAACTGGCCAGTAATCCAACATCTCTGGTTACCAATTTCCTTGTTGATTAAATAAGAGGGCCCCACAGTAACATAAAAGCTAGGTAGGATGCAGCAGTAGTAATACAAAAAGTATTCTGCTAGGTGCAGAACAATATTTTAATATCAGCTTATCCTACAAATGCCATTCACTAAACCCTCTACCGAATTATGAGGATTTTACAGGAATAAAGCAGTAGATCCAGCACTATGTAAAAGATCAGGGAAAGCTCATTGATAAACATCCAAATTTCTCCACAGTGGCCCCTTTACATTAAAGAAAGAATCCCATACTGACGATCCACAATACTGCAGTGTCACTTTCAGACTATCTTTAAAGTTTAATAAGAAACAAATACACTCATACATTTATACACACACACACACCACCAGAGTAAAATTAAATAGTTATATAGAAAGGATTAACTCAGTTTCAGCTTGAGATTGACCCAGAGGAATGTATCTTTGTGTTTTAGAACACCTTAGTCATTGTTATGTTAGAATGCATGAAGAGAACTGTTCTCTCCTGAAGTCCAGCAGGATACTGTAAAAAAAAAAAAAAGAAAAAGAAAAAGAAACAATGTTTAACATATAAAAAAGAAAACATTTTTACCAATCGCTTTAAGAGAAAAACAAGTTTGAATTTATACTTTAATTTGACGGTACATTCAGCTTTATAGTGAAGATAAGCCTCACTGAAACTGTAATTCCATTCTTCCCAATCTGTACTTTTCCTGTGACAATAACTATGACAGATGGCATTCACTTAACTAACACCCTCTGTCCTCTCCTACTCAAGAAAACATACTAAAATGCAAATGAGTGAACATATTAATATAGGGATAAGTTTAAGTTCTGCACTAATTTATTAAACACATTTGGCACTGATAGTACACTCGAGATACACTTTTCAAGAGATTGAAACACTGAAGTTCAGAACTATTTTAACAGACCAAGAAATAGGAATGGCACTTTTAATTAACCATCTAGTTCCTTGTTTCATAACCCAAACAAGCAGACTTCCCTGGATTTCAGTATACTAAAAACTAAATGTTTACCTCAAGATTCTGCTATTATATACAGATTAAAACACTTTCCTCTTGTTTTCATTTCTAAGAATGTTCAAGAATAGCTTATTTGGATGATCCACTCAATAGTTTCTTTCTGGAATTATTTGTTATTAAAATGTGATACTTTGGTTAATTCTTATTAGCGGTTTAGACTATTAAATTCGATTAAGACAACCAGTAGTCAAAATAGAGTTAAGCTAAATAGTAAAGCAGAACACAGTTAATAGAGATTTAAGGATGGCTGTTTAAAACTTGGGAAATATATGGTTTATGTTACACTTTTTACTGTGTCATAACAAACTGTACATACTGAAAAATGCAGATTCTCAGTACCTTTAAACAGATGGCATGACATCGTGAGGCCTAGAAGCCCTAAACCTATTTACTTAATTCCACAAATGGAAACTAACCAAACTGCTCTCTTCAAAATAAGGATACCCTTATACCCATATTTCCCTTTCAAATAATGGTTTCCAAATAAATTTAATTGGTTTGTTTAGTAAAGTATCCACTTACCAATTCTCCTGTCAGTTCAACAATGTGGTTTCCTTTAAAATTCACAGCATTCTTTTTGTTCCAAACTCTGGTACCTTTTACTTTCATTCAGTTTTTGATGTATCACCCAAAAACATTTTCTACACTACTATTCTACCAATGTCACGTAACCACAAGCAATCAATACCTCCTATTCAATCCATCTTTCTTTTATCTGATCCAATGAAAAAGCTGCAATATCCATACTAAATCAAACAATGATATATTTTTGTGTACTTGTTCAGAAAAAGAGCTGTCATTCAAAAATTTCCAGAATATTTCTAATATTCTTCTTTGAAGTTGGTTATTAACAGTTATTTTGTTTCAGCACGCCTTTGTCAGTTTATAGGACTGACACTCAAGAATGATAACTTTAAAACTGCCAACAATATTCAAATATTTAAGTAAATTATAGTAGTCATAAGATGAAATATTATAGTCATTAAAAATAATCAGATTATTCAAGTGACACCAAAAAATGTCCAAACAGAAGTACAGCAGGACTCAGTACAATTCTAAATTTGTTTAAAATAAAAAACACAAGGCAAATTATACATTGTATTCACACAAAAAAACTTTAGAAGAAAAACCTTCAAAATATCAACAGTGACTAACCCTGAATGATTATTTTCCCTTTTTATGCTTTCTATAGATTATACTTTTTCTATAATAGACACAATGCTTTTATAAAGAAGAAAATGATAAATGGGTATTTTCATAAAAGAACTATGGCCTATCAAAAGAAAGGGTACTAAAAGCCATCAAGAGTACTCATTTCAGTTACAGGTAGAAATTAAGGTGTACTGGGTACCAGTTAACAACCTATTAGGGTAATAAAATGCCTCACTGCTCTTAGAGCTTCCACTAAGAAGAATCAATTCAAGAAGGCCACCATCTAAGAGAAAGAATAAACAGAATTTTAACTGCTTTGGGTTATATACATCAAAATGAAAGGCTAGGTTCTATTTTTCCAATATAGAAATAATGGACACGAGCAATTTTAAATTGCTGCATAAATATGGAGGGAAGAAAGACCTGGAGTACAACACAAAAATTTGTTATTTGTTCAATAAGTGCAATTCTTAATAAATAAATTTGAATAAAACATATTAAAATGCCTATGTGACTATAAATTGTTTGAAGTGTTAATTTGCTTCTTCACAATATCTGGAAGAACCACAGATAGCAGATATATAACAAATGCAATTTAAATAAGTGTCTGTAACTCCCCACAGCATTCAAACACTTTCATATTTATTATCTCATATCTTTCATATAAAATATCTCATGATATCTCATACATATTGATAGTAATCAGAAAGCCATGTTTGATAATCGCTTTTGAACATAATTCATAATTTTAGGTAATAACATTTGGAGATAATAATAAAAATAATGATAATAATAAAAATAATGTCTTTTTTATTTTTATTTATTTATTTGGACATAGAGAGAAAAAGGGGGGTGGGGGGTGGGGAGAGGGCAGAGGGAGAGGGAGAATGAGCATCTTAAGCAAGCTCCACGCCCAGTGTGGAGCCCGACATAGGGCTCGATCTTAGGACCCTGAGATCATGACTTGATCCGAAATTAAGGGTTGGATGCTTAACCAACTGAACCACCCAGGCACCCCAAGAAGACTTTTTAAAAAATGAGTATATTTTAAAAAGTATAACAGTAAAAGGGACAAGATAGTAAAAGTTTATCAGAAAATAGTAATCATTTTTCTACAACTAACTTATGTCAAAAAACAAAACCACTTATGTAGCTTTCATCTATATGTCATATAACACAGACTTTAAAAAATCCTAACAGGCCATTGGCCTTTTATGTATCACTTATTCATTGAACCCTAACTTACTGAACAGAGACATGCAGCATGAAAAGGCAAAGGACAACCATGCTCAACAGTAAGAAAACAAACAACCCAATTAAAAAATGGACAAAAGATCTGAAAAGGCACCACACCAAAGAAGATATACAGATGGCAAACAAGCATATGAAAAGATGTTCCACATCATATGTCATTAGGGAATAGGAAACTAAAACAACATTGAGACAGGACTACATACTTAATAGAATGGCTAAACTCCAAAAACCTAATACCAAATAGCAGCAAGGAAGTAGAAGAGGAACTTTCATTCATTGCTGTTGAGAATGCAAAATGCTACCTCCATTCTGGAAGACAGTCTGGCAATTTCCTACAAAGCTAAGCGTAGTCTTACCATGTGATCTAGCAATGGCACTCTAAGTTTACACCCAATTAGTTGAAAATTTACGTCCACACAAAAACCTGAGCACAAATAGCAGCTTCATTCATAACTGCCAATAACTAGAAGCAACAAAAATGCCCTTCAAAAAGTAAATGGATAAAATGGCACATCCATACCATAGAGTAATATCCAGGGATAAAAAGAAATGAATTATCAAGCCACAAAAAGACATGGAAGGACCTTAAATGCATACTGCTCAGTGAAAAAAGCCAGTCTGAAAAAGCTACTTATTGTATAATTCCAATTATATGGTATTTGGGGAAAGGCAAAACTACAGGAGCAGAAAGAATGGTGGCTGCCAGGCTTGCCAGAATGAATAGGTAGAGCCCAGAGGATTTTTAGGGCAGTAAAACTGTTCTATATGATACCATAATGGTGGATACAGGACATTATGCATTTGTCAAAACTCATAGAACTATACAATACTAAGAGTGAACAGTAATGTGAACTATGGATTTTAATTAATAATAATGTATCAATATTAGTTCATCAACTGTAACAAGTACACTAACATTAATGTAAGATGTTAATAAAGGGAAACCAAAAGCTGGGGTAAGGGTGTATATGGGAACTCTGTACTATCTGTTCAATTTTCTGGAAACCTAAAACTATTCTAAAGAGACTTGTTCTACAATCTAAAAGACTGTTTTAAAAGATTAGTTGTTTGGGGAAAAGAATTTTTCATTACTGTCGTTGTTAAAGTATAGGATACTGAGAAAAGATGGGAGGGCCTTGTAAATACTTAAGGGCAAGATTTCAAAAGGTTTTTGTATGTTGCACTAAGAACTTTATACTGAATCTTATGATGTATGGGGAGTCATTAAATGTGAGTGACATAATAAGATCCAGGTTTTAGAAAGATAACTCTTGGTAAGGACACTGTTTTAGAGTGTGAGACTTAAGAAATCCAGGAAAGCATTTAGGAAGCTATTACAATGTTAACAGTGATAGCAATAAAAATGATAATTTTTACTGTGTCCTTTTTATTACCAAGGACTTTGTGTGTATTATCTCAATTAAATCTTAGTAGGCCCTATTATCACTACCACATTATAAATGAGAAAATAAGGTACAGTGAGATGAACCATCTCAAAGTTACATGAGCAAAGATACGCAGATAAGGAGCATGGCTCCACGAGGGGCTATACATGTTTCAGAATTACAGTGGTTTGGGTGTCAAAGTTTGAACGACAAGAGATGTTGAAGGCTATAGCTAGATAAACACATTCTACATTATGATAACAAGGATTTCTTTTTGATTTATAAGGTACAAATACCATGTGCTTCTCCCATTTATATTTTTCTCCTCTATGAAAAACTATACACCCACTCATTCAACATAATTTATTGAGTACCTAGTATGTGCCAGGTATTGTGGTAAGCTCTGTTTACACAGTAATAACCTAAACAGTCCTGATCATGTCATCATGGAGTTAAGAGTCAAAATTCATTTGCTCCCTTAAACTTTAATAGACAAAATCATCTGGGTCCAATCAAAAAGTACGTTCCAGTACACCACTTAGTATTCAGAAATATTCATTCATTCACTTATTTCTTCCACAAACATTTAATAAGAATCTATTATGAACCAAGCAGTATTTTGGTTGTTAGTGAGACAACAATGAATAACACAAAGCTCCTTGATTTCATGAAACTAACATTCTAGTGGGAGAGCAGGGAAGACAATAAACAAATACATAATATAAATTCTGATAGTGATAAATGTTATTAAAAAATTAAACAGGTAAAAAAAAAACCATAGTGTTAGCAATGGTATTTATTGATTAGGGTAGTTAGGAAGGGCCTGTATGAGGTGTGACCTTTGTGCAGAGTCCTACAGGAAGCAAAAAGCCCTAGTCAGGTATCAAGGAAAATGTTCCAGCCTCTGAGAAAAACAAATGTGTATGTACATCTGTAGTTTTAAAATATTTATGTTTCCATTGATTAAAAGCTTTTCCAGATAGAGCAGAGATTTTATGTCATATACCCTTTCATTTGTTCCGAAAGTATTTGCTTGGTCTACTCTATATATGACACAATAAAAAAGCAATCATTATAAGGAAAATGGAAGGTTTCAATCCCAGATAGCCTAAAACCTGAATATAAGTAGAGAAAAACATTACAGGAAGAATGCTATATTCTCTCTCCCCAATCCCTCCCTTACACAAGAGACAATCACAAGAGCATTTGGCTATTATTCATTCATGGTATCCAGATAGGTGCTTGTTGATCTTTACTAGGTTTTTGAGGATGGTCTCAAATTCACTTTGTGTGGCATCTATCTTGATCCTCAATTTAAGAAATATGCTCAGAAAAGTAGGAACCGAACGGGCCAGACCGAACCAGTGGGAATGTGATGGGTGCCTGAATTAGAGCCCGGGGGTCCTGGTTAGGAGACTGTGGCAAAGATGGTCAAAAAAAGCAGGCCAAGGAAAGGGAGTCTGCCAGGGGCAAGTGCTTTCTAATAGCACAATCTGGTCGTACCTCTGGATCTTACCTTCACTGAGATTCCGACCCGAAAGGTTTAGCTGGCCGCTCTTCCTCGCTGCCTTTAACAGCCCCTGCGGTACTGAAGCACCGAAGTCTCTCCTCTCAGCTCTGAAACCCACTCGGGTATCCCGCTCCGCCACTCCCTTCAGGCGCGACATGTTCAAACCCTTTAGTCCAGAACCGGAGCCCCGCGCGTGACGTTTAAAGGTGGCGCCGGCATGCTACCCCGCCCCTGCCGTGAGCGCGCGCTCCGTGCGCTGTGCTCGTGGCCTGGCGACGGGCCTTCGCTCTCCGCGGCGCGGCCCCGATGTCGTCACCGCCAGAGCCTGGGCTGGAGGGTAGAGGAGCCCTTCCCGTTGCCGGTGCCGGCCTTGTGTCTTGCAATTACTTCGCTCAAGTAAGTGCGTTTAACGGGCTGAAGAGGGGCTTTAAGGGTTTATTGTTTGTACTGTTACTGCGACTCCAGCCTTCTCTTCTGTGCTCCCGCCTTGGCGGGGGTGTCAGGGAAGGATAACCTCTCTCCTCGCCTGGCCTGAACGTGGGCCTTGACTAAAACTTGAGACCTGGGCGCGGTCTGCAGCCTCTCTGGACCCTAGTGTGTGTTTGTCGTTTGTGGTGGTGGCGCAGGACCTTCGTCCGGCGTAACAAGTAAAACAGATTTCTGTTCTTCGCGCGTATACCCGGACTCCTAGAATTAGAGCACCTTGCCTGCTGTTGTATTTAGTTTATGGTCCAGAATAGGAGGTGGTGTGAAATGGAAGGGCTGGCATCAGAGGAGAAAAAAGAAAGCTTAATGATAAATGTTCTCTCCACTGGACAGTGTACAGAGACAAGTGGAGACGCAAACTTTAGTGTAGCCAAAACAGCTTGGACTTGGAAGCCTAGGAGATGTGAGTTCGAATCCCAGCTGCTTCTGTATCTTACCAGCCGTGTAACTAACTAGGCAGTTTATTTGCCCGTTTTTAAAGCTTACTTCTTTTTAGTGAAATTAGGAATAATTCCTATCTCATTCGGTTTTTTTGTTTGTTTGTTTGTTTGTTTAAATAAGTGAAGATAGAGCTTTAACTATTGAGTGCTTGGTGAGGAAAGGGACTCCAGGATAGAAAATGAAAATTTTGTCCGATACGTCGGTGTTCCTGGGTAGTTAGTTTCTGTCTGAAATGTACACTTGTATTGATTCATTCGACAAATAATTAGGAATTCATCATCTTCAGTACTGTGCTGGGTGCTAGACTTTTCTTTTGCCTGAAGTGATTTTGTTTTAAAAGGCATATACCGGGAAATATCCTCCTAACCCTCTATTAACTTGGGGATCTGTAGGATGTTTGAAAGGTAGGATGACGGCCCACTGACAGATTCTGCAGCACAGAGTTTTGCCTGAGTCCAGGTTCTTGCTACCTGTAAAATTCGGTTTTTAACACTCTCCCACTTTTACTTCTTGGTTCTTTAGAGTTCTTTACACTAAAAGTGAATAGCAGAAAAGTACCAATAGTTAAACTACCAAGCAAGAAGAGTGGGTTTTAATGCAAGGACCCTAGCTTTTGCAAGGTCACTAATGAGCCTCCTCCCCACCCCAAGTTTATCTTGACAGTAATGATTATTCCCACCTTACTGAGGGGTAAGTGCCAGGCTCAGTGCTAATAATACCTCCTTTGCTATCTCTTATGCAGCGCAATAACCAGTTTTGCAGGTGAAAAAATTGAGGCTGAAAGGGATTAAGGAACTTGTTGAATGAAGGTCACAAGTTTCTGTAAGTGGTATAGCCAAGAATATGAACCTAAGTCTCTCTCCAAAGTCGTTCTTGTTAATCATTATGATTTGCCTGGTGGCTTTTATTTCATCATTTTCAACGACTTTATCCTAGAACCATTTTAAGGGACACTTCAATTATGTTTTAAAAAGAGGGTTTTGTCTTTTTTTTAATTAGGGGAAAAAACTTTTCCTCTTTTGTAGCATGTAACAGCCTACCTTTGGAGGATGAATTGCTCAAGTATTAAAGTTTACAGTAGCTACCACTGCCCCATCATAGATGCCTTTTTTAGTTCAATATTTTTTAAAATAACAGCAAGGTATAATATTTTCATGTATTGTGCTTCTACTTGAAGTTAAATATTTCGTTATTGACGCTTAATTATAGTAAACATTGCTGCATTTTGTAAAAGAGAAGCATAATTCTGTTTAATGGCAAAGTAATTCTGAAAATCCAAGTGACCATATACTTGTGGTAAACTTCAATAGATATAAACTGACATATATAAAAAATTTTACTAGTATGTATCTGTAGTACACTGTGTATTATACCTGTGTAGCAAGTGCAGATTAAGCAACTTGAATTGAGCTTCTTTAATGAGAGAGTATAGGTATATATACTTATATTTGTGGGACTTAGCACTTTATATCAACTGTATTACTTTAGGAAGAATGCATTGCAGACAAAAAACCCAACCCTTTTTCAAGTTGAGCATTTCAGCAAAAGTATTTGCTTTAAAAAAAATGGATTTTCTAAATAACATGAAATGGATGTCTCCTGTGCAGGGGCTGGAGTCTACTGCATGGATACCTTTTGTAACAGAATTTGCCTAGCTACAATTTATTATATTCATTTTGTTATAGTAATGAAAGGTTTCCCTTGTCTATCTTCTTTGCCAAATGAAGAAAGAAAGTGAAAAAAACAAAAAATATATGAACCTAAGAATTACGTCAGCCAAAAAATGCTGTTCTGTTTCATAACGGAAACTATTACCAAAGTAAGATAGAGTGGCTTACCTCTACCGTTACAGTTTAATAAGATTTTCAAACATGTCTGTGTTACTCTTATGAACATTGCTACATGTTAGATTTTTTCCAAAGCTGAAAAGTACATTTAAGATGGATTTATATAGGCAAATTGAGAAACTGTAGTAAAGAAAAATGGTATTTGTGCAAAATTTTTAAGCACATTTGTTTTAAAAATGTTATCAACTAAGAGCAAAGTGAATTTGCTTTGCAGACATTTCTAGGAAGTTTCTTTTTGTAAATTAACAGATTTAGATGTAGCCTATTTTGAATTAGTTTTATGTTTATCTTTCAGAATATTGCCAAATCAGTGGGAACTACTGTTTTATGGTAAAGTTATTTATTGAGAAAACATTTCACTTTTTAACACTGTCATTATTGATTGGCATTTTTGAACCTAACATATATTGCTTATTAATTGTTTTTTGAGTTGAATTTTTTACATTCTCATATACTTACTATTCAAAGTTTTCTGTATGTTTGTCCCTCTATCAAAAAATTGTTTTAAATGATTAAAATTGAGAACAAAATTATGTGCGACAGGGGCTCTCCATGTTTTAAATATTCAACTTTTCAAGTGTTTGTTACACGTCTTTTAGTTTCCTTTAAAAATTTCAGTTTGCAGTTTTCACATGTTTTCCATTCATGCTGTAACTACCAACTTTTAAAAGTAGTCAGTAGGGGCGCCTGGGTGGCTCAGTCATTAAGCGTCTGCCTTCGTCGATGCCGGGGTCCTGGGATTGAGCCCCGCATCGGGCTCCCTGCACAGCGGGAGGCCTGCTTCTTCCTCTCCCACTCCCCCTGCTTGTGTTCCCTCTCTTGCTGTGTCTCTGTCAAATAAATAAAATCTTTAAAAAAATTAAAATTAAAATTAAAAAAAAAAAGTAGTCAGTAGGAAATATTCCATACTATTTCGTTGAAGGCAGTACATAGTTTGCATTTTTATTCATAGTTTCATATGTGGCTTTGAATTGTACTTTGTTGTTAGTGAGTTGTGTGTGATGATTTTTTCTGATGGAGAGAATGCGTTTTATTTTAGAATAGTTATTTGCATATGTTTTGTATGTTCTCTGTGCTTCTTTTACTTTTTTTTTTTTTTAAGATTTATTTATTTATTTGAGAGAGAGAGAGCACAATGGGGAGGGGCAGGGAGAGGGAGAGAGAATCTCACGCAGACTGCACTGAGTGGGGAACCCAACTTGAGCTGGATCTCATGACCCTGAGATCATGACCTGAGCTGAAACCAAGAGTTGGAAGCTTAACCATTGGTGCCCCTCGTTTTTACTTTTGAGTCATAAAGCAGTGAGCTTGCTCTGGGTAGTTTAATATTTGATTCAAATGTTGGGTCTTACATTTTTCTGTGCTTTCAATACAAAAGAATTTCAGTCCACCAGTTTTGGGAAAATAATCATTTTCATTTTCCTCTTTTGAAAAGGCTTTTATGGGGTGCCTAGGTGGCACGGTCAGGTGAGCATCAAACTCTTGGTTTTGGCTCAGATCGTGATCTCAGGGTTGTGAGATCAAGCCCTGCGTGGGGCTCCATGTGGAGTCTGATTAAGACTCTCTCTCCCGGGTGCCAGGATGGCTCAGTCAGTTAAGTGTCTGCATTGGGCTTAGGTCATGATCCCAGGGTCCTGGAATGGAGCCCCCATGTCAGGCTCCAGGCTCAGTGGGGAACCTGCTTCTCCCTCTTCCTCTGCCCCTCCCCCCAGCTCACTCGCTCTCTCTGCTCTCTCTCTCTCAAATAAATAAAATCTTAAAAAAAAAAACCTCCCTTTCCCTCTCCCCCATAAAATAAATAAATAAATCTTTTTTAAAATAAAATAAAACAAAACAAAATAAAATAAAATGGCTTCTACATGCTAGTGTTTTTCCTCTGAAGAAAAAGTGGAGGAACTAGTTAAAAAACATATTTTTTGAACCCTTATTATTACTAGTTTTATTTTTTAGTTTATTTTCTTTCCATTGAAAAGAAAAAAAACCTGAAATGGGTGGTTATAGAGCAGTCTTTTTATGTCATTAAATAAATGTTTATTGGCTTTTCTTTTCTTTTTTTTTTTTTTAAAGATTTTATTTATTTATTTGAGACAGAGAGAATGAGAGAGAGAGAGCACATGAGAGGGGGGAGGGTCAGAGGGAGAAGCAGGCTCCCCGCCGAGCAGGGAGCCCGATGCGGGACTCGATCCTGGGACTCCAGGATCATGACCTGAGCCAAAGGCAGTCACTTAACCAACTGAGCCACCCAGGCGCCCTGTTTATTGGCTTTTCTAAAATCAGCTGAGAATGTTTCCCATTATTCCCAGTGATTCCCACTCCTAACCTTTAAAAGCTGTTTTCTTGCTCATTTTTCCAAGATTAATGTTTCTCTGACTGAAAATATTAATTTCATAGGGTTTTGGAATTTGCCTGCTTTAAAGTAGTAAAGTAATACAAGAGAAAAATAGGGCACCAAACCCTAGAATGTACTTCATAATATCATCATTGTCTTTGTGTTAATACATACAAAACCACTATCAAATAAATCTGTTTAAAGATTGGTTTTAATTAAATCCACTGTTTTAAAATTTGACTTTATATCACTCCCTGCTGATAATTTTGTTCTATTGGATTTGGTTTACAACTTCATTTGCTCAATACTTCAAAAAGAGAGAGAAATCACATGATTATACATGGCAAATATTGTTCTATATGAACAAAGCTCCCCAGCTGTTTTAATAAGATAATATGATGATCACTGAGACTTTATTCTTAGTGTCAACTTAGATTGATAAGAGGAGAATATAAGAATAATTTGGTAGTTTGTTGACAATAGGAATCAATAGATTTTTACTTAAAAATTTGATACTTAAATTTCAAGGCCGAATATATTCACAATTGTAATCAAGATAAATGCTGGTTTAACTTTCAGAATAACTTCAAGACTGTCCACAGTTTTTTTCCACGTCAGTTTTTTTCCCCATCACTTAAAATATCACAGTTACATATACTTAATATGAAAGGTACCATCGCTGGGATGGTGAAATACTAGTGAACATTTAAATATGTGGCCCCAGGGGCGCCTGGGTGGCTCAGTCGTTAAGCGTCTGCCTTCGGCTCAGGTCATGATCCCAGGGTCCTGGGATCGAGCCCCACATCGGGCTCCCTGCTTGGCAGGAAGCCTGCTTCTCCCTCTCCTGCTTCTCCTTCTCCCACTCCCCCTGTTTGTGTTCCCTCTCTCGCTCTGTCTCTCTCTGTCAAATAAATAAATAAAATCTTTAAAAAAAAAAAAATGTGGATCCACATGCAAATCTGTGAACCCAGCTTTAGGTTTCTTCTCCAGCTTTGTTCTTCATCTTTCTAGAGATACATGTTTTGCTCTTGTCACTGAATTTATTCACTGTTAATGCAGCTTTGCTTATTTTCCATTTTAGAGATTCTGACCTTTTTTGCTTTTAATTCATTTCCTAGAAAGTTACCTCTCTACCATCTCTCCTCCAAAATAATTATTTGATAAACATTTCCACGTGTTTTAGACTTCAACATGAGCTAATTCCAGCTCATAGTTTATAACTTCAGGTGACTGGGGTGGCATTTAGGAAAAAGCATTATGGTCTTTAGCTTCATCATTTGTCAGGAATTCAGATTGTCAAATGTACTTAGTAATATTTTCCTTTTTTTTTTTTCTGCGCTTTGGTCATTTGATGGTCTGTTGCTCTGACCCATGTCACAGTACTTTTAAGATTAATCAAGCATATGTGCAATTGCTTATGTCTTTTGAAAATAAGAATAATAATCTTGCTCTAAAAATGTAGAAAAGTAATTGAAGCCTTCCTAGAAAGATTTTTCCATGGAACATTTGTGGGGTTTTTGTTGTTTTGGGGGGGATTTTTTGTTTTTTTGTTTTAGAGAAAGAGAGAGAGAGAGAAGTGGGGGCGGGGGGGGGAGAGGGAGAGAGAGCAGCTTAATCAGGTTCCATGCCCAGTGGAGAGCCCAACATGGGCTCCATCTCACTACCCTGAGATCATGATCTGAGTCGAAATCAAGAGTTGGACACCTAAGCAACTGAGCCACCCAGGCACCCCATTAGATAAAATTTGCATTTTATCAAAAAAGGAATGTTTTGGGGGCACCTGTGGCTCAGATGGTTAAGCATGTGCCTTTGGCTCAGGTCATGATCTCTAGGTCCTGGGATCAAGCCCCACATCAGGCTCCCTGCTCAGTGGAGAGTCCACTACTCCCTCTCCCTCTGCCCCTTCCCCGGCTTGTGCTCTCTCTCTTTCTCAAATGAATAAATAAAATCTTTTAAAAAAATAAGAAGGAATGTTTTGTATAGCCATCATCTGTCTGTGCATGTTATTGGTAAAGTCCTGCTTCAGGATCAAAATGAATATGAAAATTTGAAATCTGTTGGTGTCATGTTTCAGTTGCAGCAGTCTCTTGAAGAAAGGGCATCTAATAATAAGTGTGCTTTGCATGTTGACTACCACTTAACAATTTACAAAGTATTTTCACGTTTGACAATAATTCTCTAAGGTAAGACATTGAAAAGGTAAGGAAGTTGAACACAGACTTTCCTGTAATGGTATATACCATTTTTTGAGTGCCTATATGCTGGACACTGTGCTAGGTACTTCATATCCATAATGTTTCTAATCTTAAAAACTCATACCTTTGTCCTCATTTTTCACATAAGGGAATTATAGGCATTTCACATAATGGCTAATTATAGGCAGCACCTATTATAGTGGATGAGAACATACATGCACAGAGTAGAATGGGAGACTTGTACTTTTTTTACACTTATTGTTTGAATATTTAACATTTTGCATTTATTACTTTATAATTTTTAATATATGCCACAAAGCCTATGTTAAAATGTGAGATCTTAAGAAACTTTTCTCACTATGTATATTAGCTCTTCTAATTCATCTTTCACGTGAATGATGTCCAAGGCATAATACCAGCCTAAAATAGAGTGATGGTGTAAAATGTAACCCAGTTGAGGTAACCATTCATTTTTCAAAATGAAAGACTTTTAATTTGTAGAGTAAGGATAATAATAGAAGTTAATATTCATCTTTTCTAAGCATTTGTGTTAGTATTTTCATCCTCATAACAACCTCGTGAGGTAAACATTACTATCATCCTCATTTTTCAGATGAGGAATTCAAAGAACAAAGTAATGAGCCAAAGGTCACAATTATTTTAATTGGTGGTAGAGCCCCTTTAGTTTGACTCTAGGCCTGCATTTATAATCACTGTAGCACCTTTTAAGCGTCCTGAGGATTAAAAGTCATTTTAAAAACATTCAGTTAATGTAGATCCTCTCATTACTGAGTTGAGTGCACTTTCCTTTTTACCAGTTTTATCAGACTTTAGAAATAAGAGAAAATTAATTTTATACCATAGGGAAAAAAGGTTCAAATGGCACAAATGTCTAATTCCTTGATTCGGGAAAACTAATGTTAAAATGCTTGAAACTGTTTACTTAAAGATACAACTCTACTGGATATATATATATATATATATATATTTTTTTTTAATTGTGAAACAGTCCCTCAAATGGCCTTTTCTCAATTGAGACTCCAAAAGAATCTTATATAACATAGAGGATAGTATTGAGTAGTCAGTATCTAGAGCTTCTCCATCCAATATTTATTTTGACCCCATTCAATCCAAAAAGCCAAACAAATTTGTACAAATTGTGATTTTCCAAGTACTGCATATGCATTATAGCTGAGAATACTGTGCATATGTATATATGCACTTTTTTCCTCTATGTTAATTTTCAAGGTGCTCACAGACCCTGTGTTGTCAATTTAAAAATACAGATTTTCGGGCGCCTGGGTGGCTCAGTTGGTTAAGCGACTGCCTTTGGCTCAGGTCATGATCCTGGAGTCCCGGGATCGAGTCCCGCATCGGGCCCCTGCTCAGTAGGGAGTCTGCTTCTCCCTCTGACCCTTCCCCCTCTCATGCTCTCTATATCATTCTCTCTCAAATAAATAAATAAAAATCTTTAAAAAAAAAAAAAAAAAAATACAGATTTTCCTGCTGTTGGTAGACAATATAAATTAGACAATACAAAACTAGTATCTGGAAATAAATTTAAGTAGACTTTTTTTTTTTCTGTCCTAGTGTGTGTGTCCATCTACCCATCTGTCTTATCAGTCCCCCAATGCCAACTCATCCTTTAGCTTCTTCCCTTCATTTAGATAGAGAAAATAGATATTAATATTTATAGAGGTGTCTAATTTATACAATTAGAATAGAAATACAATTATCTAATTTGTAGAATTAAAAATTCAAATTAGGATAGATCCGCAGGTAAGTTTTTTTAAAGTTGAGGATTTGTAAGCCGCAGTTTATTTCCTAGTCTTTCTTACTGCTTTCTATAGCCATAGAGGAAAAAATGCATAGCCAAATACTTTGAGAGTTTGTCTCAACCAGATTTCCTTATAAATCTGATAAATGCATTCCTGTCTTCATTCAGCAAGCCTTTGCTGAGTATATTATGTGAGTGAGGCATTTAAGTTTTTAGCACACTGATGATAGTAAGTTTTATCAAATACTGTCTTTGTACTAGTATATTGGCAGGCATCAGGAAACACAAAGACTAATACACTGCCTTCCCTGTCCTCAAAAAAGTGTATTTGCAAGCGAGGAATTGCTGCTTAACAACTAATTTGATTAAAGTCCTGTTGCTTTGCAGATTTGCAAAATTGTGTCAGTTAGGGGAACTCATTTCTTCTATTAGTACGCACAAAGGTGGCTAACAATAACAGAGGTGACTTGATTTATCCAACTGGGAACATGGTATCCAGTGGGTAGAGTGATTATACGTATCTGTACCTATTCTATCTTTTAATTGAAGAATTTCCAACTAAATATATGAGATCTTTTTTTTTCTTTTGCACTAGAATATCTTTATTACAAGTATTCTTTTTTCCCCAACCTTATTCGGATATAAATGACATACAGCCCTAAGTTTAAGGTGTACAGCATAATGAATTGACCTACATATATTGTAAATTATCACAATAAGTTTAGTTAATATCCATCATCTCATATAGATAAAAAGGAAAAAATATATTTTTCCTTGTGATGAAAACTCTAAGGATTTACTCTCTTAACTTTCATATATATCATATGGCTGTGTTAGATTTATCGTCATGGTGTTGTGCATTGCATCTTCAGTACTTATAACTCAAATTTGTACCTTTTGACCACCTTACCACCTTCCTCCAATTCCCCCTCCCCTCACCCCTGTATCTAGTAACCACAGATCTGATCTGTGCATTAACCCTTGGTGAGACTGGTAATATTTATCATTCAAACATAGCTGGAAGCCTTCCCAATCCACTTCCAAAGATAAGCTATGACCCTTCCCTTTGCATATTTCTTTCACTTCACTTTCCACATGATACTGACAGGATCTCCTTGTAAGTCTCTCTCTGAAATATAAACTGGAAAGCATTCATTCAATAAAGAATGGTCTTACAACTTTTCTTGAAAGTTTCAAACTTATTCTTACCCTCAAGAACTTTTAAATTTGCTATTTCCTCTGTTTGGATTACTCTTCCTCCAGAAATTCAAATGGCTTGCTTCCTCCTTTTGTTAAAGTCTCAGCTCAGTAACCCATTCTCTCCTATCTTTTATCCTGGTTTATTTTCATGACAGCACGTTACTCCTGTACATGGTTGTGTGTTTATTGAAAGTTTGCCATACTGAAGTTATAGGAGATCAGGAATATTGCCTTTTTCTGCTGTATTCCTGGAACATAACAGGTACATAATATTTGAAGGAATCTGCAAGTTTTTTAACAACCTCTTATGACACGGAGGTTAGAGTAAAGACAAGTATGATACCCATCTCCAGATTCTGTATTTCTTATAGTTATATTTAATCAGAAGCCTAAACAAATCTGAAGTTATTTAAAACTACTGTAGATTGGATATACTTGTTATTTGCTTTGATATATTTGTCTTTAGTCATTTCTATGGGCACCAGACAGTAATAAGTTAAGGTAGTTAATTATTTAATCTGTTTATTAGACCTACTAAGATCTTCAAAATTATGATTCAGTTCCTGACTGAAGTAGATTCTTAGACATGAAGTGAGATTTCTTCAAATCACACTTAATAAATGACAGGGTAGTATTTTAAGCCACTCTCCTGGCTCTAAGTCTAGTCTTTTTTCCACTTGCTAGATGACTTGAAAGTAAAATATTCAACAGTTCTTATTAAATAAGACTCTTTTTTTGCCACATTATTTCTCCATCTGGAGGCACCATCTATTGGCATTTCAATAAGTTATACATAAACTGGCTCCTGATGATTTAAAAGATTTTCTCTTATCACAGAACTCTCTTTCTTGGTTTGAATATTTTAACTATGAAATAATGTCAAATATATGTAGAATAACATAAAAGATTTCTTTGTATCCACTAATAAAGAATAAAAAGATGCTAACATTAAAAAAAAAAAAGAATGAACCCTGCTTTTGTGTTGTCTTTTTGTTGTAGAACATTGTAGCATATTTGGCACATGGTAGGCACTTCTAGTAGGTGTGGAACTTGTCAAATGAAAAAGAAAACAAAAAACAATTTAGTAATGAGTTTGATGTCCTTTATTACAGGGAAAACAATCCTTGGATTAGGGGATTACAGTGCCTCACGAGCAGTTGAACACTCTTCCCAAAAGATTTCAGGCAAGAGCATGTTTTAGAGAACATTAGGAAAGGCAACACAGAAATAGGGCATGATTGGCCAGGAGATTGAGGGATTTCCTTATAAAGCTAGCAGTCCAGGGCTCCTGGATGGCTCGGTCAGTTATATGTCTGCCTTCAGCTCAGGTCATGATCCCAGAGTCCTGGGATCAGCCCCGCATGGGGCTCCCTGCTCAGTGGCGAGTCTGCTTCTCTCTCTCCCACCTGCCCTGCCCTGCCCTGCTCTCACTCTCCCTCACTCTCTCTCTCTCTGTCAAATAAATAAATAATCTTAAAAAAAATAAAACTAGCAGGTCCTGTTCTCTAGGTAAGATAAGTTAACTAAAGCTGAGTTAGAGGATTGTGATTAATGTATGTTAAGTTTCTTGATAGGTGTTTCCCATAAGTGCAGACTGGTTTAGATTTGTGACATGGGTCAGGCCACTAGGGCAGCCTCCCATTTTATGGGTCCTGATACAAATTAACTTTATCAAATTAAGAATCTGTAATTAGCAGTTACATGTGTTTGATTCAAAATAAGAAGATAAATTATCTGACATTTATTATATTCACAGTTAAACATTAATGAATGACATGCCATTTGTTGTAATTTGTAATTTTCCTGAGGCTTACATTCAACCAGCCTATCCTTTGTTTTTATAAGAACTAGCAGAAGTGACTTAGCTAGTAAGTAAACCGAGCTAATTGCCTCCATATCCAGTCTCAATAACTTTGTGTTCTAATCTCTCACAAATCACACTCTTGACTTCATTATTCCATAGATGTATTTACCAACAAAAAAGGCCTCAGGTTTTAGCCTCCAAAGATATTCAGAGGCATGTAAAATATTTAACAATTGTCTTAGAATAAATAGCTCTGTCATTAAGGCCTATTTATTCATGTGTTTAACGCATTTATTGGACATTTACTGTGTGACAGACATTGCACTAAACTGACCCAGAAAACTCAACCACTTTGGGAGGGGATACATGTCAATATAACAAGTAGAGTATGTGTATTTTCTGTTGTTGAGCAGAGAAGAAAGAGGAAGCCCTAACTCTGCTTGCAGAAGTTGTGGCAGTGAGGGCAGGCCCCAGAGGATGGTAGTTAGATAAAATGAGGGAGGTCATTAATAATTTGTATAACGGCACAGTGAAATTAAAGATTTTGTCATGTTTGGAAAACTGCAAGTCTTTGGATAACATTGGATGAAAATGGGAGAGTAGTGAAATGAGGTTGAAAAATTAAGACAGTCTTTTTTTATGGTCAAAACTTCAAAATTATTTTAAGCAAGAATATGCATGTAAATCAAGTTTTTCTTTCTTTTTTTTAAGATTCTATCCATTTATTTGTCAGAGCGAGAGAGCTCAAGCAGAGGGAGCAGCAGAGGTAGAGGGAGAAGCAGGCTCCCCACTGAGCAGGGAGCCGGATGCGGGGCTCGATCCCAGGACCCTGAGATCATGACCCCAGCCGAGGCAGACGCCCAACCGAGTGAGCCACCCAGTCGCCTCAATCAAGTTTTTCTGTAGGAATTTCAGATCATATACTTGAATATATTTAGGTACTATAAAGCGTGCTTTTAAAAAGTCAACTTGTGAAATAAAATTTGCTTATTAAGCACTAGTAAGTATAACATTAAAATAAGTATTTTTTCAAGGTTTTAGTGACAAAGCAGATTGGTTAAAAATTTAATGGTACCGGGGCACCTGGGTGGCTCAATCTGTTAAGTAAGCGTCTGCCTTCACCTCAGGAAATGATCTCGGGGTCCTGTAATCGAGCGCCACAGCAGGGAGCCTGCTTCTCCCTCTGCCTGCTGCTCCCCCAGCTTGTACTCTCTGTCAAATAAATAAAATCTTTAAAAAAAATTTAATGTTACCAAATGTGTGCATAGTAAAGATTTATAAAATGTTATAGTGATGAGGAAAATTTTGGTTGCTACGGTGGAAATTTCCTTAGTAATGACTGGACAGAAATGGAGATGATCTTGTGTGAAGATATACGTATTGGGGGCATTTCTAATAATAGTTGCTAAAGTGTGAAGTTTTTTGCAGAGGATTGAATGCTTGTTTTTTAAAAAGTTAATGCCTTCCACTTCTTCAAAAAAAAAGGGGGGGGGGATGAAAATGGGTAACGACTTCCATTAGACCTCGGTGCCTCTCGCGTTTCTCCGGCTGCGGGCGAGGCTGGCTGGGCCTGCGCGGGGCGGAGCCCACGGTGACGCGCCCGTATGCCGCAAGGCATTGTGGGGAGCTCGGGCCCGCGAGTGAGGTGGTTGGAAGCGAGGTGGGGGCGGCCGTTTGTTTTCTCGTGGTCTCGAACTCGCGCGTTCTCATCTCCCCCCGCAACCCCCTCCCGACAAGCGGCGGGGTGGAGGAACGGCGGCGGTGGCAGCAGCGGCTGTAGCATCGGACACCCTCCTGTCTACTCTCCGGCGAATCGGTTCCTCTTCCCCCTCCCTCTCACTGTTTGTTGTGTGTTTGATGTGTTAAAGCAGGAGCGAGAACGCGAGCAACGCCATGAGCAACACTACCGTCGTCCCCAGTACTGCGGGCCCGGGCCCCAGCGGCGGGCCCGGTGGCGGCGGCGGCGGTGGCGGAGGCGGCGGCACCGAGGTAATCCAGGTGACTAATGTCTCCCCGAGCGCTAGCTCTGAGCAGATGCGGACCCTCTTCGGTTTCCTAGGCAAGATCGACGAACTGCGCCTCTTCCCGCCAGAGTGAGTATCGTCCACCATCACCGTTTTTACTGACTCCTCCCCATTCCGGGCCTAACCTACACCATTTCCTAGGCCCTTGTCGACGCTTCCCTGGACCAGGTTGCTTTTAGTTGCGGCCAGCTGTTGCATTTACTTACGAAAGAAACTACTTTTTAGGCTTAATGCGAAGAAGCAGGGCCAGGGTTTTGCGTATTAAAGAGACACAGGCTTTTAAAATCTTGGGATTTGGTGGGTTTTTTTCTTAAATTGTGACAACGTGGTCGTTTTTTTGAGCACTTAGAGCAAGGCAAACTGCACATTCTGTGTTTTGTATATAGTTTAATCACTTTTTTAAAAACAAATGTTTGAGTTCTTTGAAAAGTAACAATTCATTCTTATGTTAATTTGATAACTTGGTTTGTTGTCAGTTAATTGTAAGTATTGCCGTTGACTCATTCTGGCCCAGTGAAGATAATTCAGAGTTAATACTCTTTGACAGATGATTAATTCAGTGAGCCTGAATACTTAATTTTTATAATGACAAAAATGGGTTATAGCTGAAACGTAAGGTTTTCTTTTGTTTAAATAACGTACACATTTATATTTTCACAGTTCTTATAGAATGTTAAATTTTTGAATTTAGAGTGTATGGCTTTTTGTTTTTATTCTGTTGTCTCACATTCTTACTGAAAAAGTATTAAATGAGTGGATTAATTGCAAAGAAAAAATAAAGCTTTGAAGTAAGATGTGATAAATATTAAAACAAACATTTGAAATAATAAAACAGTGGTGTCCTCTTTGTGAAGAGTGAAAATTCAGGTGTTACTATAAGTAAACACTGAGTACCCAGTATACATTGAGAGTTTTATGATGTCACTTAAGTACTAAACGGGAAATTGGAATTCTCAAGGAATCCACTGTTCTGGTGGCTGTAGTAAATCATTAATCTAAATGCATTTTTACTCTAAGAAAAAAAATTAATAGAAGTTGATGGTAAAATGCAATATTAACTATTTCCCATACTTCATCACTTTCTACTTAGAATGCCTTTAGATGATTAATGTTTTCAAATGGGTGTGGTGTCTTTAATTTTTAGGGGAATATACATGCAGCGAAAGATTTCAGTTACTGATTTTCACGAAGTGTAGAATTCTGGAAACAAACATTTTTGTTATTTTGAATGGAAACTTGACTGCTTTTCATAATGAAGGACAAATAGGTTTCATAGTATGAACATACAAAAATAATTTTGCTGTTCCTCCATTTTCTCACAACATGCCCTTTATTAAGTTGTTCGTGAAATTAGCAAACAGCAAAAAGGCAGAAAATGAGAGTGATGCATGTGATCATTATAATCATGTTATTATTCAAAGTACCTGACATACTGGATTGATTTATGAAATAATTCTTTCCAGCCCAGCAAGTTAAGAATTTTGTTATAGTTGTTGACTTTAAAATGTTTTATTTTGAAGATGCTCTTTTTATGATGCATTTATAAAAAGATGACAGAGGTATAGGCTGTTTACTGGTTCCTCTTTTACTTAATGAATGATCAATGTCTTAGGGTCATGATGGACCAGAGTCTGGCTTTTTTGCTTTGTTGTCAAAGGAGTACTATCATAACGGGAATAACTGATGTGCATCAGATAACATGGTCTGGGGTGCTGTGCATTAAGAGGACTCTTTTCCCTGTATTAGGACGAAGAGATAAAAAATGGCACATCTTTGCTCTTTGACTTCTTCATATATGTTCCCACATATAGGTAATTTCTCATCTGAAACTATACAAGGTTACAATTTAGTAGACGCTAATATTACCTTCTTGGCCTTCTAGATTTGAATAGGATGGATGTAGCGTCCTACTTTTGTTCATTTAATGTTGATTTTTTTTTAAATGTAAGTTTCAATTGCTAATCCGACCTGCATAATTTGGAACTACTTTGGACAATTTCTTTAAGCTTACTACCATTCTTCAGGAGCAGCTTGCAAGGGATCATGTGCTATGAAGTCCTAACTAGTACTCCAAAAAGGTTCATCATTCTAAAAATCTACTTTTTTACTCCTAGAATAAGATTGAATGGTTCAGAATATATAAAATTCTAACTATTGTAAACATGTTTGCCGCTTGATTTTTTTTATGGGGTATTTGTATTTTTTTCCCCCAAAGGCATTCATATTCACCTAGAACTCTTTTCACCTGGATATATGCCTATGACATGCTTGCTTACTTTTGATACTCAGTTGTCACCTAATCAGAGAAACCTTCCCTGATCACCCTGTGTGAAAATAAAACACCCCTGCTCCCTTCCCTGTTCAATTTAACTACTTTGTTTTTCTCTCTTTTAGAATATGTGGCTGCTTGGGTCAGCAACATCACCTATAGAGCATTTTTTAAAGTGCATATATGACAGCCTTAACCCACACCTCCTGAAATGCTTTCAGTTATAAATGCCTATGGGAGGGTGGTGCAGTGGTGATCCTAGGATCTGGGATTCTGCCAAACGTTTCATTGTCAACCTCCTCAAGAAGGTTTCTCCCTTTGTTTCATTACAGAATCCCTCTCTTTCTTGGTTCTTTTAAGCCAGAAATTGCCGGCCCATAATTGCACCCAGTGATCATACTGTTTCACAAGAAATATTCTAACCCTCTCTTCGGTATGACAGCCCTTAGAGCTATTTGAAAGCATCTTTCGGTGTTCCCCTCATTTATTCCCTCTCTTTTAAAGGAAAATTATTAACTTTAATTCTAGTTGTCCCTAAAATGCATTTTGGAAATTCAACATTGTTTGATTGTCTAGTATATGCTGGATGCTTTCCTTTTTTATTTTAAACCTGTTCTATGAACAAGTGAACTGAAATTCACATAGGTTGTTTTGCACTTCCAAATCACTCTACCAGTGTCAGAATTAGTATTTCAACCCCAGTGTTGTGATTCTCGTTTACTACTTGGTGAAGGATTTCCTTGGTTTATAAGGAACTTATGAGTGGAATCATTCTTTTACAGTAATAAATCTTTAAATGTTTGGTGTTAGTGTATTTCAGAATGGGGAATATAACTGGAGTGTTTATTGGGTAATGATCCCAGAGAAGCATATGTCGAAGTTACGCATTAAATGAAGGTTCACATCAATTACTTAAATAACTTAGGTAATTATTTCAGTGACCAAAAATAGATTATTTTTTATAGTGACCAAATCGTTGAAAGTTAATTCAGTCACAAACTGACATTGAACTCCTTTGCTCATCCAACTGAAAAACAAAAATAAAATTATAATTTTCTTTCACAGCAAAAAAAAAAAAAAATACATTAAATTACTAAGGAAAAGTTTGCAGACATTCTAACAAAAACTATATTATTAGAAAAAAACTAAAAGTATGGTATGCATCACAAATTTGAGTGTTATTCTTACACAGGGCCATGCTAATCTTCTCTGTATCATTCCAGTTTTAATATATGTGCTGTGGAAGTGAGCACCAAAAATACTTATACGTTATACTTTAATGATGATAAGTATAAGTAGCTATAGTTGGTAAGGTTATCTTTAAAATATTACATGCAACGTTTCACTGTATTTCTTTATAACTGAGTAAGAACACAGTGAAGGAGAGGGCATATTAGGTGAACGGAGTCACATTTTCAGGTGAACATTGCCTTTGTTTATAATTATAAGCTCAAAATTCTCTATCAGAAATGGTTAACACAGTATTAAGGTGGGAGTTGAAAAAGTGTCGTGGTCTGACCCAGAAGTTCTCATACTTTAGTCCTCATACTTTAGTTGGCATAAATATCAAGTGTGGGTTTTAGGAATCAAAGCCCTCTTATAAAGGGATTCTCAAATTCATTGGGCTTGATGGAAAACAGAAATCTGACTTTTCCATGTGCATCCCAGAAGATTGGGAAACAACCCTTAGAGGACATTTTAATTTAAAAAAAAAAAAATTGGAAAAATACTGCCACTCTTCACCTAAAGACAAAAGCATCATACAGGGCTCGCTCTTTCCTATCTTGCTTCTCATTATCTGCCCTACCTCATCTATATTAATTCTTAAAGGTAAAGAATAAAAAACAGTTAAATTTTTAGAAGTGGTACTTGCACAGAATTCTAAGGTATGAAAATTTCAGGCATTAGTCTGAAAGTGAAATTAACATGCTATCTTATTAGCGTGTCTTCTATTAATAAATTGAGAACATAAAAGAATGTGACTGTGGGCCCAAATGGTAATGGTTTTAAATAAGTTTGAAGTTGGGAGAAATGAATTATTTGCCCTGCTGAGTTGTCATACGGTGACTCTCTTTTCCATGGTATATAATTATTTATGTTTTTATCTCCCCACCACTTACAGGTTTGATATAAGCAAGTAATAGCTGCAAGTAATAGCTATGATGTAGATGGATAGAAAAAATATGAATCATTTTAATTGCCAAATTAATGGAAATACACTGAGAATGTACGCAGTATTTCCTAATTTTATTTTAAAAAGAACTGTTTTCATTGTATTGATAGTCTTTAAGAACTTAATATTAGAGTCATTTTCTTTAGTCAAATAACGGTAGTGTCAAAGAAATGGTAGAGATCACTTTTTTAGAAATTTAAATGTCTAGGGGCACCTGGGTGGCTCAGTCGTTGAGTGTCTGCCTTCGGCTCAGGTCATGATCCCAGTCATGATCCCAGGGTCCTGGGATTGAGCACCACTTTGGGCTCCCTGCTCAGCGGAAAGCCGGCTTCTCCCTCACCCACTCCCCCTGCTTGTGTTCCCTCTCTCGCAGTCTCTCTCTCTCTCTCTGTCAAATAAATAAAATCTTTAAAAAAAAAAAAAAAAGAAATTTAAATGTCTATTACTTCCCAAACCATTATGTTAGGTGTTAAAAATGAAGGATAGCATCATTTAAAGAGCTTTTTTAATTTTGTGGTAAAAATGTGGCTATGTAAGAAAAGAGATACAAAGTGCTATAGCTTTAGTTCTAAACCGCTGAAATGGCATTCTTTCTGCTATATGGGTGCAACATTGTTAAATTTTAGACCAGTAGTGGTTCACGTTAAAAAAACACTGTATCCACGTTAAAAAAAAACACTGTATCCTTTCAAAAACATTTGGCAGTAAGGTTCCTTAACAAGATGGCTTAAATTCCATTTGGATAGACAGTATTGTCAACTTCGCTTTGAACCTAGATTATTTGGATCTGTGCTCAGTATATGGGCAGTGCCTTTCAGGAAACATTATTAAAAGTTCTAATGGGTTTGAGTTCTTGGGCTATATAGTAGCTTCATGTTGGTGCTCAAATTATGAGGAAAATTTTCTTTGCAACAACAAACTTATCTCTGAAATACCCGTGTAGCCAAATCTGATGTAATTACATTTTTATGTATACATGAAAATCTGATTTATTAGAAGAGTTAGCAGTAAGCCCTATTCTAAAGCCAGCCAAATTTATTACAGGATTTACCTTTCCATTATTGAATCTTAAGATGCAATTGGCTTATTATAATAAAGCAGTTATTCTTTATCCTGGTTGCATATTAAAATGGTCACAGAGAATTAAAATAAAGAGGCGTTCAGTACATTAAAGATCTTGGTTTAATTGATGTGGAGTAGAGAGTCTGGGTGTCGTGTTGTCCTCCTGTGTCCCCCCCCCCCCCCCCCGCCCTGCCCCAGTGATTCTGATGTATAGCCAGGGATGATGTGATTACTACTACTTTAAGACATTGGTTTTCACAACTTTTGGTTTGTAGTTAAGGGAGCAACCCCGGACTTTTATTTAATCTTTCTCTTTCACAGAGTTTTGTGGCAGAAATTTGAACCACCCTGTATTTAAAAAAAAAAAATCCTGCTCACTGCCTAATCTATCTATCTTACCCTGCCATAGGTTGCATTTTAGCGCTTTTTTACCTAAGAAAGCAATTTGCTGAGGGAATTTTTGTCTAAAAATACTAGGGGGTACTATGTATCTTCATGTGTGTACACATTTGTTTTTCTGAAGGTGCTCAGAGTAAGGTAGCCTTATTTATTTATAATGCCTAGGAGTTATGCTGTAGGTAGAAAAGGACAGCACTTAGTAGGCAGGTCAAGAAAACTCACTGATAGTCAAATAGATGTACTTCCTGCAATATTCTTTTATCCCTGAAGTAGAAACTCTTTGTTTCTTACTCTGAAAAGTTACCAGTAGTGGAAAGTTTTCTAAACCAAAGCTAATTATTTTTACTTATAATTAAAAATAGCTGGTGTTGGTATTATGGAAAAAATGTTGACACTTTTGTGGTCAGCTCAAACTCTGAGATTACAGTTTCAAACTGTTTTTAACTTGATACACTGTGAGTTTATAAACAGTGATTGTTTTTGTCTCCATACAATTTGTGAGTTCAGTGGGCAGTACCTTATTTGAAATGTCATTTCCTTTTTAAGTGGTGAACGAAAGTAACACATATGGTATGTATTTTTATCTGCCTATTTTACTTTTGGAATGCAAGTGTTGGTTTGTGAGTCATACGTTTGTGTTTTAGCTGATATTCTTTTTCTCTTTTTTTTATGTTGTTTGCTTACTTTTTAGTGATTCACCTTTGCCAGTCTCATCCCGTGTCTGCTTTGTTAAGTTCCATGACCCGGACTCAGCAGTTGTGGCACAGCATCTGACAAACACTGTATTCGTTGACAGAGCTTTGATAGTCGTACCATATGCAGAAGGTTTGTGCTTTGTTTAACTACCTATGAGGGCATCCTATGATGACCATCTACCTCAGTATAGTTTTAGAGTGAGCGTTAGTAGCATGTTAGAAATTTAAGCTATTAACATTTTGAAACCCTTGTTATACTGCAGTCCATATTTTTACTTGCAGATTTTTTTTAATTCTAAAAATTAGAAATCAGACCTGTTTTTATAAGGTATTTAACTTTTTGCCTTCTTTTAAAACGTTTTAAGTTCGTTAAAACCATATCCCTAATTGTAATTTCTTAAGATATACCTACTTAGTTAATTTAATGTTGAGTTTTATGAAAAAGCCCTGAAGGTGAATGGTTCACTCCATGCACATTTATGTAGAAACCTTCAAATAAATGCATGATGTTATTTCTGTTTTGAATAAATGACTAGGTTAGTTTTATTTATGTAGTGCTTCCTCTCACAGATAACTTTAAAAAAAAATCCCACATTGATTTCCAGTATACCAAGGGTTGCAATGATTTTGTTTTTTATGAAAGTTCAAGATTTTCTGTAGCTTAGGTGCCAGATGGGCACTGGGTGATTTGTTTTTATGCCAGATTTTCTTGTTCATTCTTGCTATATTTTCTAGATATCTCTAAATAATAAATTCTTCTCTCTGTTATTTGTGTGTGTGATTTTTGTAGTGGAGAAGGCAAATGCAAAACTCTTCCAGATGACTGAAAAACAGTGGGTCCTCTGCAGCTACAGGGGATTCTAGACATTAACTAAAGGCCAGCAAGCACTCAAGTCCCCCAAGTGTTTTCCTGGTGTAACCATCCATTTGTTAACTACATTTTCTCTCTTTTTACATTTTAGGCTGTTAAAGTAATTTGACAGAAAAATAATGAGCAGGGTTTTGGATCTAAAAAAGCCACTGTGACAAGACAGCACTATATTAATTCCATTTTGTAAAATTTTCTGAAACATATTTTATAATTAGTTTGTTCCCAATGTACTGCTACTTTATTTGCTTTTCGGTAACTATAAATTTTGATCAAAGAAATCACTGAAATATGATAAAATTACTGGATTTTAAGCTAATAATTTAACATATATGCTGACCAGAATTTAAATGCTTTCCCCTTAATGAACTGGTCAGTGGAAGCAGAATTTTGATATTGTTAACTTTAGATGCTATCTCAGATCTTTGAATACCAGTGTGAACATTTACACCATGCCTTGTAAAAGTTGTGAAATGTCTAGTCCTTAAAACTTAGAAAAATTGCCTTTGTGGTTTTCTAAAGAAATTAAATTGCATTCATAGATGGATTAAGGCATGCTATATAATAATAGTACATCTGTCTCCGTGATATTAAAGTGTGTGAGCCCTATTTTAAGGTTTTAAAATATATATGCTGATAAACGTTTGTTTGAGTTAGTGTGTTTTGATTAAGCAATTTCTTTTATATCAGTGTGCCTGTTGTAGGATAAGACTTACCACCAAGAGAAAATATACAGAATTCAGATTTAGGATAAGTAAAATACAGTTTTGAAACAAAGTTCAAATCATGTGAGTAATGTGCAGAACTTTAGTTAGGCTTTAAATTTAAAGAATTCTTATTGGCTAAGTATCATAGTTCCCAAGTCCTGAACATAATACAGTATATCATATAACTGGCTTTCATAAGTATTTTTAGACTATAGTATCCTTTCTAGGTCTGTTTTGTAAATGAAATGTTTAGGAATGTATATAGAATTATAGAAATATTTAGTTCCAGAATCTATTTTTGGTTTATTTAATTATTGGTATGGTATGCTGTATTAATGTTACCACCGCTAAATAATTGATGTACTCAGTCCCTTTGTCACCATTCACCCTAGTTTTAGCTCTTACACTTTGGTGTTGGCTCTTGGTCAGTGTTTTAGAACAATAGACACAAAGTCTACGGTAAGGAATAGTCTTAATTGGTAAAACCGAGATAGCTGGATTTGGAAGGAACTCTTAATAGTAATGGATTTGGGGGTTATTTAGGTTCCTTGGTTAATGTTTGTTTCTTTTGTCTGTTTCTTTTTCTTTCATTTCTACACATTCATGCAGTATTTCATGGTTCTATCAAAGCAGCAGTAAAAAAAATACTCTTGACGCATGAAAATTAACTGGTGAGGGGCCTCATTGCTATTTTTAAATTGTAGTTTTATTTTTAAATAGTCTTTTTTAAATCAGAGGATCAGATGCATGACTTTTTTTTTTTAATGGATGCAGATCTTCTATCAGGTGTCTCACAATAAATTCAAGAGGATTTTAGTTTGCCAGAAATGTTGCAAATGCACTGATTTGAGTAAGATGTTGATACTTAATATTATCCTCTTGAGACATAATTTTGCATGCAAAATTATCCCATAATCTCTATAGGTTTGTTAATATTGATGCATTAATGCCCTATATCTAAATGATTTTCTCCCCCACCCCTCCATAACTCTTGGTATCTAAATGGATGACAGCTCTGACACAAGCAAGATAACAGTGCTGTGTAGTATACATTTGTTTATATTATCGGCACTTCTCAGTATAGGTGGAAGGAACCATTACCTTTATTTAACAGTGGTTTTTCTTTTTTGTTGTTGTGTTTTACAGTTCTTTTCCCTGGTTCAGCCTGAACTATATACCAGGCCCTGCTGAAAATACCACCCAACAGTTTTCTTCTGCAGCTTATCCAGTTTCTCTTAAGTGCCCTGTACATATTGTATGTTTTATGATGAGATGCAGTTTCTTAATATGTATTACAGAAATACTACTGGTATTTGCAAATATGTAGTTTAATTGTATTATTGAACTCTCATTTTGGGGGCTTGGGCACATTAACAGATTAATCCATCTGTATAGGGCTTTTGCTGTTGGATAGAATTTAAATTGTCTACATAAATATTTGTTTTAGGGCCCTTAGATTTTATCTGAATACACAGATTAGGCTTTAAAAACAGACATACATGTTGTTTTTGGCTTTAGGAGTTTGGCTAAGTTAGCTTTTGAACTGACACTATGTAGCAGCATTTTTGGTATGGTTAGCATGGCACATGTTGGAACATAAAGCATTTTACTATACAGGTAAGGAATGTGCCATGTTGTTTTACCTATTCTCTCTCTTTCTTACTCACTTTCACACACACATCCTGTGTGTATTCAGAGACCTTCAGAAACATTCATATTCATTTTCATGAGTCAGCAAAAGCCCTACGCTTGATTCCAACAGAATATTTCCTTTACATACTTTTCTTCTCTTAATTTTTACAAAATTTGTATGGTAGGTGTAAAAGAAAATCATAGTAACTGTACCATATTATTAACCCCTAAATCAAACTTTTTTTGTCTTGTGTATCTTGATTTTTCTGTGTGCTTTATAGTGAAGCAGCCGACACGAGTCGTTGTTCATAAAACAGCTTTTGAAAGTTGAGAGCACACCCCTGGAGAACCGACTGTGCTTGCTTACGTTTGGTTCATGACTTAAAAATCGAGTACAGGTGATGAAATCTTGGCAGTGTTAACAAAAAAGTAGTGTGTATTGTGCTATTTTTTTTTACTCTAGAAACTTAACCATTTGTAGAGAAAAAGGAAACAAATTTTCACACATTGAAGTTTCATTCTGACATAAAATTAATGATAAATAATCATAGAAGTCAAGCTTTATATTTTAGCGAACATAAGTACTTTCAACAAACTCAGGTGGTGTATCAGGGAGACTTTTTCTGGGTGTTTTTGTGTGTTTTCTGTCTTGCAAAAAAGTGTGTTCTAATGCAAGGATGTTTCTCTGCAGGAGTTATTCCTGATGAGACTAAGGCTTTGTCTCTGTTGGCACCAGCTAATGCAGTGGCAGGTCTTCTGCCTGGTGGTGGACTCCTGCCTACCCCTAACCCACTTACCCAGGTACTGCTCATTCCATTTGAAATCTTAAAGGATAGAAAGGAACACAGAATTGTGGATAAACCTAAACATACTGGAGCTTTTTAAGTGCTGTAATGAGTAGAGTTCACAGAGTGATACCACGCGTTCACAGTATTGTGAAAGGCTGTATTGCAGTCATAAATACTGAAGAAAACCTCTTGGGAGTTTGCATTTGAAGAACATTCTGAAAATCATAAATCTGTTGTATTTCGTTTTCCACTAGCTCTCAAAATAAGGAACCACGTGGGTGGCAGGTGAGGGGGTAGGGCTGGAATCTCATGAGGCATAAGACTTCTGTTGAACATGCTGTTAAAAATAGTATGTTCATTTGGACCCAGAAAGAAAATAAAGGTGAAATTGAGACTTACTGTTTTTTTCTTTCTCAATGCCCTTTGATCTTTTGCTCTTGAGGTTTGAATTAAGTACATGGCTTGAAATAAAGATGAATTCTTAATGGAGATTTTTAACATGGGGAAGATGAAATAAAGTTGGAGAAGATTTTTGCTAGGTAGTGTTCTAACTTGATAGGATGTTGTAAAAAGCATATTGTTTTAGAACTAAAAAGCTCTTTAAATTTCATGTATTCTTATTCAGAGAGATTGTAACTGGTCAGTGAGTGGTTTCACAGATAATATCGAACAGCAAGCCTCAACTAGAATTTTATAACAGCATTTTTTTCTATTATATCAATTTGCCTGTCTGAATAGTTCCATTAACTGTTAAGTCAGAAAAAGGATGAAGTCAGGAATTCCCATGTTTTTTGAGTATGACTTTGTCACTTAAATCCTCATTTTTTACTTATGAGGATCTGAGTAATTTGTAGATTGATTCCTTCAATGTATAAAATTGTATAATAACTAAGGTAGACACTTTATAATGACACTCTTTTAATTGTACTCCATAAACAGTTAAAGTACAGAAAGTTTGGTGTCTTTTACTTACTAAATATTATTAAAAGCTAGAAGAACTTTTAGCACAGTTCTTAAAGAGAAAGTCAGACTGCCTCCAATAGGACTTTGCATGGTTTGCATCTATTATTGACTAGAATTATGCCAGGCAGGAGACAAAAAAAAAACCCCACACACGGTAACTTAAATAGGGAAAGTTTAATATAAAGAATTACTAACTAGTAATAGGAGATTACTTAGTGGAACGCCAGTGAATATACAGTAATCACAGGTATAGGAAGCAACTAGTACTTCTAGATCTGAGGAAGAAAGAACACAGGAAACACATTAGATGAGGGGGTTCCTCTTCCCCCTGAAGGCTAAGTTTCAGACCTCCTTCAAAAGGCTGGATAGTACAGAAGTTCTCTGGGGTGCCCACAGAACTTGTAAGAAGCTGCCCAAAAGGATGGTACTGAAACTCACTAAAGAGGTGAAAGCCAGGGGCGCCTGGGTGGCTCAGTCGATTAAGAGGTTGCCCTTGGCTCAGGTCATGATCCCAGGGTCCTGAGATTGAGTCCCGCATCAGGCTCCCTGCTCGGCGGGAAACCTGCTTCTCCCTCTCCCTCTGCCTGCCGTTCCCCCTGCTTGTGCTCAGGCGCACGCGCACACTCTCTCTCTCTCTCAAATAAGGAGATGAAAGCCACTGCATCCCACTGCAGTAACCATCAGAAAGTGAACAAAGGAATGACGAAGAGAAACCCCTTCCAGTGTCGTCCTGGCTCCCCCTACAGATAAAGCTTGACATCACGCCAGCTGTTGAGGGAGAAATGCTTATAAGGGTGCTTTCATTATCACAAAAGGGGCAAAGAACAGTGGATTTGGAGCTGAGAAGCAACAAATACAAATTGTTGGCACATGAATATATAAAACTTTTATGTTTTTCTAATTTCTGGTTTTAGGGATAAATGTGCTGTAATGAGTGAGAAATGAGGCCATTGTATATTGCAGGGGTAGTAGGCAAACTACAGCCCTTGGTCCAGACCCCCGTTTTTGTTCATTTTGATTTGACAGCCATGCCCATTTGTTCATTTAATATTATCTTTGTTTTCAAGCTACAGTGGCATATAAGCTGAGTAGTTGCAACAGAGCCCACATAGCTCAGACTTAAATTAGTTATTATATGGTCCTTTAAACGGGAAAAAATAATATCAGGAACAGAAATTAAATTTTAAGTAAATAATATTTGAAATTTCACAGATTGGCGCTGTTCCATTGGCTGCTTTGGGAGCTCCTACTCTTGATCCTGCCCTTGCTGCACTTGGGCTTCCTGGAGCAAACTTGAACTCTCAGGTATAACTGAATACCCTTCAACTTTGAGCTCATTTTTATAATTAAAGAAATTCGTTCCATTAACTGTTAAGTTCGCATTTCCAGAATGGGAGATAACTGATTGCTACAGTATAGTAATAATTTTTTTTACGTAAACTTGTTAATGAGAAGTTTAAAAGGCCACTGCATTATTAGCCCCTTGACCATTAAAGAATTTCTCATTTTATGCAGTTCAGAGTAGTTTCACAGGAAGCCAATACATCAGTATGTTTGGAGTCAGAATAAATAATCATGAAAGGATGGGAACGTGGGTTCATAATTTGTTTTCTTGTTACTCGGAAATTTTTGTTTTCTCTCGTTATTTGGCTGAACTTTTTTCTGAAGACCTTACTTTGTGGAAATCTTATTATACTGCCTGAACACTTGGAGTTACGTTTTACACATTTCTTTGAAATGTGACCTCCTCAGAAAGTCTCAGAATAAGCAAGAGGTAACTGTTCTATAAAACCTAGACTTTTCAGCTAATAATATATTTAACTTGCTAAAGCAGCTCAACTTAACATGATGTATTTCACTGGCATTATATTTCTGTTGGTCATCAGTGTGCCTAAAATAATGTTACTTTGTGTACGTTGGCCTGATTCTCCTAAGGCGTTTCAACATACTGAGAAAATAAAATAGCAATCATTTATTTTATGTATTCTCACTGTTGTTAAATTTTTGTTTTTGCAGTCTCTTGCTGCAGATCAGTTGCTGAAGCTTATGAGTACTGTTGATCCCAAGTAAGGATTTTTTTCTGTGTTTCCATTGGGTGATGTGGATATAGTATGTGAATGGAGAAGTTATGCTTTGGTAGTTAAAAAGAAAGTTATTTCAAGTTACACAATACATAATTCTGTTTTCTAGAAACGAGAAAAATTCAGAGGTAAGCCCATCTTTTAAAGGGTTTTGTTTCAGTATAAGTTGAGTCTTTCGGAACAGTTGTGAATATTATCTGCCAGGATGACAGGAAAAGAGCTAAATGTTCTTTAGTTTGTTCATTTGAAAAATATATATATACTGAGTACTACTATAAGCTTGTACCTCCATAGCATTTATACTCTAGTCAGAAAGAGAGATATTATTTAAATATAGTAAAGTGTCTATATTTAGTGTGTGCATACAACAAGAGGAAATACACAGGGGCTATGGGAACTTATTACAAGGAGAACTTAAGATCAGAGATGCTGAGCCTGGGGCATGAATAGGAGTCAGGGACACAGAAGGGAAGGAAACACTATCCCAGAGCAAAAGACTAGTACATGTCACATAATACCAACATCTTTTTTTAGGTGCTTTGAAGTGTTCTCTTTGTGCTGTAACATTCTCTAATTGATATATAACAAAGTCATGAGATATTTTACTTCATAATTTCCTGGTATTATATTAAATTTGAACCTAATGCTTTTTCTGCCTGGTGAAATTCACTATAAATAAGTGGGAGAGCGTGGGGGGAGGGAGAACAGAATTATTTGACTGTAGTGATTAGTGCCTTTTTTCTTAAAAATTATCTGATAAAATCTTAGCATGTACCAACCACCCAGCAATATAACACCAGTACAGTTGAAATTCCCTCTGAACCCATTCTTGTTTACATTGCCCTTTCTCCACAAATAATTAACTATCTTATATTCATTGTAATTTTTTTTTCACATGTAGTAAACCTTTTAAAAGGTCCATCTTTCCAGTCTGCAATTTCATGAGTAACTTTGGTATGCCATTGGCCTCTGCCTCATTTTCTGTCCATCTGCAACCTTACAAGTAATACTCTTTAATTCTGCTGTAGAAAGCTTTTAAATCGTATGAAGGAAAAGTTTTGTTAATCAAAAATCTTCAGCATCTGCATATTCCCAGGTACTAGCATTTCTCAACTTGTGTTTATGGAAAGTTAATGGATGTTCAGCAAAATAATAGGTATTTTTCTTATTCCAGCTGTCTCTCAATCTTTAAAATGCAGGTTGTAAATATTGAAAAGGATAGTATACTATACATGGTTTTACCAAAATTAACATGAAATCTCCCTTTTTTCAAGTAGTATCTTACTAAAATGATGATATATAAAACATTAACACATTTATTTGTAATACTGTTGTGCATTTTAAAATACTTCAGCTCTCAATTTTTGGTTCTGTTTCAGGTTGAATCATGTAGCTGCTGGTCTTGTTTCACCAAGTCTGAAATCAGATACCTCTAGTAAAGAAATAGAGGAAGCCATGAAGAGAGTACGAGAAGCACAGTCCCTAATTTCTGCTGCTATAGAACCAGGTAAAATATGTTAGGCAGTTGTGTTGAATTTTAAACTACAGGATTATTGACGAAAATGATTATTGCATAAGTTTGGGAGTAATACTGTAATCATTTTTTAATTTTCCAAATTCTGATAAAAGAGCATGTAGTAGAGTAATCCTGGGTCAGGGGAGGGAACGGTCACCTGGACATAATTTAAAATCTGGAGATACTTAATTTTTGTGCTGGTACCAACTGCATCTCTAGCGGGTAGAGGATCAGGATGTAGCTAAACATCCTACAAGGCACTCTACCCCATCCCTCAAAGAATGATGCATTCCTTAATAGTAGTGCCTGGATTTATGTTTGCCTATATTGGGATAGCCTAATTGATTTCAGTCTTTCATTTGACCTAGAGAACCTACTAAAGATACTTCTGTTACGACATTTGTTTAAAGAAAAGCAAATACCTAAAAATAGTGCCTTATTCTTTGCAGATTGTCTTTTTGAGATGAAATGAATGGTTATCCTATTGTCTGCCTGTATAGATTGGATGTTTGGTCCCGGATTATTTTTTCCCCCATTAAATAATGTTTTACTAATTTTTCACTCCTATTTCTTAATAAATGGGAAGGTTTTAGATATGTATAGTATTAGGAAGATAATTATAACGTTGGAAAAAATTAATTCTCAGTGCTTTGTGTCTGTTATTTAATCAAGAGAATTAATTAGTCCAAGGCCACAAAGCAAGCAGTAGGAGCTTTAGATACACAACTGGATGTATGTGACCCCAAAGCTAGAACACCATGCTGTAACTATTTGTTTTCATTGAAAACTAATAACTGGAAATACTAAAAGTGTTTTATTTATGAATTCCCCTCCCCCCAAGATTTTTGTTAATTTATTATTATTATTGACATTTGCAATAAATTGACTCCTATTAATGAAATGATCTAAATGTGAAAGAAGAACTCAATCTGTCTTTGATTATAGTCATGTTTGAAGAATGCAATGTCTTTATTTCTCTTAAGTCCCAAGTTAAAGGAATTGCTTTTGTATTATTTAAAAACTAAGAAATGGGAGTCAAATCATCTAGATCTGTCTCCTAACTTACACAATTGAAAATTGGAGAGGAAGAAGGAGGTTCAGACAGATTAAGAAAGAGAGCTAGCTTACTAAAACCCAGTTCTGTCTGAGTATAGTGAGAACAGTGAATGAGTCATGACTTTGTAGAATTGAAGGCCAAATATTGAGCCTCTTTATCAACCACTTTAACATAAACAGACAGGAATTTATTTTAGCAGAGGAGCATAGACTTAAGTGGTAAAGAAGGAACATTTTAATGAATTTAAAATGTCTATATTTCTGTTTATTATAAATCTATTAAATATATTTATCTTACAGTTAAGTGCTGATTGGGGAAATGTCATTAATACATAACACATGAAAATAAAGTTTTAAACTGGGTAAATTATAGCTGTATTTGGGAAAGTAGAACCTAGGAATGGAAAAAGGGACTCCTCATTTAGAAACCTGTAAAGAATGAGAAGGATAATCCTTTTCATAGATTGTTTATGGACAGTATATCACAGCCTTCCAAGTCTGGTACAAATGAAAGAGTCAAAGGAACCTTTGGTTAGTTGAAAATCAGATGTCTAATTTGGATCTACCGAAAGTCTAGAAAAAAGGATCATAAACCATTTAAGGATGTTACATAAAATCTGAAAATTAAGATAATATTTCTTAGAATAACTCCTGAATGGGCATAATCTATTTGATGATTTCTAAGTCCAGGTTCCTTTTTTTTAAAATCCAGATAAGAAAGAAGAAAAACGAAGGCACTCAAGGTCAAGATCACGTTCTAGGAGGAGGAGGACTCCCTCATCTTCTAGGCACAGGTTAGATTGATTGTTGTTGGTAGTTAATTGTACCTTAGACAAAGATAATTTCTGTATCTCACATCCTTCTTGTCATCTGTTAACCTACTTAGCTCTTGATTAAAGTGTGTTTTAGTAACTGTTGCCATTAGCAGAGTGTGTGAATTCACATGTATATACATGGAGAAAAGGTATGGGCGGCTAAATAGACGATCGGTACTTTAAAACTCCAGAATCCGGGGGTGGGAGGAAGGCACTGGGACTGGAGCACTAAATTGAGTTAGTACTGTGGAAGAACACTAGACTGGAAAATTTCGACCTGAATTCTAGTTCTGACTTTTCACAAACCTTTGAGACTTTTAAGTTGAAAGGTCATCACGCAACTTGCAGCTTACCCATCTAATGCATGAATATTTGTAATGACGACTTGCTGTTCTTTTGGTAATATCACACACATCTCATCTGGAAACCCTTTTAAGTATTAGGAATCTGTTATGTTCACAGTGGTGGATTCAAGTGTTCTAAAATTTAATTTTCTCTTGAAAACTCAGATCTTATCATGGGCAACAAGTTTGTTTTTCCTGAGATGATAGGCTTCATGCATTTTTTCAAGAAAATGTCTGCCAATACCATAGTCTGAACAACCATGGTTTGTCATACTTGTTTTGTCAGATAAAGATGTTATTTCATGGGAAAGCAGTTTGTTAAGCTCACAACTCAATTACACAATTGTGTTCTTTAATAACAACAGTCATTGAACTTTATATGAGTGATTTATGCATTCATTGCACAGAACATTGCTCGAGGGACTAGACTTAATATTTACTACTCAGTAATACCATGTTAATAGCATTCAAAGAACCAGATTTAATAAAATTAATAGTCTTTGCTTCATCAAAGACCTCTTTAGTGAAAATGGCATTTTTTTGTTTTTGTTTTTCTTTTACTGCAGTGCATACTGCAAATGCCAGTGAAGAATACACATGACTACTAGGGCAGTTTAGTTCCTGCTACCTTGATCTGTGCTAAGAAGATGCT
Source organism: Neomonachus schauinslandi (assembly GCF_002201575.2). Lineage (NCBI taxonomy): Eukaryota > Metazoa > Chordata > Mammalia > Carnivora > Phocidae > Neomonachus > Neomonachus schauinslandi. Next base: position 56,647,880 of record NC_058406.1, read on the forward strand.
AATCCTTTCACACTACCATTGCTTTTGCACTATTAATTCAAATGTCAACACAGTGGAAAGGGCAAATATCTTGGTTTTTTGAAAATAATTTTGACCTATGGACCTCGTGACATTATCAAGTCATTTCACAGTCATTTCATTAGGTCATTTCATTGGTCCACTTGGCTGCTATAATAGAATACCATAGGCTCGGTGGCTTACAAGCAACAGAAATTAATTTCTCACAGGTCTGGAGGCTGGGAAATCCAAGGTCGAGGTCTTGGCAAATTAGGTGTTTAGTGAGGACCCTTGTTTATACGTCTTTTCACTATATCCTCACATGGAATGGGTGAGGGATTTAGATCTCTTTCATAACTTCATTAATCCAGTGAAAGCTGCACTCACATGACCTAATTACCTCATAAGGTGCCACCTCAGTATCATCACATTGGAAATTGGGTTTCACGTAAGAATTTTGGAAGGGACACAAAATTCAGTCTATAGCAGAATGTTACAGGGTTGTCTTTTTTCTTTCTTTCTTTCTTCCCCCTGCCTCCCATCTTCCCCCAGCCTGTCTCATTCCTGAAGATGTCTTTCAAAAAACCAAGTATGGGTCATGTCACAGCCTTGTTAAACTTTGAGGGAGCACCCTTATTGGCCTTAACAACATGGTAAATAAAACCTTAAAATGGCATTCAGGTTTCTTCACTATTCAACCCAGTTTATCTTTCCACACTTGTCATTTGCCACTCAAAAACAGTTAACTACAGTACTATTTGCCTGAATGTACATTTTTGTACGCATCCGTGTTTTTGCTCATGATGTTCCTTTCTGCCTAATGCTCTTTCCCACATCTTCATCTGTACCGGAGGAACTCCTTTTTTGTTTGCTTGCTCGGGATCAGCTAAAATTTTACTCTTATGTAAAATATTGGTACTACTTATAATCCTAATTTTCCAGGACCATGCTCTTATATTTTAGTTTCACACTTTAAAAAGTTTGAGAACCTAAGTCCTTTTTTCTTTATATACCAAGGACATACTAGTGTTCTCAGATTTTAATTTGAATTACTTTAATACAACCAGTGGGAAATAACAGTGAAACATTACTTCCTTGAACAGAGTGTTTTTGGACATTTGTAATAATACATCATAACAGAATTATTATGGATTATAGTATCTTAAGCATCTTGGCATGTAAAATGACAGTTATTTTCAACAAACTTATACTAATTTCATATATTTTTCTGATTTTTTTAAGAGTAATGTGCTGCAGAGCTAGCTACTTTAACACATTTTCTAGTTTATATGGGCTCTTAAAAAAATAACTGTTTCAGGACCTTATGGATGGATGTGGTACCCCTGTTTATCAGATTTTTGAAACTATTTTATATTAATCATTTTGTTTAGAAAGAAACTGTAAGAATGTGCTCATGATTTGTTGTTTCTATATCTATTTTTGTGTATACATTAAAGGTAGGAAAAATGAGTAACTCAGTTTAGCTGTCAACTGAAAGTATTCTTAAAGCCAGAATCCTCAAAAGATGAGTAGTGCTTAATTCTAATACAATCAATTTTTATTTTCCAGAATTCTTTTTAACTCTTAGAAAGTGATGATTCTGATATTTTATAGAGTTACTATCACCCAAAATATACTATTAGTACCTTTTATTGGAGTCAGGCACTGTAGTAATTGCTCGAGAGTCTAGTGTTGAATAAGATAGACACATTTAATCCCCGTTTTTATGAAGCTTACAGAAAGGCAGGTAAGCATTACATGAACGTTTCCTAGGCTATAGACATGTTATTGAGAGGGATTGTTTTAGTAGTTTCCAAATGTCAAAAATAGATGATTAAAATGAAAGTTTATTGAATTCAGTAAGACAGTAGTGATGGGTTTTGAAACAGTGGTTTTTAGAGAAGGAGATAACAGAAGCCATATTAGCACATTAGTAAGAGGAAAGAAAGGAATCGGTAGTTCATATATATACCTATGCTAAGGCACTGAGCTGAACTTTTTAAAATTTCATTTTAAATAATATTTGTAATATAGGTGCTATTATTTTTCTTTAAGTAATAGGCTCAGAAAATGCTCTCCATTTGCTTGCTTTTAACTGAGATTTGGACATAAATCTTCATCATTTCTAAAGTGTCCATCTCCTGGGCACCTGTGAACACAAGAAGTTCTAGACTGTATTAGAAGTTTTCCATAGAAACAGGTTGAATGGTCCCTAGAAGTTAAATGATAAAAGTCTTAAGCAGAGGATGCAGTTTATTTTTAATTATTCTTAAGAGAATAAAATACAAGAAGAGAAGGATTAGTGACAACATCAAAAAGTTAATTGTGCTTCTTAAGTCCTGGAAGAGAAAGTGTATAGGATTGGGGGAAGAGATGGGGAGAGGGCACAGAGACAAACACTTGTTACATGACAGGAAAGAGATGATCATGTAGAGATAGTGATAATGTTGAGGGGAAATGAGAGTGAAAAAGGCAATTTGTGCTGAGTTAATATGTGTGTATATATATATAATATATATATAATATATATATAAAATACATAAAATATATATATAGGGCTGGATTGTTTGGATTTCTCTCAAGTTGTAAATCAAAGAAGTAAAATAATATTTCAGAGAACAATTAGAAATCAGAGAGAGCAACAACACACTACGTGGTTTCCATTTATGAAATGAGAATAATAATAGTACCTACTTGACAGGCTTATGAGAGTAAGTATTTGTAAAGCATGTAGTAAGCAAACGTTAAGTATTTGGTAATTGATAAATAGATTTAACCTGCAGTAGTGAGGAATCACAGAAGACATGCTAAGATTCTATATAGTTGTGGAAGATGATGCAAATGAATCAGATGCTTTTTTATTTTCCTTCATTCTCTAGTACAATTTTCAGGTTCAGAGTTGTAGTGTCAGAGCATAGGACTATTTTGACAGGTTGAGATTAAAAGGTGAGAAATTCTAGGTGTTAGAAAGTATTGATTTCTAGGGTATCAAAGATGTTTTAAGGGCACCTGGGTGGCTCAGAAGCATCTGACTTTAGTTTTGGCTCACGTCATGATCTCGGGGTTGTGGATTTAAGCCCTGTATCAGGCTACAGGGTCTGCTTGAGATTCTCTCCCCGCCCCCTGCCCCCAGTTGCTCTTGCTCTCTAAGATAATAAAAACTTAAAAAAAAAAAAAGTTGTTTTACAGCAACTGATAGGAAATTACCCCCACTTATTGATGGTTAACCCATATGTCTGAATCATTTGTCTCATACTAAGTGAAACAGTCACAGAGCTAGTCTTTCTACCTTTATATATGTGTATTGGCTTTCTTTTGCTATTAGGCGGTCAAGAAGCAGATCAAGAAGGAGATCACATTCTAAGTCAAGGAGTAGGCGACGATCCAAAAGTCCAAGACGGAGAAGATCTCATTCCAGAGAGAGAGGTAGAAGATCAAGGAGCACATCAAAAACCAGGTACAGTAGACCATTGACATTGGGTGGGAAGACAAATTTTAGAGTTGCCAAGACCCTAAATATGGGCTACTTAAGGACAAAAGAGCTGGAGAAAGGAGATAGGGCTAGATTGGAGAAGGAACTATTTAAAGTTTGAAGAGGCTGATATTTGTTTTCTTGGGCTCCTTTATAAAGTTAAGGTTTCTCCTTATAGCTGAAAACAGAGATACTATTTCTTTGTAGTAAAAATTCTTACCTGTCCTACTACATTCTTTCATTTCCTTCTTACCTCTCAGCCCTGCTAAGGATGTAGTGCTACCATCATTCCTTATGGTATGCTGAAGAGTTTATGGCAGGCAACCATGCCTTAATTCACCTTTATAAATCCCATTATCAGCACCTTATAAACATTAAGAATTACTATATGGCAAACACTGAACCATACTTAGCCTCCTGTCCCATGATTTGGAATGAGTAGAAGGTTAAAGTTAAGAATTCACTAAACAAACATCGTTACCTTAACATTGTATTTTGACTTAAACATGCATTCATTCAGTAGTCAGTCTTTTTCATATAGGGCCAAACCCTTTTAAATTAATATGTAGTCTTTTTTTTTTTTTAAGATTTTATTTATTTATTTGACAGGGACACAGCCGAGAGAGGGAACACAAGCAGAGGGGGAGTGGGAGAGGGAGAAACAGGCTTCCCATGGAGCAGGGAGCCTGATGTAGGGCTTGATACCAGGACCCTGGGATCGTGACCTGAGCCAAAGTAGACGCTTAATGACTAAGCCACCCAGGCGCCCCTAATATGTAGTCTTGAGTAACATTTACCAAGTCATTGTTTTTTCACTTGAACCACCTTTACAGTGGGAAGAGAACTATCACTTTTAAAAAGTGCCTAGATTTTTATTTTATTTTTCTCATTTATAGTTGTCACACGCATACAGTTTCACAGTGTTTATTTTTTTTTTTAGCAACTGTCCTTTTCTCTTTCTAAAATATTTGCCTAATTTTTTAGAAGCAGACCTTTTATACTATCCATTATGCGTTTGTATATTTAACTATGTAATTAAAATAACAAGGACAGCTGGAGTCCGAAACAGTTTCTTCTCAGTGAACATCTAGCTCAGCTGGGAACAAAGGTTTGGGGGTAGCTTTACTGAGTATTCAGCCTATAATGAGGCTTTCAGTTACTATATTTTATACGGTGAGTCATCTTAATCCAGTCAGTCAACAAGCTTGCATAATGAAATGAATATCATACAAAGAGGAATTGGGCATTCTTTCCCTCAAGGAACTTTTTTTTCATACAAGAGGGGTTAATGTAATTACCAAGTAAGGGTCATTGCTAGTAGTATTGGAAGATAATTGAGAAGTGACTGAGTATTAAATTCTGATAGAATTGACTGCACTTAGGAGCATGGTTTCAGGTAGAGAATGTTGTTTACAAAATTAGCATAAATTCTTGGAATGGCAAGTATTTTGGTATTGGGGGGGGGCTAGGAAATAAGGTCAGAAAGTGTAAGGAGGCAGGTGACACACAGAAGGCTGTGTTGTTCCCACTAAGGAGTTTGTACCTGATCCAAGAAGCAATGGCAAGAGATGGAAAAGTTATGGAATGGGGAGTTACTCTTTTCAAATTTGTATTTTGAAAAGATTTCTGAATTTGTGGAAACATGACTGAGTCTCCTTGAGGGACTGTTACTGTAATCAAAAATTAGAACTATAGAGGGGTGCCTGGGTGGCTCAGTCGTTAAGCGACTGCCTTTGGCTCAGGTCATGACCCTGGAGTCCCAGAATTGAGTCCTGCATTGGGCTCCCTGCTCAGCAAGGAGTCTGCTTCTCCCTCTGACCCTCCCCTCCTCATGCTCTCTCTGTCATTCTTTCTCTCTCAAATAAATAAATAAAATCTTTAAAATAAAAAGGATAGAATTAGATCTCATTGTGCTTTTGTTTTTATTTGTAGTTGCTGTATTTCTTCTAATGCATTCGTAAATTGTGTTCATTTTTTAGAGACAAAAAGAAGGAAGACAAAGAAAAGAAACGTTCCAAAACACCACCAAAAAGTTACAGCACAGCCAGACGTTCCAGAAGTGCAAGCAGGTAAGGTGGCATTATGAGTTCTTGGCACTTTTTATAACTTTGCAAGAATATCAGTAGGCCTTGAGCATTAAATGTTTTCCAGTACATAGGTACATACTTCAGTGTTGAAGTTTTTTAAAAGCAATTTGGAAGAATAAAGTTCTTTTTACTTAATATTTTATGGTGTTATATTTGAAATGACATGGAATTCAACAGAGGTCAGTTTTTGTTTGCCATATACGTTTCACATCCTGATTTGGTTTGTTTGTGAAGTTTTAGTGGCTAATGTATGCTGAATTACTGCATTAAATTCATTTTATTATAGTAAGTCATATTTAAAATATCCACATATATAGTCATTTATTGATAATATGAGAGGCCATGTAAGTTCTAATTTGTGTCATTCTTAGACTAGTTATTGTGTCTTTAATCTGCCATAGTGAAAATTCAGTGTTGCAACTTAACTCCATAGAAAATACATTTTTCACTCTTAATGTGGAATTCATATGCTAGTAGTAAGGATGGCTACTTCCATTTTCTTCCAATCTCATTTAGACATGTCTTGCTGCAGTATTCTTTAATCTTGATGTTCAAATTCACTAGGAGGCTCACACTATATATAGAAAATAATACAGTAGATGAAAGACCTAAATATAAAAGCTAAAACTAAAACCTGCTAGAAGACGACATAGAATTAAATCTTCATGGCCTTGAATTTGGCAGTGGTTTCCTAAATGACACCAAAAGCACAAGCAATACAAGAGAAATAGATAAATTGGAGATCATCAGTACTACAGACATGTGTTTCAAAGAACACTGTCAAGAAAGTAAAGATAATCCGGAGTGCTAGAAGGTATTTGCAAATTATATATAAGCTAGTAAGGAACTTGTTATCTAAAACATAGGAAGAATCATAGATTACCAAGTATAAAAATGGGCAAAGAATCTGAATTGACATTTCATTAAAGATAAGCAAGTATCCAATAAGCTCATGAAAAGATGTTAGCATTAGTCATGTAAAATGGGGGCAGATACTTTGGAAAACCGTTTGGAAGTTCCTTAAAAAGTTAGAATTTCTTGGGGCGCCTGGGTGGCTCCGTTGTTGAGTGCCTGCCTTTGGCTCAGGTCATGATCCCAGAGTCTGGGATTGAGCCCCACATCGGGCTTCCTGCTCGGTGGGAGGCCTGCTTCTCCCTCTCCCTCTCCCACTGCCTGTGTTCCCTCTCTCGCTGTGTATCTCTCTGTCAAATAAATAAAATCTTAAAAAAAAAACAAAGGAATTTCTTGACACGGCAGTCTCACTCCTAGGGGTATACCCAAGAGAAGTGAAAACATAATGTCCACACAAAAACTTCTACACGAATGTTCATAGCAACATTGTCAGGATAATCCAAAAGTCAACCCAAATGTCCATTAACTAACATGGGTAAACAAAATGGTATATTCGTACAGTGGAATATTATTCAGCAGTAAAAAGAAATAAAGTGTACTGACAGATGCTGTAATATGGATGAGCCTTGAAAACGTTACGACAGATGAAAGCCAGACCACATATTGTATGATGCCATTTATATGAAATGTCCAGAATAGGTAAATCTATAAAGACAAAATAGATCAGTGGTTGCTGTGAATAGCTAAAGGGTCTGCGTTTCTTATCAGGGTGATAGTTTCTTAAAGGTAAAAAAATAAAACAGGGGCGCCTGGGTGGCTCAGTCGTTAAGCGTCTGCCATCGTCTCAGGTCATGATCCCAGGGTCCTGGGATCGAGCCCCGCATCAGGCTCCTGTTCAGTGGGAAGCCTGCTTCTCCCTCTCCTGCTCTCCCTGCTTGTGTTCCCTCTCTTGCTGTGTCTCTCCCTGTCAAATAAATAAAATTAAAAAATATATATATATAAACAAAACAAAACTAGATGTGAGTGCTTAAGGAAATGTGAAGCCAGGTCTACAGAATATATAGGTAGCAAAGGGGCATAAAAGATGGGATGAGCAACGTATATTTTCTTACCTTGAAAACTAGAGGCATTTTTTTTTTTTGCTATTGCTTTACTTAATGTACTTACTTATAAGCACTTTACCCTACTTAATTATTGGATTATCTTAAGTTAAGGCATATTCTTTTAAGTTTTTATTATATACTTGCTGTGTTTGCAGTTGTGCTACGGTGTATACAGGGACACCGAAATATAAAACATCTCTTTCATCTAGGGTATCTCGAGTTTTGGTTACACAGAGCAGTAGCAAAAAGTATGCGGTGTACAAACTTGACAACAATATTTGATGAATGAAAAGTTGTGTGTAATGTTTCTGGCAGGGGAGGTCAGGGAGGTCACAGAGGGCTGTTAAAGAGTTAAAAAGTTTGTTTTTTTTTTTACATCTTTTTTTTTTATTATGTTAATCACCATACATCATTAGTTTTTGATGTAGTATTCCATGATTCATTGTTTGCGTATAACACCCAGTGCTCCATGCAGTACGTGCCCTCCTTAATACCCATCACCAGGCTAACCCATCCCCCCACCCCCCCTCCCCTCTAGAACCCTCAGTTTGTTTCTCAGAGTCCATAGTCTCTCATGGTTCGTCTCCCCCTCCGATTCCCCCCTTCATTTTACCCTTCCTAGTATCTTTTTTTTTTTTTAACATGTAATGTATTATTTGTTTCAGATGTACAGGTCTGTGATTAAACAGTCTTACACAATTCACAGCACTCACCCTAGCACATACCCTCCCCAATGTCTTATCACCCAGCCACCCCATTCAACCAACTGAAAGTGTGGGGTTTTATTTTTGATTATTTTCTTTGTGCCTAAATTGTAATAATGGTCATTTTGCAAGTCTTAAAATGAGAATAGTGACAGAAGCAGAATATTTAAAAAAAAAGAAAATGCCACAGTTTTAGACAGCGGAAGGCTATATACATCTTAAAAACTAATTTTTCAAAGCAGGGTTGAGGGGAACATCATTTGTTGCGATATAGGGAGTCAGTCTGATCTCTGTTACTACCAACTCTACTTCTTGAATTTTACCTAACAAAAGTAATTTTTTTGGATTTTTTTTTTAGCAGTTGATTTTCATATCATGGCATATTATCTTATACCTGTTCTGGCCACTGAATTTTTGAATTTAAAACTGAGTTCTGAAATAGTTTACTTCAGACTGTTTTTCCTTCCTGAATTAGAACTTTAGTCTTTTTTTTTTTTTTTTTTAAGATTTTATTTATTTATTCACTTGAGAGCGAGAGCACAAGCAGGAGGAAGGGCAGAGGGAGTGGGAGAAGCAGGGAGCCCGATGCAGGGCTCGATCCCAGGACCCTGGGATCATGACCTGAGCTGCAGGCAGATGCTTAACTGACTGAGCCACCCAGGCTCCCCAGAATGTTTGTCTTTAAGAATTGACACAAGTTAGGGTTTTCTTGAGGGCATGAAAGTAAAAGCATACAGTTTGTTAAAAAATTATTTGTTTGATTCTTCAGCTCAAAACAGTATTTAAAAATGGGTCTTTCAGGGGCACCTGGCTGGCTTAGTCAGAAGAGCAGGCAACTCTTGATCTCAGGGTTGTAAGTTCAAGCCCCACATTGGGTGTAGAGATTATTTAAAAATCAAGTCTTTTAAACAAAAAAGAAAATGGATTTTTAATTATCAGATCCTTTTGTAGGAGTTCCTCGTGGAGCTCCTTTAATAGACACATCTGCTGTGATGTGTCTGCATTTTTTAGATAATACTGTAATTTAAAATCTAGTTTGCACATTTGTGGTTTTAGAGAGAGACGACGACGACGAAGTAGGAGTGGCACAAGATCTCCTAAAAAGCCTAGGTCACCTAAAAGAAAATTGTCTCGCTCACCGTCTCCTAGGAGGTAAGAATGTTAGTGCTATGGATCTGTACTTTCTACATTTCAGAAGCTGTCAGTTTTTATTTTAAAAACTCTCCTAGACTTTTTCTTCCTTTTCAAGAATTAAAGTGCTTAAGAACATGCTGATACATTCCCTTTCTGCTTGAGACTGTGTTATTATAAAAAGTGTTTAGACTGTGTTATTATAAAAAGCGTTTAGACCTAAACTGTCTGCAGTTTAGACTGTAACTGGTTATGAATAACCAGTTTCAGTCTTCTTGCCTGTATCACTAATGCACAACTTGTATCCAGTGTTTTGAAATGGGTGTTTGTTGTTCTTCATGTCATGCGAACTTGGGTCAAGCTCACCATCTGAACAAGTTTAAACTTACTGCTACACTTAAGGGTGAAACTTCTTGACTGGTTCCTTTAAAGCCTTTTTTTTTTTTTTGAGAATATTTTACTGTCATCCTAGACATAAAAAGGAGAAAAAGAAAGATAAAGATAAAGAAAGAAGCAGAGATGAAAGAGAACGATCAACAAGCAAGAAGAAGAAAAGTAAAGATAAGGAAAAGGATCGGGAAAGAAAATCAGAGAGTGATAAAGATGTAAAAGTATGTTTACAAACTAATTTACTTTGATATTTGGGGTAGTGCTGGTAATTTTAAGAAGTGATTTTTCTGGGAAGACGTTTACTTTTTTTATTCTCCTTGGCAAAGCAGGTTACACGGGATTACGATGAAGAGGAACAAGGGTATGACAGCGAGAAAGAGAAAAAGGAGGAGAAGAAGCCAACAGAACCAAGTTCCCCTAAAACAAAAGAATGCTCTGTGGAAAAGGGAACTGGTGATTCACTAAGAGAATCCAAAGTGAATGGGGATGATCATCATGAAGAGGACATGGATATGAGTGACTGAATATTGCCTCCATGGGAATCCAACTGTATACATGCATCAGTGTCATTCCTTTGTGTGATTTCTTAATGCTGTATTCGTTCATCTCAAACCTAGATGTATACAGCTCTTGAGTTATAAATGGTTATAAAGCTCCTGATATTGATATTAGTTATTTACATCCAAAAGCTTTTAGAAAATGATACATGAGTAACCAAGTCTTGACATGGTGAAATCTGATTGAGTAACCAAGCAGTTTTACTATTCTGGTGCTGCTTCATAACAAAAATGAAAAGCTGCATGCATCTACAGCAGGCATGGATTGTTTATGTTGTATGATCTCCTTTATTAAGTAAGTTCACTTATAGTATTTCTAGAATTTGATTCATTGCCGTAATAGAGCCATGTAGGGAATGCACTGATTGCATGTTAATTGTGGCAGGAATATCCTAAATGTCATTAAAATCCTCCAACAAGATGGATCTACTTATGATCTTGTTTGTTGACATGACAGATTAACATTCTTATAGTTACATCTGAAAATGAACATTTGAAATAGATAATCCTTTAAGCCTTGTGGCTAAATTTTTGTGGCTTTTGTTTAACTTTGAAAGGTTATATATGCACTAACCTTTTTTGATGGCTGATTAGGCTTTAATTACAGAAACAAGATTTCAAATGAAACTGTCTTTGGCAGTGAGTAAATAGCATATTTTGAAGTAGAGTTGTATACTTTTTCATAAGGTGTTTGGGAATTTTTTTTCCTGAAATAATTTATTCCACATCTACATCAGTGAAAGATTCTGCCTATCCTGAGTCCCATCTGTAAAAGAAAGTTATCTCTTGTCCTGATTTTCAATTTTCCACTCTTTTATTAATTTGTTTTAATCTCAGTGTTGGAAAAAGGGGGTAGTGCATTTTAAATTGACCTTCATATGCTTTTAAAATAAGACAAATCTACTTGATAATGTACTTTTTATTTGATCTCAAGTTGTATAAAACCAATAAATTTGTGTTACTGTTACTGCAGTAGTAATCTTATGCACACAGTGATTCCATGTTAAATGCAAAGTAGTTAGGCAACTGTTTTCTTAGTTACAGGAGTTTCAAGCTTCACTTTTGTGCAGTATAAACAAAAGTAGGCTACAGTCTGTGCCATGTTGATGTACAGTTTCTGAAATTGTTTTACAAGACTTTGATAATAAAACCCTTAAACTTATGTTCATGTTCCTGTAAAACTGTATTTGTATTTATTTACACTATTGAATGTATGACATTTACCTCATTCATTTTACAAATCAAGATCTTTCCCCTTTCAATCCACATAATTAACTATAGTAATAAGATGAAATCCCTCACTGTAGCAATTAGTTGCCATCAGAATCGTCAAAGTTGGCTTTATTTCTATCTAAAGCAGTTTTAGTGTAATTTTATTTCTCATATTCTGGGTATAGGAATTGGGTTGAGTAAAGCAGTGAACTTTAGGATAAATGATCCCACCTATATCTAGTAAATTAATATTTTCAGTGAAATATAAATATTTGCCTTTTCTGGAATAGTATAGAAACTGTCCATGGTATGTATCTACTGTACAGTACTAAATAGTATATTTATTCATTTATGAAATACTCGAGTAGTGTTGAGTGGCTGGCATTATGGGGAAAATGAGACTTGGAATTGCAGGTTTTATGCAAGTTTGAGTATAATTTTTTTTAACTTTTAAAAATTGAAATGCCATATAGAAAAGCAGCATTGTTTTTACAGTTTGTAGTAACTTTTTAAAGATTTTATCAAAAGGAATTTTGTCTATAGTGAGTAAGAAGTTCTAGTAATAGTCCTCTATTAATCATTGCATTTTTTTAAACACAAAATTGAACACAAATGACATTTGTTTAAACTTTCGAAAACTTTTTTGGTAGATAAAGGTTGAACCATATGACACTGCCATTTTTGTAAGTGAAAAAGCTAGTAAAAATATTGGCAGTTTCACATGGTTAAACCTAGTATTAAAACCTATTCCCTCACTTGTAATCTCTGCATACAAATATACTAACTTTCCAAAAGCAGTTAAATTTTTGGCTTTAAAATGTCACTGACTTAAGATGTTAACAGCAAAGGGAATCCACGCTTAGGTTATTTTTCAGTGAACATTTTATGCACAAAGGTAGGGTTGCACTGGGACACAAGCCTTTAACACATAATCAGTTAAAATTAAGTGAATACTGCCTCCACACTTGAGTTTTGTTCTGTATTTGGTAGTAAAAATGATTAAAAAATAAAAGTGGTTTTGTTAGAAAAATGTTTGTCCTATTTATTTAAATTCTTCAGTAAATGAGAAGTAGTAGGCTGTATGAGAGTCTGATCATGAATTTTGGCTTCATTTACAGGTGGGAGACCTGTTTCTTACCTTCATTTTCCTATCTAAAATGGGAGTAGTATCTACCTTGCCATGTGTTTTGGTAGTTAGAAGAAAAAAAAAAAAAAACGTAGCCCTGTATGCCCGGCTCAGTGGTACCTGTCATTTGATTATGGAGCTTTTCAAAGCTATATGTTAGTTTGGGGAAATGTTTTAGCAGAAGTTCTAAAATTGTGTGCAGATACGGCTTTGAGAAGGTAAGTTTTCCTTTTTGTGAAGGTGGGTTTTGGGTAAGCTTCCTGCTAGTGATTATATATTATGTGGAACATAGAAAAAGGTTACGTGCTTGGGGGAAAGAGAATCAAACAGGACTTCCACCAGAACAGTAAAAATTTTCTTTAGCCTTGGTGTTGCATCTTAGAATTGAAAGGTTCTGTTGGTATCAGCAGGACACGCCAACTTCTCCTCTAGCAAAACTACTGATTTCTCCAGTTGGGCACCAGATTTATACTTAGGGGGCCATGCTGTTTGAAGATTGGTAGACCTCTTTCAAACTGGAATTGAAATTGTTGCTTTTGTCTCAAATCTAAGTTAATGAATCTCATCCCTGTTCTATATAAAATACTTCCCTGTAATCAATCAATTTACTTGTGTTTATTTTAGCTAAATACGGATGTGGTAGAAATGCTACTGGTACTTTCAAGAGCATCCAGAATATGTCTGTTATTAAGGCTTTATTATCAGAAGCAGCTTTCTAAATGAGACTAATCTGGAGCTGTAGATTTTTGAGTCTGCTTTAGTTTAATTTTTGTTGCCATTTTCATTTTATAATGTCAAAAGTCCATGTGCAGGGGCGCCTGGGTGGCTCAGTTGGTTGGGTGACTGCCTTCAGCTTGGGTCACGATCATGGAGTCCCGCATCAGGCTCCCTGCTCAGCGGGGAGTGCTGCTTCCTCTGACCCTGCCCCCTCTCATGCTCTATCTCATTCTCTCTCTCAAATAAATGAAATCTTTAAAAAAAAAAAAGTATGTGCAATGCATTCAGACATTCTTTAGCAAAATAACTCAAGTGTGAACCATGCTAATTTACCAGTGGGAATATTCGTAAGAATATACAAAGTGTATAGTAGATGTAACTGGTAATCAAAGAATTCACAGAGAAATGATCTGACAGAACTAATTCATTTCTAATGTTGTCCTTACAGAAATCAGGGAAGTGACATGTTCCCATTCTTTTCAAAAGTATCACCATGTAAGGGTTTTTTTCCCCCAGTGTACTGTCGCTAAAATGAGTATCATGATGTCTTTTTTTTTTAAAAGCTAGTTAGCTAATGTATGATTTGTGCATAGAAATTAAAGGTCTAGGGTCATGAATGTTCCAAATGATGTTTAATAATCACGTTTCAGTTACCTCAAGATACAATTTTATCGATAAACCAAATGTAAAAACTGCCTCTTCATTTACTGCGAAAAAGTTAAAATTTGCTTAAATATCAAGTTTTGGTAGACAAGCATCGTGTAGGTTAAGAATTTCTTAAAAGTGTTCAAAGGAGCAGAATCACTAGAAACAACCTGTATTACAGAGGTTTGACCTTAATTGTGAGGGCTGGATAAGTAGTCTGTTGTCTTTGTATCTGATGCTGGAGATTAAAGCCCACCGGCAGTCTATAAGGGAAGGTGGGTAGATGAAAGAGTAAGAATAAGATGGAACCACAAGCAAGAGCCAGAGCCTACATGGATGGACTGAAACTTGAGTCAGGTCTTGTTTTCTTCTGACCTTGGTGGCAGGGGTGTCCTAAGGAAGCCAGGACCCTTCGTCGTGAAGGTGAAGGCACACTGGCCCATTAGTCTGAGAAGCTGAGGGAGGATCTAGGGGAAGGCGAGGCAGTTGTAGGCCCTGCTACTGCCTCATCATCCCAAAGGGGCCCGCAAAGAAGCCAGCCACCAGCCACAGTGTGTATAAACTACAAAATTTCTGCTTCCCTTCTGCCCTCCAAAATTCCTACACCACCCACATTCATTATTTCAGACACCTCAGCCAGTCATTGTTGGGCATCCTTGGTGACTAAGAACTCTATGGGAGGTACAGATAATATAAGTGGTGGGTTTATTTTTTTGTTTTTGTATTACACAAAGTTTCTACTAGTCATTTTCACCTGCAAAACACAAATTCAGGAATGATTGTCAAGTGCCTTCCTTTAAAACCCTTAGGAGATTTTGCTTTGGTATTTATTAGGTGCTGTGGCAAATGTGAAATTCTAATTCGTGTACCATAGGTGCCATTGTGGCTGAAAGTACTATTCCAAACTGAGCTATAAACATTTTAAAAGTTCATCATTGGGTACTATTAAGGATGGTCACATGATCTGAAAAATGTTAATATGTTAATACTTGAGATGGTGGCCAAGGACACCTATTGCCCCAGATTTCTGACATGCTTTGCAACAAGGGTAGTTTTTGCTAATTGGTAGTATACAAATGATGGGCTTTTTAGCAAGTTTAATTTTGCGATCTTTACAAGTGATTTACACTTCCCGTGCAATTATCTCAGGCGAGTTTCACTGTCAGTCATCTTTGAAACATCCCATAGTTTCAAGTATAGCAACTTTGGTAAGGATGCATTTTGTTAATTTTGCAAAACATGGTTAAGGTACCTTTTAAAAGAGTTAACAGTAGAGACATACTGTGCTCCATGCTAATCAGTAATTCTCACTCAATTTTAAAGACTAGAATGCTAGTAGCAGGACTTGAATGAAATTCACCTAGTTTTCTACTACAAATTTTTCTCAAATGTTTGCAAATAAAAACAAATGAGCAGCAGAAAGCACTCCTTAACTCAGTATATCCTGAAAACATTTACTCCCCTTTTGTGGACTCGAAACAGGATCTTTGCCGTAGAATTAGTGAAAACTGGGGAGAAGGCTCACTAAATAATCATTTACCATCATCCCCCCAGGTGTGAATAAACAATTGTACATGAATAACACTAGGAAAACCCATTTTTGTGTCAGTGGGGCTCAACACCAGTCCTAAGCAGGAGAAAGAAATTATAGCCGACGCTTGAACAACATAGATTTGAACTATGCAGGTCCACTTACATGCAGATTTTTTCAATACACTACAGTACTGTAAATGTATTTTAACGAGTCTCTGAACATTTATCTCTATTGTAAGAATATATAATACATATAATGTACAAAATATGTGTTAATCAACTTTATCAGTAAGGCTTCCAGTCAACAGTAGGCTGTTAGTTGAGTTTGGGGGAAATCAAAAGTTACATGGATTCTTGACTGGGACGGGGTGGGAGGAGGGTGGCACCCCTAGCCCCTACATTGTTCAAGGGTCAGCTGTACATAGTTTTTCAGCTTCTTGTCGGCTATCAGCTTCTCTGAAATGTGTTAATTTCCAGACCATATGTACCTGTACTCAATCACAGCATCTGCTTTCTGCTCCACTTTTATGAAATTTGACAATTCGCTGTTACGAATGACTACAGACAGAGGCAAATTGTCTGTAGGGAAGAATTTTCTTGAAGATAAGAATCTTATCTTCTACTGATACTGTACTAGTGGCAGGAATATTGAGCACTTCTGAAGGGCCACTGAAGGTGACCATTTTACAGTCTCCCAAGTTTGCACAGTTTCTTCAATCACAAGTGGAAGGTATATAGAATTTTACGGACTTACACAAAATCTAAATTTTCATGAGATTATCAAGATATATGGTGTTTTGATCTACTTATGTGAAACAGCATACACAGAGCTTCATTCATCGACTGGATTAAAAGGCACATTTGGAAAGTCTAATATTGTGAAAAGTTTATTTGCATTAATTAACTCCTTGTTTTCACCATCATAAGAGATACATTTGCTTGTCCTTTGTGATCAGATAAAAGACATTTTGGAATGGATAATCTACTATTCTTTAAGAAAGAAAAAGGTAAGAGTTAAAAACAATCCCAAGTGCAAAAGTTTTCAGTAGTCTTCCTACCTCCAGTGTACCCCAGCAAAATATTCACAGCTTTTAGGAAACTGACAAATCTCAAGCTGCAATTTACCATGTTTCTTCTCCACTAAGTTGTCTGTACGTGTGAAAAAATACTCCTGGGAAGTATACCATATTCCCACAAAAGTAAGGGAGCCTACGAGCAACAGTGATCACCACCTCAAATAATCAGCGACAGGATAATTCAATCTCCAAGTCACGTGATCAACAAGCATTCCCAAAATAATAGGGATCAACTTCTATTCAATAAACCTAATCTGGGTTTACCAACTCTTCCACAAAATTCAACAGACCCACATACGGTAGTAATTGGTCTTTGAATTTTTAACTATGATTACTTCATTATAAAATGTATTTAATAAAATGCCAACATATGCAATGTAGTATGTTTCAGCATGGAAGATGCAGCTTTAAAGATGATTATTATAAAATTTTCTTATGGTTGATGCTTTGGATTTTTAAATAAATCATCTCTTCAATAAAAGTCTCTAAATTCAAATTATTTAAAATTCTGGAAAAAGTTTAAACTATTGGTCACTCTACAAAATTTGACAGATGCATTTTGACACATTTATCAGGATACATTTAAAAAAAACAGTTCTTTAGCTAAGCTCTTTAATACAACATAACATTTTGTGACTGTTATACATTATTCTCCCTAATTTATTTTCAGTCTTGGACCTTCAAACCATCTTGGAATAAATATGAAAAACTTTAAATGCAAAAATGAGTAATGCATGATTTCACTTTGGAGATTAAAATCAATAAATACTTTCTTGTGACTTAAAAAAATAAACAGTAGGAACTGTCAATCCTGTGTACATTTCTGGAATTTAGCTTGTAACAAATATATTCTGTTAGCATATAAAATGTTTTTACCTTACTTTGAAGCATTAAATATGTAGGGATGTCCAAAATATGTGGGTTGTTTTTTTAAAACTGACATGAATGCATCCATATTCCATTAAAAACAAAATAATCAGAATGATGTGCACTTACTAGGAAGCAAGTTTAAAAATTTGGAGTTTTTTTAAAGTGCTGAGATTTGGAAGAGGAATATCTTTAAGCATGCTAACCATACCTTATCATGAACACAAAAAGGACTTTTAAACTCAAGTTTAGAAAAAAAAAAAAAATAGAGGTTCTATGAAAGGAAGATTAGTAACAAACATTTTCCATTGAAGAAAGAATTCAGGTAAAAACAAATAGCACCACAATGAATTGCACTAAGGTGCTAAAGGAGGTACCTTATTCCCTGCAGAGTGAACGCTCCTTCTGAAATGTATTGCAACATATAAATGCAATTGTTTAATGGTTACCATTTGGTTCATTCATCTACAGAAAACTGCATTCCTTCTAGTTCATTATATTGAACAAACATTCAAATTACTGAACTATACATAATGTTACATAGTTTACATTTTATGAAAACAAAGCTTGAAGGAATATTTATAAATGTCACCTTGAATATAAGATGACAAGTTTAAAAGGGCTTCATATCTCTTAAGACATTTAATTTATGTTAATGGTCCAGGAGTGTTTTAGATATAGATATAGATATATTTATATGCATATATATTTCAACAAGAAGTGTAAAAATTTTTAAAAACAAATCACAGCACTTATAGCTGTTTTACATAAGAAGTACTCAGGGTCATTAAGGTGTCAAACTATTACACTTATAATATGTATATTTTTAAAAAGACTGAAAATGGCACATCAGGAAACTTGCTGAAATTCTTTTTAAAGGCCCATTTCATTATATCATATTACTGATGTGTCGATTCAATGTAATTCCCTTTTCTTCTCAGAACATTTGTCCCTTCTATTTGGATTCACTACTGGGGTCTCTGTATTCTCTTGCTTTCCTTGGTTAGATGAGATCATTTTCCATGTCAGTTAAAGATCAGGAAAACGGCTCGGGTCTTCCTTATAGTCATCAGGTATAGTAAAGATGGAGCCATCAAATTCATCATATCGAAACTCCTGAAAAGTCACAGTGGCTGTGATCGTAGGAAACACGGGAATATCTAGAGAGAACAATCAATGATAACATTGTAAAATAAAATGCTTATCTATTTACAGACTATAAATACTATTAGATAAGATAGCCATATTCCTTAAAGTATAAAAAAGCATTATTCAAGGACCTGACAAATCCTAATATATGCCCAATAGTGAGTGTGTCTATTTTGGAGAAGGGTTTTTTATTGGTGAAGAGAGAAAGACACCAAGGCATCAAGAATCACATCAAAAAGACAAGTTCCCATTGCTTCCCAATCTTAAAATTATAATGCCAGATCCCACCAGTCTTTTTTGTTTTTCTTAGGCCAAAGAGACACATACATTTGTACTTTTTGCATTCTGACATCTTTTCTATTCCTATTATAGCATATATACTATTCTGACTCTGAGCTGATTTATTTTCATTCTAAAGCAAGAGAAATACATTAATCTCTTTTGTTTTAAAATACTAAATACAATCCATCACTTAAATATATGCGATAAAAAGTCTCATCAGAATTGGGAGTAATATCATGCCAACACAGCCTAACATTTTTTTTTACATAAAATACATTTCTCACTGAAATTATAGTGAAATCTGACATTAAAAATGGCCAAATACTTTAATCACTCTCCTTAGTTTTATCCCTAATAAGAGTTTTTAGAAAGAGCACAAATCAGAAAACTTGGTTTCTGATTCCTATAAAACATTTAATTCATGGTCCTCAGGGATTTCACCTACAAAATAAACAACTGTAAAGCTTCCTTTAAAACCCTAAAATGATTCTATGAAAGCTAAGGTGAGTGTTTGTCTAGAATAACGGTAAAGAGTAAATTACTTTTTACATGGCTAGTATTTTACTGCAGAAAGTAATATTCTTCTGAAAAAAAAAACAAAACAAAACACACACAAAAATCTACATAAAGATTACAGAGTTCCCAGTTATTTCTCAGGGGGGGGAATCATCCATTTGTGTATATTAGTAACAAACGCTGTTCTAATTCAGGGGTCAGCAAAGTAAGGCCCATTGCCTGGCCTGTTTTTGTAAGGTCTATGAGCTAACAAAAGATCTTACGTTTTTTAATGGCTAAAAAAACACACACAAAAAATAGTATTTCATGCGGATAAAATTACGTGAAGTTCAAACTCCAGTGTCCCTAAGTAAAATTTATTGGAACACAGGATGCTGTTCATTTACTTATTGTCTATGGCTGCTTTAAGTTTTCCAACAAGAATTAAGTAGTTGTGACAGAAACCATATGGCTGGGGCACCTGGGTGGCTCAGTCGTTAAACGTCTGCCTTCGGCTTGGGTCATGATCCTGGGGTCCTGGGATCGAGCCCCACGTTGGGCTCCCTGCTCTGCGGGAAGCCTGCTTCTCCCTCTCCCACTCCCCCTGCTTGTGTTCCCTCTCTCGCTGTCTCTCTGTCAAATAAATAAATTAAAAAAAAAAAAAAAAACATATGGCCCGCAAAGCCTAAAATATTTACTATCCTTCAGAAAGTTAATGACCCATATTAGGCATTGGAAACAAGGGAACAAAACAAGTGACCAAGAGGAAAAAATCATGCATTTATGGAGATTATATTCGTTGGGAGACCTAGTAAAGAAGTAAAAAGTATCTGTGACTAAGTATACAGACAAAAGTAAAGCATGGTAGTGTGAAAGGAGTCTCAGTATTGGGGTAAGAGCTCTTAATAGGGTGGTCGTAAGAAAACCTCAATAAAGTGACCTTTCAGCAAAGACCTGAGGTATGAACCATACAGTTGTCTAGAGCAAAAAAATCCCAAGTAGAGGGAACAAGTACAAACACCCTGAAAAATAAAGTGTCTGGTGTATACTGGGAACAGTTAAGAGACCAGTGTGGCTAACAGCCAAGTGAAGGGGAGATGAACAGGAGAAGGGGTCAGGGGAGAGATAGACACTCAGATCACGTGGGGTTTAGATCAAAAAGTCTTTGGCTATTTATTTCTCTGGATGAAAGGGAAAACCAATGGAAGGCTGTGAGCAGAGTAGTAACATGCTTTGGCTTAAGTTTTAGCCAATGTAATGAGAATACAATGTAGGTTGACAAGAGTAAAAGGAGAAATGTGCTCCAGAAGGAGCAGCAAGACAGGCAGGAAGAAAATCAAGAGAGAACTCTATCAAAGAAGTCAGAGGAAATCTGAAGAAAAACTATCATTCACTGGGACAAGGACTCTACAAAAAGAGAGTCAAATCTTGGTAACAGAAAAGTATCCAGTAGATTTAACAACATGAATACCAAAAATAAACATAGTAAGAGTGGAAGCGAAAGAGAATGTGCAATGAGCAGCTGGGATATTTCTAGTTCGCAGCTATTACAAATAAATTTGACCCATAATGAGTGATCCAGTTTTCCCACATCTGCACAAACATTTGGTGTTGTCACATGTTTTATTTTAGCCATTCTGTTAGGTGTATAAAGTGATATTGTGGTTTTAATTTGCATTTCCCTAATGGTTAATAATACTGAACATTGTTCATGTGCTTATTTTCCATTTATATATCCTCTTTGGTAAAATGTCTGTGTTTTTTGCTCTTTTCTAATGGGCCTGTTTGTTCTGTTATTGATGAGTTTTAAAAGTTCTTGTGTTTTCTTTCTTTTAATTGGGTCTTTCACAGAGCAGTCTCCACTTTTGATGAAGTCCAATTCGTTGATTTTTCTTTTTATAGATCATGCTTATGGTGTGAAGTCTAAGAAGTCTTTGCTTAAACCGATATCCCTAAGGCTTTTTCTGTTTATTTCCTGAAAGTGTTATAGTTTTACATTTAACATTTAAATTCAAGTCTCTGTTCCATTTTCAGTTAATTTCTATATAAACTGCAGGACTTAGGTAGAGGTTCCTTGTTTTGCCTTTGGATGTCCAATTGCTCCAGCATCATTTGTTGAAAAGGCTATCTTTCCTCCACTGAACAGTTATTGCATCTTTATAAAAAATTAGTTGTGCATATTTATGAGGGTCTATCTCTGGATTCTCTGTTCTGTTATTTTGATTTATATGTTCATCCCCCAGCCTATACCACACAGTCCTGATTACTATAGCTATATAATAAATACTGAAATTGAGTAGACTACTCACATTTTATTCTTCATTTTCAAAATTGTTTTGGCTATTGTTGTGGGTTGAATTCTTTCCCTTCCAAGAAATAATATGTTCTAGTCCTAACTTCTAGTACTTCAGAATGTGACCTTTTTTGCAGATAGGGTCTGCAATTTGCAGAAGTAATCAAGTTAAAAGCCATTATAGTTGTCCCTAATCCAATGGCCAGTGTCCTTACAAAAGGGGGGGGGGAATTTGGAGACACACAGCAAGAACATCATGTGAGGGGCGCCTGGGTGGCTCAGTTGGTTAAGCGACTGCCTTCGGCTCAGGTCATGATCCTGGAGTCCCTGGATCGAGTCCCGCATCGGGCTCCCTGCTCGGCGGGGAGTCTGCTTCTCCCTCTGACCCTCCCCCCTCTCATGTGCTTGCTCTCTCTCATTCTCTCTCAAATAAATAAATAAAATCTTTAAAAAAAAAAAAAGAACATCATGTGAAGATGAAGGCAAAGACTGGGGTGATTCTTCTATAAGCCAAGGAAAATCGTCAGAATCTAGGGGAGAGGCATGGATAGCCTCAGAAGGCTGTGAGAAAGAGCTCAGATTTCTAACCTCCAAAACCATGAGAAAATAAATTTGTTGTTTAAGCCACTCAGTTTGTGGTATTCTGTTATGGCATTCCCATAAAACTAATACAGATATTCTAGATTCTTCGCCTTCCCATGTAAATTTTAAAATAATCTTGTCTGTATCTATAAAAAAAATATTACTGGGATTGTGACAAGAACTGTGTTAAACCTGTATAGTAATTTGGGGAGAATTAACATCTTTCCTATGTTGAATTTTCCAATCAATGAGCATGGTATATCTCTCCATTTGTTTAGATCTTCCTTTCATTTCTTTCATTAGTGTTATACAATTTTCAACATACAAATAATGTATGTTTAGTTAAAATTATGCCTAAGTATTTTTTTAGCAATTGTAAAAGTACTTAATATTTAAATTTTGGTGTCTATGTGTTCAATGCTGGTATACAGAAATATACTATTGATTCTTACATGTTTAATTTGTATCCTGCCATCTTGCAGAACTCATTAATTCTAGTTTTTGGTAGAATCGTTGGGATTTCTACTTACAGAATCATGTCTCTTGCAAACAGAGGTTTTCTTTCTTTCTGCTCTGAATGCCTTTTTCTCCCCCTTTCATTCCTTATTGTACTTATTATCCTTTTGATTTCTGCAGGGCCTGTAGTGCTAGCCCATTTCATTCCTTATATTGATAATTTGTGTTTTCTCCCTTTTTATCACTCTTGCTGCAAATTTGTTGATTTTATCAATCTTTTCAAAGAACCAGCTCTTTGCTTCATTGATGTTCTAGGTTTGTTCTGTTTTCTCTTTCCCTGATTTCTACTCTATTCGTTCTTTCTGTTGGTTTTAGGCTTATTTTGCTCTTCTTTTTCTACTGTTGTCTAGTATGATTCTATTATGGTTGATTTTTTTACTCTTTTACAACTATTGAGGTTTGTTTTATGGACCAGGATATGGCCTATCTCGGTATATCTTCCATAGGCACTTGAAAAGAATGTGTATTTAGCTAATGTTGGGTAAATGCAAATTAGGTGCTTTAGTTTATGGTGTTGTAAAGATATTGTATATCCATGCTGATTTTCTGTCTAGTTGTTATATCAACTGTCTCCAATTATAATTGTAGATTTTTCTTTCATTTCTTTCAGTTTTTGTTTTACCTGCCTTGTAGCTCTTTTGTTTGGTGCATATACATTTAGAATTGCTATTCTTCATGAATTGATCCTTTTATCATTATATAATATCCCTATCTGTCTCTGGTAATTTTTTTTGCTCTGAAATCTACTTTATCTAACGTTAAGAGAGCTAGTCCTGTTATCCTTTGATTAATGTTTAAATGAAACATTCTTTTCCATCCTTTTGCTTTCAATATCATATTTGAAGGCAGTTTCTTGAAGAGAATATATATTTGGGTCATGTTTTTTAATCTGTTTTGCCAATTTCTACCTTTTAAATAGTCTATTTAGACTACTTACATTTAATGGAATTATTTACATATTAAGACTTAAGTCTGACATTTTATTTTTTTACTTGTCTGTTTTTCATTTCTTTGTTTTCTTTTCTTACCTTCCTATAAGTTACTTGATTATTTTAGAATTTCATTTTCATTTATCTAGTGTTTTTGAATGTACCTCTTTGTATAGCTTCTTTAGCTATATATTATATATATATGTGTGTGTGTGTACACACATAAAACGTATCATAGTCTTCTAGTGTCATCATTTTAGAGGTTCAAGTGAAGTAGAAAAACTCTGTCTCCCTTTATGTCCCTTCAACTTCTCCCCTTTACAAAAAAATTGCACATAGAAAGTAACAATGGAGATATAAAACTAGACTTTCAAGTAGCCAAGCTATGAAAAACAAAGATTAAAGGCAAGTGCTGGGTAGGGAAGAGTTAAAGGGGTTATTTTATTTAGTTGGTTGAATTTTAAAAGGAGAAAGACCTGAACAAAGCCTAACAGCTAAGAGAGAAAAAGCAGTAGAGAAGGGAGTTTGAAGATAAAAGAAAAATATGGGGAGAGCAAGGTTCTTAAAAGAGATGCGAGAACAGATCCATAGTATAAATGAAGAGATTATTCAAGCTAAGAAGAGGGGTACCACTTCCACTGAGATAGGAAAGAAAGGAAAAGGTGGGACTTGGGACAAAAAAGTCTGTATGGGGGCTTGGGAGTAATAGGGAGGTCTCATTTCTGATTGTCTTTTTTTGTAACTAAGGAAGCAAAAATCATCTGCTTAGACTGTGGAAGGAAGTAGTGGGAGAAGCTGGGGACTGGTAAAAGAGGTTCAAATTTAGCCTTTGAGTAGAATGGAAGGAGAAGCAAAAAGAGAAAAGATTATTCATAATTAGCATTTAAAGCTCTGGCTGATTTTGAAAACATAATTATCTTAACAATTTCTAAATTTTTGTAATTTTCCCTTCAATTGTATTTTTAAGCCTGAGCACAGAAACAGAAATGGTGGAAGATTAAACAGACCCAGGGCTAGAGTTTTACAGGGTTAATTCAAAAGAAGGACAAAAAGACAAAAGAGAGAAAGATAAATTCCCAATAACTTTAGTATGCAAGCAAAAGATTATCAATCCCTTGTTAAGAATGTGGTTCTACATTAGAGAAATGCCTGCAAAGAAGTATTGTAGACTTTTTTTTTCCTTTTCACATAATCAAAATATTTCTTTTGCATACAAATCTATATTGTATTGTGGGGTTTGACTGCGGTTTAGGACTTAAATAGATATTTGGGGACTTAAACAGATGTGAATGCTGGGATAGTTTGAAACTCTCATATATTCAATCCCTGCCCACTATTTTAGTTTGGCACTTTAAATACAGTACCTAGAAGAGAGTCCAATGCTTCAACTGTTTTCTGGTTATAGAAAATTACAGTGGGATTTTCGCTTCTGCAGAAATGATCACATAATGATCCCGACCCATAACTCAAACACACATCTCTTGATTGCTTAGTTTTCAAATCATTTCTGGTGTTGTAAAGATATTGTATATCTATGCTGATTTTTCTTCAAGTAGACACCGGGTTTCCAGTACTTTTTCATCACAAAGGGAATCTATAGTGACATTCTGAAATGTTTTAAAATCCACTTTAACCCACAAATTCCTTATTTCCAAGGTTGTAAAGTTGAAAAGGTCACGTTTGCTTTTTAGCAATGAAAGCATTATTTCTGTGAGAAAAGCATTTTGGCCTAATTATTCTGAAATGTGGTTTCAGTAACAATGACTAAAAAGTAAAATCCATCTGAGAGATTAAATAAAGGTTAAATTTACTATATATTTATTTTTCTCTCCCACTGGAATGTAAACACTAAGAGGACAGACACTTTTACTGTCTGTCTCACCCCTAGAAAAGCATCTGGCATATAGCAAGCACTGATTAAATATTTGGTGACATATTTAATACCATCCAAATAGAGTAGAGGTGGTAGTAAAGGCTCTCCTCAAGCTTAATGCTAAATCTAAGCCTAAACTCCTAAAGAATCTTTTAATAGTCTCTTGTTCCCAGTTTTCTGATATACTTAGATAAATATGCACAAAAATGGGAGCTAACTGTTCTTAAAGATCATTGCTTAAGATGAAGTTAAGTTTAAACATTTAAGACTAAAAAATAAAATATATGAGTATTACTTTACCTATGAACAGTGACTGTTGATCCCAGAAACATCCCCACTGTTCAGAAACTCAAAAATCTGCTAAAAATTTGGGCTAAAATCCAGTCTCCCTATTTGACATTAGAAGACATTATCACAGTGCATTATAAGTTCATCCATACCCTCTCGTATGAAATATTTGCATATCCCTTACATTTAACTTAAATCCAGTAGAATTAGAACTCTCATTGGGCACTTTACATATTTGATAAAACATGAATCTTGATCCATGTAATCACAGAAAAACTATAAAAATCTAAGCAACTAGAAAATCATTTTCCTTCCAAACACATTTCTTATTAAATGTTAGTAAACAGCTCCATATTTCTAATAGACACTGAAATTACATGTAAATTTTCTCTTACCTAGTTTTACAGGAAAGCCTGGAGGAAGCTTCATCTGAACAAATTCTCTAAGCTTGTTAAAGTGCTTGAAGGGAGCTATTACTTCCAAAACATTCAATAATCTGAAAAATGGAAGGAGAAAAAAAAATGTTATCATTTTTCAAACTGATTTCTTTATATCCTTATGTTGTTTTATAAGTACATGCATCAAACTCAGACAGTAGTATTGACTTCTAGATGTTAAGGATGAGGAAATGTCACCTCCTTCCTCCTGATTTTTTGTTTTATTACTGTGTTTAGTGTGTTAAAGTTTACAACATTTACATTTGATTGTAAAGCCATAATTTCCATAGTTGTTTGATTTTAGATCTATTTTTAAATGAAAAGGCTTATACCCATGTTCTTCCTGAGGTCTACACAGTCCTGACTTCTTTAATTAGTCTCACTGGGTGGCTGAATTTCATGGTCAATTTTATATGTATGAAGGGCTCTTATATTCTTTGTATTCCTTGATTTCTTACAGATTTCATAAATGAGTTTCTTTTTTGCATATTTAAAGGGAAATTTGGCTGGCATTAAATTTCAGTTTATGCTTCTTTCCCTCTGAATTATAATTTCATAATGTCTCCCAGAATTCAGTATTACATTAGCCTTTAACTGTAACTTCTTTCATCTCTTAGTTGAATGGATTTCATCTTCAAGTAGTATTATTTTTCTTTCAAAATGGACCCATATGACTGCTATGTTTTTGAATTCTTCTATGTTTTCTTCAATTGCCTTGATATCTAAATGACATCTTAGCCAGATATACTACCTGATCACATTTTCTTTGTCTCAGAAATGTAAAGATGTGAAAAAATGTAAAGCCAGGTTTTTACCTCTTTTTTGCCTGAATGCCTTTGGATTTCTTTATTTACAATCAAAGTCCAATAGTTTAATCAGGATAATTATTGTTACTAATCATTCTTAGATTTTTCTTAGAACCTAATGTTATGCTACAGATTCAGTTTTTCCTTACAGAGAAATTTTTACCCTACTTTGAATACTATTTTGGTTACATTTTGGAGGCTTTCTATATAAGTGGATCACCAGTGATCCTTATGTTGAACCCTCTTTGTCCTCCATAAATACTGCTTCTCTAATTCCTTTAAACTTTTTTCATTAAATTCACTATGAGCTATCAAATTTTTTCAGCCACATCTTTTGTGTTCACTGTTGTTTCTAATGTATTTGTTCTGCAATAGTGTTATTTAGTGCTTAATTTATTTCCTTAGCTTTATAATCTCCTTTTCATTTCATTCTATTATCGTATCATCTCATCTAGAATGACCTAGTTTACTTATTTCACACTTTTTACGTTTTTCCATAGCATTTACAAGGAATTTTCTTCTGTTTTTGACCTATGTTTTATTCTAGAATGAATATTTTGTCTGGCTCTTACAAGCTATGTTTCTTGTTTTTTTTCAGAATGTTATAAAGGCCACATTTTATAAATTCTAATGTACCCATTTTTTCACATATTTACTGCGAAATTGGGATAACTCATAAAATTGATAGCATCTTACAATTAGCCACATTTTTCTTCTTTATTAGAACTTAAAACTGGTGATTCTTGAGTCAGCTGGATCCAAGATAGGATGAATTATCCAGATTTGTAGGTATGGCTAAATGCCTTTCCCACATCTTCTCACAACTATCAATCTTCCTCTCTAATCTACAGATTGAGAGCTGTATAGCTCATTCTACCCATTTTTCTAAATTCTGGTTACTGAGGGTATGAGACATGTATATCTTTTGTAGAAAATGAGTCCTTCTTTCTTCCATGATAATTAATTTTTAATATACTAGGCTAGATTAGAAGGGGAAGAAACTAAGAAGGAAAAATAGCCTGGTACTTCAATTTATCCCCTACTTTAGAGAGAGCCTGAAGTTATAGTTCTGTCAGTCAGCTGCCCCTACCCACCACTCCCAGTCCACCCATCTCTCCAAACTGTATTTTTTTTTAGAGGGAGAGGCAGACAGAAAGGGAGGGAGAGAATTTTAAGCAGGCTCCACACCCAGCGCAGAGTCCAACACAATGAGGGGCTCATTCTCATGACCCTGAGATCATGACCTGAGCTGAAATCAAGAGCAGATGCTTAACCAACTGAGCCACACAGGTGCCGCACAAATTGGATTTTTTTAAATGAACATCTAATGAGCACAGGTTTGAAAGGATATATTCAAGATGTTCAGTACTGTTTACAATGGTGACAAACTATAATCAAAATGTTTATCAGTAGGGGGATGATAAAATAAAGGACAGTACATCAATACTACAAAATACCAAGGGAAGAAGAAAAAGAGATAAAAATGTAATTATTGTGAGAACTCCAAGATACACTCATTTTTAAAAGAAAAAATGAAACACAAAACAAAAATGTAACTATTCCTCAATCTTATTAAAAAAAAAAAAAAAGGCGGGGTGCCTGGGTGGCTCAGTCGTTAAGCGTTTGCCTTTGGCTCAGGTCATGATCCCAGGGTCCTGGGATCGAGCCCCGCATCGGGCTCCGTGCTCGGCGGGAAGCCTGCTTCTGCCTCTCCCACTCCCCCTGCTTGTGTTCCCTCTCTCGCTATGTCTCTGTCAAATAAATAAAATATTTTTTTTTAATTAATTAAAAAAAAAAGGCAAAAACACACAGAAAAATCTAGACAAAAATACCCCAGTTATTCACCTATTAACTATTAGTGAGGTAAAAGTAAACTCATTTTTATTCTGTAAACTTCCATGCTGTTAGATTTTTTATAATAAGCATGGATTCATTTACTATTTTTATAATTTTAAAAAACTTCAAAAATTTATCTGGTTAAAACAGTAAAAATGCTAATAATTTGTGAAATAGAAACTGTCTAGAAGAGTGCATGAACTATCAAATCAATGGCTATTTGCTTTTTCATTTCATAGGACTCAAATGCAACACTCAGATGCAAATATTATTACAGCCTTTAGGGTTTCTTAGTTTCTTTCATAGACTTGTATAGTTAGTAACAAACTTACAACTCTATTCCCAAGGGAAATTCCTGGCTCATGGCTATTGTGGCTTTAAATGTTTTCTTGCTCTCTTTGCACACCAGTTCTCTTCCCAGATGAGGAGCTCTAAAATGGGAAAAAAACAAAAAATTAGGAAACTTTTTCTACATGCTACCATCTTCCTATGAAGAATCTGTCCACTTCTAATGACATCATTAATAAATTAATTTTCCTTACTCTGTATAGAAATAATTTTAAATTATGCTAAAAGGACTTAAGATGTGTAAGAAATGAGATAGGGGTACCAAAAAAAGAAAATAACATAAGGTAGAAGTTCAGAAAAAATGATCAAAGTCAACAAATTTCATATTAAATATAATTTTAATAATCACTATTTTTAGGAATAAAGCAAATTTCTAGAAAAAGTAAAGCTGAAAAATATTGTATATCTCTAAAATCACTATTCAATTCAATCTCTTTTACTGTCTATACTTCTTAGCACTGAGCAGTAAGAAGTAAAGAATAAAAAATTCTATATAAACTATAGACTGGTATAAGCTGGAAACATTTGGGAGAAGTTAGAAAAGTATAATAATAATCCTTAAATATTAAAAAAAAAAAAGTCATGACAACTTCTTCCTAATCATGGAAGTAGGTAATATTTTATTCTCCACCAAAAGGAAAAAAGATTTCTATAAATAACTGTACCTTTTTTGATAGGGCTGGCTAGAAAAAAATCTATTTATTCATTCAAAATAAACCATTTGTTCACTCATCATCCTTTTATTCAGTAAGTATTTACTACATACAAACCATGTAATGTAATAGGTACTCTAGTAAGGATCAGTCATATAACATTAAGCAAGGTCTTATGTAAGGATGGCGAGAAGAGGTCTGGCACAGGCTGAAACAGATAGTGACAGGGGATGAGCTTAGAAAGGCAAAGAGTAGAAAACCAGTGAATGGCTTTACCCGCCATGCTAAAGACTGAGGATAATAACAAAATATAAAAGTTCACATATAATAGAAAAACTCCAGCAACTGCAGTGGGAAATTCCTCACATTATATTTTCTTAGAATAATGTGCTGTTAAGTTTTTTGGGTTGTATAAAATGGCAGCAAGCATGTAAAAAGAAGGTTCCACAACTTATTCAAATGTAACTGGGGTTGCTTCTTTCCCTCATCACACTTAATCCATATATTACAAGATAAAAGAATTACTTCAGACAAAACTAAAAATTCTTTCTAAAATAATTTTACACCTAAATATTCACATTTTTACAAACCTTTCTTTCTAAAAACCAGTGAGAAAAAAAAACAAAAACAACAACAAAAACCCTACTTTCCAAAATAAAATAAAACAAAAAAACTTACTTTCCATTTTCAGCAGATATATATTCTTCCCACGTAATGGTGTTCTGAGGAGGAGGGGTTAGGGACTGCCTTCGAACCGGCTGCCAGAAAATAAAAAAACAAGAGCGAGAGAGAGGGAGAAAAAAAGGAAAATGACATATTTTTAAAGATATAAGAGATGCAATAAACTATGTAAATTACTAATGTACTTAAATTAAATCTCTTCAATATAATGCTTTAAGGAACTGCTTCCGAGATAATTCCATGGTGATTTAAGCTCTATCGGTAAGATTATCAATTTTTTTTCTAAATCTCAAATCAGACAAGTATCAAAGTAATAAAGTCCATTAATTCAATGGTTTGTTTGTTTTAAATTTTATTATGTTATGTTAGTCACCATACAATACATGTTTTTGATGTGGTGATACACGATCCATTGTTTTTGTATACCTCCATGCAGTACGTGCCCTCCTTAATACCCATCACCGGCTAACCAATACCCCCTCCCCCCTCCCCTCTAAAACCCTGTTTGTTTCTCAGAGTCCATAGTCTCCCATGGTTCATCTCTCCCTCCAATCCGCTCCCCCCATTTTGCCCTTCCTTCTCCTAATGTCCTCCATGTTATTCCTTATGTTCCACAAATAAGTGAAACCATATGATAATTGACTCTTTCTCTGCTTGACTTATTTCACTTAGCATAATCTCCTCCAGTCCCATCCATGTTGATGCAAAAGTTGGGTATTCATCTTTTCTGATGGCTGAGTAATATTCCATTGTATATATGGACCACATCTTCTTTATCCATTCATCTGTTGAAGGGCATCTCGGCTCCTTCCACAGTTTGGCTATTGCAGACATTGCTGCTATGAACATTGGGGTGCATATGGCCCTTCTTTTCACTACATCTGTGTCTTTGGGGTAAATACCCAGGAGTGCAGTGCAATTGCTGGGTCATAGGGTAGCTCTATTTTTAAATTTTTGAGGAACCTCCACACTGTTTTCCAAAGTGGCTGTACCAACTTGCATTCCCACCAACAGTGTAAGAGGGTTCCCCTTTCTCCACAACCTCTCCAACATTTGTTGTTTCTTTCCCTGTCCATTTTGGCCATTCCAACTGGTGTAAGGTGGTATCTCAGTGTGGTTTTGATTTGGATTTCCCTGATGGCTAATGATGATGAACACTTTTTCATGTCTCGTTAGCCATTTGTATGTCTTCTTCAGAGAAGTGTCTGTTCATATCTTCTACCCACTTTTTGACTTGATTATTTGTTTTTTGGGTGTTGAGTTTAAGAAGTTCTTTATAGATTTTGGATACCAGCCCTTTATCTGTAGTGTCATTTGCAAATATCTTCTCCCATTCTGTGGGTTGCCTCTTTGTTTTGTTGACTGTTTCCTTTGCTGTGCAGAAGGTTTTTATCTTGATGAACTCCCAAAAGTTCATTTTTGCTTTTGTTTCACTAGCTTTTGGAGATGCATCTTGAAAGAAGTTGCTGTGGCCGATGTCAGAGGTTACTGCCTATGTTCTCTTCTAGGATTTTGATGGATTCCTCTCTCACATAGAGGTCTTTCATCTACTTTGAGTTTATCTTTGTGAATGGTGTTAGAGAATGGTCGAGTTTCATTCTTCTGCATGTGGCTGTCCAATTTTCCCAGCACCACTTATTGAAGAGACTATCTTTTTTCCATTGCATGCTTTTTCCTGCTTTGTCAAAGATTATTTGACTATAGAGTTGAGGGTCCATATCTGGGTTCTCTATTCTGTTCCATTGGTCTATATGTCTGTTTTTGTGCCACTACCATGCTGTCTTGGTGATCACAGCTTTGTAATATAGCTTGAAATCGGGCAACGTGATGCCCCCAGCTTTGTTTTTCTTTTTCAACATTTCCTTGGCGATTCGGGGTCTTTTCTGATTCCATACAAATTTTAGAATTGTTTGTTCCAGCACTTTGAAAAATGTCATTGGAATTTTGATCGGGATGGCGTTGAAGGTATAGATTGCTCTGGGTAGCATAGACATTTTAACAATGTTTATTCTTCTGATCCATGAGCATGGAATATTATTCCATCTTTTTGTGTCTTCTTCAATTTCTTTCATGAGTGTTTTGTAGTTCCTAGAGTATAGATCCTTTACCTCTTTGGTTAGGTTTATTCCGAGGTATCTTATGGTTTTTGGTGCTATTGTAAATGGAACCGTTTCTCTAATTTCTCTTTCTATAGTTGCGTTGTTAGTGTATAAGAAAGCAACTGTTTTCTGTGCGTTGATTTTGTATCCTGCCACATTACTGAATTGCTGGATGAGTTCTAGTAATTTGCGGTGGAGTCCTTTGGGTTTTCCACATAAAGTATCATGTCGTCTGCGAAAAGAGTTTGACTTCTTCTTTGCCAATTTGAATACCTTTTATTTCTTTTTGTTGTCTGATTGCTGTTGCTAGGACTTCTAGTACTATGTTGAACAATAGTGGCAAGTGGGCATCCTTGACGTGTTCCTGATCTTCAGGGAAAGGCTCTCAGCTTTTCCCCATTGAGGATGATATTCGCTGTGGGTTTTTCATAGATGGATTTTATGAACTTGAGGAACGTTCCCTCTATCCCTATACTCTGGAGAGTTTTAATCAGGAAAGGATGTTGTATTTTGTCATATGCTTTTTCTGCATCAATTGAGAGGACCATATGGTTCTTCTCCCTCCTCTTATTAATGTGTTCTATC
Organism: Neomonachus schauinslandi; assembly: GCF_002201575.2. Taxonomy (NCBI): domain Eukaryota; kingdom Metazoa; phylum Chordata; class Mammalia; order Carnivora; family Phocidae; genus Neomonachus; species Neomonachus schauinslandi. The sequence goes on from NC_058406.1 coordinate 56,681,201, forward strand.
ACACTGATTGATTTGCAAATGGTGAACCACCCTTGCATCCCGGGATAAATCCCACTTGGTCGTGGTGGATGATCCTTTTAATGTATTGCTGGATCCTATTAGCTGGGATTTTGTTGAGGATTTTGGAATCCATATTCATCAGGGATATCAGTCTGAAATTCTCCTTTTTGATGGGGTCTTTGCCTGGTTTGGGGACTAAGGTAATGCTGGCCTCATAGAATGAGTTTGGAAGTTTTCCTTCTGTTTCTATTTTTTGAAACAGCTTCAGTAGAATAGGTATTATTTCTTCTTTGAATGTTTGGTAGAATTCCCCAGGGAATCCATCAGGCCCTGGACTCTTGTTTCTTGGGAGGTTTTTGATCACTGTTTCAATCTCGTTCCTGGTTATTGGCCTATTCAGGTTGTCAATTTCTTCCTGTTTCAGTCTTGGCAGCTTATAGGTTTCCAGGAAGGCCTCCATTTCATCCAGATTGCTCAGTTTATTGGCATATAGTTGTTGATAATAATTTCTAATAATTGTTTCTATTTCCTTGGTGTTAGTCGTGATCTCTCCCCTTTCACTCATAATTTTATTAATTTGGGTCCTTTCTCTTTTCTTTTGGATAAGTCTGGCCAGAGGTTTATCGATCTTATTAATTCTTTCAAAGAACCAACTTCTAGTTTCGTTGATCTGATCTACTGTGTTTCTGGTTTCTAATTCATTGATTTCTGCTCTAATTTTAATTATTTCTCTTCTGATGCGTGGCTTAGGCGTCATTTGTTGCTTTTTTTTCTCTAGTTCTTTAAGGCGTAGAGTTAGTTGGTGAATTCAGGATTTTTCTATTTTTTTGAGTGAGGCTTGGATGGCTATGTATTTCCCCCTTAGGACCACCTTTGCAGTATCCCATAGGTTTTGGACCGATGTGTTTTTGTTCTCATTGGCTTCCATGAATTGTTTAAGTTCTTCTTTGATTTCTTGGTTGACCCAAACATTCTTGAGCAGAGTGGTCTTTAGCTTCCAAGTGTTTGAATTTCTGCCAAATTTTTTCTTGTGATTGAGTTCCAGTTTTAGAGCATTGTGGTCTGAGAATATGCAGGGAATAATCTCAATCTTTTGATATCGGTTGAGACCTGATTTGTGACCCAGTATATGGTCTATTCTGGAGAAAGTTCCATGTGCGCTCGAGAAGAATAAGTATACTGTTGTTTTAGGGTGGAATGTTCTGTAAATATCTATGAGGTCCATCTGGTCCAATGTATCATTCAAAGCTCTTGTTTCCTTGTTGATTTTCTGCTTAGATGATCTGTCCATTGCTGAGAGTGGAGTATTGAGGTCTCCTACAATTAACGTATTGTTATCAATATGACTCTTTATTTTGGTTAACAGTTGGCTTACGTAGCTGGCTGCTCCCATGTTGGGGGCATAGATATTTACAATTGTTAGATCTTGTTGGATAGACCCTTTAAGAATGATATAGTGTCCTTCTGTGTCTCTTATTACAGACTTTAGTTTAAAATCTAATTTGTCTGATATAAGAATTGCTACCCCAGCTTTCTTTTGAGGTCCACTGGCATGGAAGATAGATCTCCATCCCTCACTTTCAGTCTGGTTGTATCTTTAGGTTCAAAATGAGTCTCTTGTAGACAGCATATGGATGGGTCCTGTCTTTTTATCCAATCTGCAACCCTGTGCCGTTTTATGGGAGCGTTTAGGCCATTCACGTTGAGAGTGATTATTGAAAGATATGAATTGTCATCATGTTGCCTGTGAAGATGTCGTTTTTATAGATTGTCCCTGTAAATTTCTGTTGTATATCACTCTTGGGGTCTTTCTCCTTTTATAGAACCCCCCTTAATATTTCTTGCAGGGCCGGCTTAGTGGTCACATATTCTCTCAGTTTCTGCCAGTCATGGAAGCTCTGCATCTCTCCATCCATTCTAAATGAAAGCCTTGCCGGATAAAGTATTCTTGGCTGCATGTTCTTCTCATTTAGTACACTGAATATGTCTTGCCAGGCCTTTCTGGCTTGCCAGGTCTCTGGATAGGTCTGACATTATTCTGATGTTCCTCCCTCTGTACGTAAGGAATCTCTTCCCCCTAACTGCCCTTAAGGTGGTTTCCTTGGTTCTAAGATTTGCAGGTTTTACTATTACATGCCGGGGTGTTGGCCTGTTTTCCTTGATCTTGGGAGGGGTCCTCTCTGCCTCTAGGACCCTAATGTTTGTTTCATTCCCCAGATTAGGGAAGTTCTCAGCTACGATTTGCTCAAATACATCTTCTAGTCCTCTCTCTCCACTCCCTCTGGGATTCCAATTATTCTGATATTGGAACACTTTATGGTGTCACTTATTTCTCTGATTCTATTTTCATGGATTCGGAGTTGTTTTTCCCTGGCCTCCTCTTTTCCCTTATTATATTGTCTTCCAGGTCACTTATTCTCTCTTCTGCCTCAGTTACCCTAGCTGTTAAGATTATCTAGATTGGATTGGATCTCAGTGATAGTATTTTTAAGTTCTGCCAATTCACCTTTTATTTCTACCCTTAGAGACTCTATGTTGCCATTAATTGATTTCTCCATTCTAGCCACTGTCTTCACAATTGCTAGCCTGAATTCCATCTCCGACATCTTGGTTATATCTGCATCCATTTGTAAATCTGCAGCATAAGTCATAATCTTCGAGTCTCTTCTATTTTGGGGGCTCCTCCTCCTAGTCATTCTGTTGATGAGTGTTTGAGGGAATGTATAGAGTCCAAATTATTGACCAGAACCCAAGCAAGATGCACCTGTCTTCTTGGGACCTTAGGGTTGCTGGCCTCTTGTTTCCCAGCCTGTCTTCTGCGGGAGGGGCCTGCCACGCTGTTACTCAGGCAACCCTGTTCAGACAGAGTTGCCCTGCACCCCTGTGGCAGGGGATGGGCTCAGTGGGAATCAGTTTTGGGGGCTTTTGTTCTCTGGCGGCTTTCCCTGGCGGCTTTCCGCATCTCTTCCACGAGTCAGAGCAGAAGAGACCATTTCCAACCCTCTGCCTCAGAGCAGAGAGACCGCAGTCTGTTCTTCAGTGAGCTCTCCAGGCCACACTGTCTCCGTTTCTGTCCGTGCTGCTATAAACTGCAGTGTCCTGGGTTGTGCGCCTCTCTGCAGCGCTTCCAGTCCTGCCTCCAGGTCGGAGCACATCTCTGCCCTTTGTGCTTCTAAAACCACCAGCCGCTCCCACCTCACGTGCGTGCAACCCCACCGCTCCGGGTTTCCACCCCGGGGGCTGCCCTAAAGTCCTTTCCCTGCCACTACCGGTCTGCGAGTCTGTGCCTGTCCCCAGCGAGCAAGGCTGTCGCTCACTGGCGGTGTAGGATCCCCACGGCCAGGCACCCTCCCGCTGCCATTTATCCTCCGATATCTGCCTGGGGAATCACGGCTCCCCGCTTCGTACCTCAAAACTAACCGCCTGCGATATTCTGTTTGTAGAGATCCAGATCTTCTTACACCTCAGAATGGTTTCGTGGGTGCTCAGACTGGTCTGGTAGATAACCAGCTCAATTCCAGGGACCAGTTGAAATAGGGTCCCCTACTGCTCCGCCATCTTTCCCCCCCCTCCTAATTCAATGGTTTAATCATCTAAGATGTTCCTGGTATTATGCCAGATGTTGAATATGGGAACTAAAGAGAAGTAAAAAAACTAACCCTGACTTCAAGGAATTTACAGTTCAGAGTTGGAAAGAAGAAAAAGAAAAAAAAAAAAAAAAGCAACAACATACAGACATAACAGTCAGAAATATAAAGTATTATATGATTAAAGGCCAAATGAGCTTACAAAAAGCTGAGTAGTACAGAAGTTCAGGGAAAAAAGCAATCTTCTATGGACAATAAATTGAGACTAGAGATTGGGGCTAGGATTTAAATGAAAAAAAGAGTATTTTAGACAAGGAGAATTAATGGTAAAAAACACAAGTAGACTAATTTATGTGAAGTGGAAAGTTCAAAAGGGAGATCAACAATAGTGATAAAGGTCATGTGATATTTTAAAACTTACATGTTGTCTTTGTTCAATATGAATTTGTATCACCACAGGATGAACTGGCAATAAGGAACTAAGGGAGTGGCAGTAGAAATTAAAAATTGCTAAGGAAAATTACCAAGACAAATTCATGGAACAAAAGTGCAATAAATGAAAGACTGATATAAATAACAAGATAAACAGTTAACAATGGGAGAGGGTCCCATTCATAGTAGTTTTGGATATTATAAGATGTTAATAGGCAGGATATTAGAGCTGTTAAAAATCAAGGATTTTTGAAGACAACAGAGCTGGAATCCCAGCTCCACTACCTGATAGTTGTGGGAATTTAGGCATTACATTTTCTTATGTCAATTTAGCTCACCTGCAAAATGTATGACCACCTATCTCATAGTTAAGAATTCAAGGAAATAACATACAGAAAGAGCATAATGCCTGGCACAGAATAAAGTATTCAGTAAATAACAGTCATGATTACATACTGTGAAGTTCCCAGAGGGCATTAACAAAAAGAAAAGGGAAGAAGTCAGAGTTAAAGATACGGGAATTCTCTGACTAGATTAAAAAAAAGAGAAATCAGAGGGTTGATGACTAAGTCCTAAAAACAACATGCATTAGGGGTAGAAAAAAAGACAGAAAGGAGCCAGATATTAATATATAAGGAAAAAAGAAAAACCAGAGCATCAAGTTGTCATGGAGGCCAAAAGACTGTTATATATCACAATACAATGGTTACCAATTACTAACTAAAGAGAAAGAAGCCTCAAAAAGGGCCATACATTTTTTTGGTTAGAAATGATTGAGATCTTTGAATAGCATCAGAAAGATCTAGGGAAAAAAAAGGAACCTAACAATGTCTGAACATCAGGCAGTATGAAAGAAAACAATTCCATTCTTGAAAAGTTTACAAAGAGACACACAGAAATTGGGTTGTAATCCAGAGTGATGGGGGCTATGATTAAGGGATCTAAAGGATGACATAAAATCACAGAGAAGGGGTTTCCGACCCAGACTGAGGTAGCCAAAGATAAGAGCCAGCAATCATGGTTCCTGAGCAGAGGAGTCTAAAAGAAAGAGAACAAAATAACCAGTTGAAGGAGACTGAGGAAAGCACAATAGTGTGAAAAGTCATGTGGTGTGCTGGAAAACTCCAAGTGTACTATATCTACTTAGTATGAGTAGAATACATGAAGAGAAAGTAGTAAGATACAGGGGTAAGTAAGCAAGACAGAAATGAGAAAAAGTAGTTTGGATGGGTTTTGCGCATTGAGTAGATTGTATTTTACTCAGGAAGCAATGGACAAATACTTTGAGCAATATAATGTGTTTTTTAAAACACAAATTTTGGAGCCAGACTGATCAAACCCTGTCTTTGCCAATTACTAACTGAATTTGGACAAATTATTCAGCCTCTTTTGTCTCAGTTTAGTCAACTATATAACCTCACAGGGTTTGAGAAGATAAAAATGATTTGTTACTGGGATCAAGTCCCGCACTGGGCTCCTTGCTTAGCGGGGAGCCTGCTTCTCCTTTCTGCCTGCTTCTCCCTCTGCCTACCACTCCCCCTGCTTTTGTGCTCTCTCTCTTTCACACACACACACACACACACAAACACACAAAAGATTTGTTAAATATAAAGTACTTAATTTAAAATGGTGCCTGACAAGTAGTAATTACTCTATACATTTTAGCTACTGAGCACAGGCATTACACAGCTCAATCTATTTCAGGCAGATCACTCTGAGAGCAGTGTGTAAGTTACAAACTTATCTCAATAATCCAAATGAGAAATGATAACGGCATGCTGTTTCAAAATGGAAGGAGAAAAACAGATTCAAGAAATCTTCAAGATTTTGTTACTGACCAGACATAGGGTAAGGAAAGCTAAGAAGGACAAATTTCAGGTTGCTAGCTTGGGTAATGGTAGTAGATAATGGTGCCACCACTCAAGATAGAGAAAATAGGAAGGAGGAATAAAATTGTTTGATCAGATTTAAACATACTAAATTTTATTTTTATTTTTATTTACTTACTTTAAGTAGGCTCCATGCCTAGCATTTAGCCCAACGTGGGGCTTGAACTCACAAGCCTGAAATCAAGACCTGAGTTCAGATCAAGAATTAGATGCTTACTAGATGTCCATCAAAAGATGAATGGATAGGGGCGCTTGGGTGGCTCAGTTGGTTAAGCGACTGCCTTCGGCTCAGGTCATGATCCTGGAGTCCCAGGATCGAGTCCCACATCGGGCTCCCTGCTCGGCGGGGAGTCTGCTTCTCCCTCTGACCCTCCTCCCTCTCATGCTCTCTGTCTCTCATTCTCTCTCTCTCAAATAAATAAATAAAAATCTTTAAAAAAAAAAAAAAAAAAAGATGAATGGATAAAGAAGATGTGGCATACACACACACACGCACACACACACACACACAGGAATATTATGCAGCCATCAAAAAATGAAACCTTGCCATTTGCAATGACATGGATGGAACTAGAGGGTATTATGCTAAGCGAAATAAGTCAATCAGAGAAAGATGATTATCATAGGATCTCACTGATATGAGGAATTTGAGAAACAAGACCGAGGATCACAGGGGAAGGGAGGGAAAAATGAAACAAGACGAAACCAGAGAGGGAGACAAACCATAAAAGAATCTTAATCTCAGGAAACAAACTGAGGGTTGCTGGAGTGGTGGGGGTGGGAGGGATGGGGTGGCTGGGTGATAGACACTGGGGAGGGTATGTGCTATGGTGAGTGCTGTGAATTGTGTAAGACTGATGAATCACAGACCTGTACCCCTGAAACAAAGAATACATTATATGTTAATAAAAAAAAAGTCAGATGCTTAACCAACTGAGCCACCCAGGAGCCCCTAAACATACTAAATTTTAGATACTTATGTTTATCCAAGTGGAGTAGAAGAAAGCACTACAGATCTGAGGATTAGGAGAAGTCACAATTGAAAGCATATTTTTGGGTGAGAGTTACCAGTATTTACATGGTAATAGAAACATCATCAGATATGTATCTAACCAATGAGACATTAGCGACTACTAGCTGTCCACCCAGTGTCTATTCTCCCGTTCTTTATTGTTAAAAAAAAAAAGCCTCCCATTCAAATTTTTGTCTGGACATATGGCTTCCTAAAGACTTATTTTCTAGCCATCCTTACAGCTAGCTAAGTGTTACCATGTTACTAAGTTCTAACCAGTGGGATGTGAGCAGAGTGAAGTGTGGGTTCTCAAACAAAACAGGCAAGCCCTCTCCTTCCAAATCACTATTAGGAATTACTATTCCTGCTAGCTGGAATACTATAAACAGGTAATAAACTATCTTATACCATGTGGATGAGAGTCACATCTAAGAACAACAGAGAAGTAAGACAAAAAAGACTAGGTCTGAGATTAACCCACAGAGCAGAGAAACCACACAAACTCAGATTTTTATATGAGAAAAAAGTAATCAATACCAGTTTAATACATATAATGGGATACTACCCATAATACTATGGCATGTGGCAATGGCTTAGTAGAATGACAAGCAGGCTTCAAAGGTAGTCAGTGACCCTCATAAATACTGTAACAAGATATTAGGTAAAACAGTATCTTGTGATACTGCAAAAGGGAAACAGATAGATGCTAACAGAACCTGTAATCCTAAGGGAAGAGACTGGAAAAATTTAAGACTGCTGTCCAACCCAGAACAATAGCAAAGGCTAATCTCACCTCCATCCAAATCTCTAACTAGGCAGATCACAGTCAATTTTTCTTTCAGAACACTGCTTAAAATTTGTCTATTCTTGCTTCCAGTCTAGTTAATATTTGCATACATTTGGCTATAACTGGTTTTATACATTATATATAAATGTACATATACACATATGTATATATGTATACATGCATATTATCATACATACATATAAGACTCATTTGCCAGGCATGATGTGGTATGTCACTTAAGTATATTTTTTCATGTAATATACTTCTCTATACTCCGGTTTCTCTTCAAAACGCATAAATCTTTCGCCTTTTACTTCTCTAAAGCAGTTCTGTTTCTAGTAGAATTCTTTCTAAACTGTACATTATGCATTACCCATCTTATAAAAAGACTATAATGAATCTAATTTATAATTTCTTTTATTGAGTACTTTATCTTATCATGGTATCAATTATTATATTTTAATAAAGTCTTTCCTAGTTTATTCTAATTGACCCTTTGTTATGTACTGACATTTGTAGCTAAATCCATCAGCGTTCCTTCTACACTGCTACCACAGCTATCTAATAAAACAGGAAGACATGAAGGCTACCACAGGACACCAGATGGCTTTCTAATGTTATTTTCCCAAGTCAACAGGTTCTGCAACTGAAATGTCATCAAACCTTTCTTCAAATTTAAGTGCAAAAATTCTAATGCCTGTTTTCCTTGAAGCATATAAAAAATATACATTTTTTAATGTATTGTTAGGTTTGCTCCTATGTTATTATACGGCAAAGATTTCTGGAAGTTTAAGACATTCATTCATGTCTATGCATTCCTACTTAGATTTTATATATTTAAAAAAATACATAAGCATTAATAGACCTTAACTCAGTATTCTATATATATAGTTGGCACACAATAAATACTTTTATCAATGACTCTATGTCTAACGTATAAATGGGGCATTGGTTCCTGCTCTAACAATAATTGGTTAGAACAAAGAGGAAAAAGAACACCAAAAATTTAAGAGCAAGTATCAGTGACTTAAGAAACTCTGAGCACTTAAATTTTATTATAAAAAATATTGTCAAAAATATGTAGTAAATATTAAAAACATGTCTGGAAAGGAGGTAGAGGAAGAGGAGGCATGGCAAAACTAGTTAAATGGCAAATAATTCCTCCTAAATACTATCTATAAGCTATTTCTTATGGAAATTAGAATAAATATTTGCCTAAAAAAAAAAAAAAAGACAAAGCTATTCATTTACAATAAAGAATATAAATTCATTTTGAAAAGAATTAGACATTTATTTTTAAGAACTGAAATTCTATTAAAATGTGGCTTCAAATACGTATTTTCTAGGTTCTTGAAATTTTCAATAATGCTCCAAAGCCAAAAATATTTTCTTCAGTAATATATGTTCTATGCACATAATTTTAAAAACATCACAATACTGATTTTTTACTACATTTACTAATAGCATCTTTCTCAGAATTATATCTTAAGGTTCCTCCACTCCTTTTCCAACTTCAACTTCCCAATATTTTGAAAGAATTACTAAGACAGGTTAAACATGTGAATATACAGGAAGAAGCAACTATAACAAAGGCAGGCTGGAAAGGAATATACTTAAGAGAAAAAACAGCTTGGGGTAAGGGTCCTAAAATCAAAACCTACCTTTGTTACTTCTAGTTTTGTGACTCCATATAGATTAATTTCTTTAAACCTCAATTTCCTTTCTATAAAATGGGGCAATGATACTTGTCTCATTAGGCCATTATAATAAATGAAATGATATATGAAATAATATAATGCCCATGCTAAAAACAACTCCAATGTTTTAAGCCAACAGAAATAAGAAAGAAAAACTTGTTGAGGTGACTATGGATTCAGTTTTTTACTGTAGAAACTGAATTTAGGTTTATAGTACTCCATTCAAATTAGGCCACTGGAGAATCCTTTGTTATTCTCCAATATAACATAACACTTTGTATATAATGGTCACTAATTAAAATACATACATTTGAATAACTAATCTATATTTCACCCTGACTTTAAAGTTAATAAAGCATATATTGGTTTGTTTTTGTATTACCAAATATGACCTAGCAGCCACTAATTTCAATACTGGTATAAGTTTTTTTTAAACTCTGTTAAAATTTTAAACATAGTTAATCATTAAATGTTTCTTGAATTCAATAGATCCCCCCCTTTGCTCTTTTTGACACCAATTTTTAAACTTTGCATGTTAATTTATATATACCTTTCCTAAAAAGCTTATGTAGGTTTAAAAGAACTACATTCCTAAAATTATCTACAAAATGCATTCAAATATTTCTCTTCTCCTTTAATGCCCACTATTGAATATAATTAAACTGCTATCAGTTTCATTTTGCTTTCCATGTGTTATCAAATTGTGTCCAGGGGAAAAAAACAAAACACACACACACAAACACAAAAAAAACACAGCTTATTTGTATCTTTTTTATAATTACATTTATCAATTCTATTTTGATGTTCTTTCATCCTGCACCTTACCTGATTCAACCAAATGAAATTATATGTATAGATGAGTATCTGATAGAATTATTATTTTCTTTAAATTTCTTCTAAATATTTATAATTGAACTCCAAAAAGATTCTCAAATGTAATTCTTCAGTTCTTCCCTATCAAAAGTCCAAACAATATATAATGAGATACATATTTTCTTTATTCTAAAACAATAAAAATGTAATCTTATAAGGATTATAGAGTTAACAAATAAAAATATAGCCATGGCTCTTAGTAATCCTTAAGAAATTACTTATGCCAGACTGAAAATTAGTATAATGATTTTTTAAGATTCACACATATAAAAAATCCCTTCTAGGGCGCCTGGGTGGCTCAGTTGGTTAAGAGACTGCCTTCGGCTCAGGTCATGATCCTGGAGTCCCGGGATCGAGTCCCACATCGGGCTCCCTGCTCGGCGGGGAGTCTGCTTCTCCCTCTGACCCTCCTCCCTCTCATGATCTCTGTCTCTCATTCTCTCTCTCGCAAATAAAAAAAAAAAAAAATTTTAAAAATCCCTTCTAAGGTCAGGAAAAAGGCATGGCACCTGCTCTCAATACTTTCATTCAACATTATTCGGTGTTACTTCCCAGTACAATAAGGTAAGAAAAACAACGAAAGGCTAAAAGACTGGCAAGGAAAAAGTAGACCTTTATTACCTGACATGAGTATCTGTAGAAAATCCTAAGGAATCTACAAAAACTATATACCTAATATATTAATTTAGCAATATAGACAAATCATATGTATTTCAATCTACTATCAAGGAATGACTGGAAAATGAAATCTAAAAACATTACCATTTATGGAAGCACTAAAAAATACTAAATGCTTGAGAGATAAATTCAGTAAAATATGTGTAAGACTTGTATACTAAAAACTACAAAACACTTCTGAGATAAACTATAGATGATCTAAATAAATGGAGATATATCATGTTCATGAAACAGAAGATTCAATATTTTTAAGATATCAAGTCCCCTCACTTTAGTTTACAAATTCAACACTACCCCAATTAAAATTCCAGGTTATTCAATGGAGAAAGGATAGGCCTTTTTTTTTTAATGGTGCTAAATCAACTGGACATCCAAAGCAAAAAAATAAACCTTGACTGTATATCACACCTTATACAAAATTAATTCATGGACTTAAATGTAAAATGTAGAAATTTAAGACTTTGAGCAAAAACATATAGGAGAAAATCTAAGGGACTTGGAGCTAAGCATAGAGTTTTTAGACTTGGTGGAAGTCATAAAACAAAAATTGATAAACTGGACCTCATCAAAATTAAAGACTTTCCCTCTTCAAAAGACCTGTTTAATGGGATGAAAAAAATAAGCTACAGAGTAGGGAAAAAAATATCTGCACACACATCTAACAATAAACTAGTATCTAGAATATATAAAGAACTTTAAAAACTCAACAGTAAAGAAACAATCCAATTAGACAATGGGCAAAAGACATGAAGAGACATTTTATCAGAGAGGATATAAATCTGTATATTTTATGGTAAATGAGCACATGAAAAGGTGAACACTGAAATATCATTAGCCACTAGGGAAATGCAATAAAACCACAATGAGACAGCACTATTCACTATCTAATATGCACTGAATATTTATATCCCTCCAAAATTCATGTGTTAAAACCCTAACCACTAATGTGATGGTATTTGAGGTGGGGCCTTAGGGAGGTAGATTTTTTTTTTATATATTTTACCTCAGTTTTATTGAGATATAATTGACATACAACATTGAGTTTATGGTGTACAGCATGCTGATTTGATACATTTATATATTGCAAAATGATTGCCACCACAGCATTAGCTAACACCTCCATCCAGTCACAGAAACTATGTATCTCTGAAGGACAGCTGTATTTCTTCCATTCATGCAATGCACACTATATTATTCTCTGTATTTCCAGTTTTTCGTTAGCTAGGAGAAAATTTAGAACTAAATGTAATGCTCAGTTGTGACAATCAACTTGTGCCACAGCCCCTGCACTTTCTGCTTATTCCTCAGCACTGCTTCTAGTTTTCCTTTTTTATTTTTCAAATCTCTCTCTAAATGTAATCTTCATTATAGGTCTCCTCACCTCACGGAAATTAGATAGGCATAAAATATAAACAAGCACCAAGGCCCTCCTTTGGCTATCAGCCTCTAAGGTAGTAAAAAGAATAAAATGCTCTGCAGAGAGGCTTCCTCTGGGCCACTGAGCTATTCTGCCACCTCCTCTGCCAGGTGTATGCTTGTGGACTAGTATCATCCAATTTCCTAGGCCACATTTCTCCAAGATCACAACACCTACCCTGCACAGGGCTTCAAAGCAAAGCAAAGCAAAAGGAAACAAAACAAACCAAGCAAAATCTTGTTGGTCCTAAGGAATTCAAGAGAGCTGACCAACACAGATGAGCAACAAAAGCAGCTCCTACAAGGTGCCAAGGGCTATCCCCAACATTCTCACTGCAGGATTTCCCAACTACTCTGCCAGCAAACTTTTCTTTTTTTAAATTTAAATTCAATTAATTAACATATAATGTATTATTAGTTTCAGAGGTAGAGTTCAGTGATTTATCAGTCTTATATAATACCCATTGCTCATTATATCACAAGTCCTCCTTGATGTCCATCACCCAGTTACCCCCACCCTCCACCCCTCCAGCAACCCTCAGTTTGATTCCTGTGATTAGAAGTCTCTTATGGTTTATCTCCATCTCTAATTTCATAGTCTTATTTTTCCCTCCGTTCCCCTATGATCCTGTTTTCTTTCTTAAATTCCACATATCAGTGAGATCATATGATACATGTCTTTCTCTGACTTATTTCGCTTAGCATAATACCCTCTAGTGCCATCCATGTCGTTGCAAATGGCAGGATTTCATTTTTTTGATGACTGAGTAGTATTCCATTATATATATATACCACATATATATATATATTCCATTATATATATATATATATATATATATATATATATATATATATATATAT
>NC_058406.1:56694442-56976970 GCF_002201575.2 Neomonachus schauinslandi
TATATATATATATATATATATATATATATATATATATATATATATATATATATATATATATATACCACATCTTCTTTATCGATTCATCTCTTGATGGACATCTGGGCTCTTTCCACAGTTTGGCTATTGTGGACATTGCAGCTATGAACATCGGGATGCAGGTGCCCCTTCGGATCACTACACTTGTATCTTTGGGGTAAATCCCTAGTAGTGCAATTGCTAGGTCGCAAGGTAGCTCTATTTTCAACTTTTTGAGGAACCTCCATACTGTTTTCCAGAATGGCTGCACGAGCTTGCATTCCCACCAAGAGTGTAAGACGGTTCCTCTTTCTCCGCATCCTCACCAACGTCTGTTATTTCCTGACTTGTTAATTTTAGCCATTCTGACCGGTATGAAGTGGTATCTCACTGTGGTTTTGATTTGTATTTCCCTGATGCCAAGTGACGTGGAGCATTTTTTCATGTGTCTGTTGGCCATTTTTGGATGTCTTCTTTGGAGAAATTTCTGTTCATGTCTTCTGCCTATTTCTTGACTGGATTCTTTGTTTTTTAGGTGTTGAGTTTGGTAAGTTCTTTATAGGTTTTGGATACTTAGCCCTTTATCTGATATGTCATTTGCAAATATCTTCTCCCATTCTGTCAGTTATCTTTTGGTTTTGTCAACTGTTTCCTTTGCTGTGCAGAAGCTTTTTATCTTTATGAAGTCCTGATAGTTCATTTTTGCCCTTGCTTCCCTTGCCTTTGGACGTGTCTAGCAAGAAGTTGTGCGGCCGAGATCACAGAGATTGCTGTGCTCTCCCCTAGGATTTTGATGCATTCCTGTCTCACATTTAGGTCTTTCATCCATTTTGAGTCTATTTTTGTGGGAAGAAATTGATTTAGATGAGGTTATAAGGGTGGGACCCACATGATGGGATTACTATTCTTGTAAGATGAGGGACCAGAGTGCTCTCCCCCACCTAAAAACACAGCAAGAAGTCAGCCATCTGTAAGTCAGTAAGAAAACCCTTATCTGAGAAGCAAATAGGCCAGCATCATGATTTTGGTCTTCTCAGCCTCTAGAACTGTGAAAAATAAATTCTTATGGTTTAAGCCATCCAGTCTATGGCATTTTGTTATGCATCATGAGCTAAGGAAGACACTATCAGAATGGGCAAAATAAATAATAAAAAATAATAATAAAATTAAAAAAGAATGGGTAAAATAAAAATTGTGACAATATCAAATGCTGGAAAGGATGCAAAGAAACATTCATACGCTGCTTTCAAGAATGGAAAATGGACAACATTTTGGCAGTTTCTCACAAAACTGAACATTTAACTACCATACAACACAGCAACTGTACTCTTAATTGCACTTGGACCTGAGTACAGAATTTTTTTTTCCCCCCCCGGAAGGGAGGGATGTGAACTCTTCATTATGGAGGGAGTTCTGAATGGACCAGAACAAAGATAGGATCTGGGCATTCTAGAGATGAGTGTTGAAAAAGGACTTCAGCTACCTCCATTTGACCTCAGTCTGTACTTTCTAATTGAGTTGCTCTTTCCAGTTATCTTTTAACTCAGGCAAAAAAAACCTACAGGCACAGGATCCCCTGATAGAAACCTAAACTACTCCTTCAAGCAATAAGAACTGCCCTGACACCAGCAAGACCCTGCATGACTGACCCAAAGGCAGTGATCAACCTGACCTTTACTGTCCAGCAGCACATACCCACATACCTTTGTCCCACATTTTCCTTACATAAACCCAGAAGTATTTTCAGCACTTTGGATAGTCTTTGAGACATCAGTTAGCTGTCTTCCTGGTGTTGGCCTCACCAAAATAAA
This sequence comes from Neomonachus schauinslandi, assembly GCF_002201575.2. Lineage (NCBI taxonomy): Eukaryota > Metazoa > Chordata > Mammalia > Carnivora > Phocidae > Neomonachus > Neomonachus schauinslandi. The sequence continues at coordinate 56,696,272 of NC_058406.1, forward strand.
GTCCTTTCTTATTTCACCACTTGTCTATCTGCCTTTGGATCTTGTCAGTGGCAAGTGGCTGGCTCAACCTGGTCTGTTTGGGACCCCCCAGAACCAGGTGCTCTTGCTTGGGCCCTGGTTACAGTATGAACAGTACACAGTGTAGACAAATCAGACAACTGGCATGAACTGTCCTCTAGAGCTACCAGGGTAGTGGGGCACACAGGGTCCTACAGCCCACTCCCCAAGGATCCCTATGCCCATTTACCCCTCAAGCGCACACACAAGCAGCCAGCATCATGCATTCCCAAAGACAGCATTTATCTCAGAGAAATAAAGACTTATTGTGTTCACACAAAAACCGATATGTGAATGTTTATGGCAGCTTTATTCATAATGGCCAAAAACTAGAAACAACCCAAATGTCCCTCAACAAGTAATAGTTAAGCAAACTATGGTACATTCGTATCATGGACTACTACTCAGCAGTAAAAGCAACAAACTATTGATTTACAACTGGGAAAAATTACCAGGGAATTAAGCTGGGGGGAGGAGGGCAGAAAAAGCCAATCTCAAAAGGTTATATACAATACTCCTGAAATGACAAAATTTAAAAAATGGAGAAACAGATTAATGGTTGCCAGGGATAAAGGACAGGGAAGGCACAAAAAGGCAAAAGGTGTGCCTTTACAAGGGGAATAGGAGAAATCTTGTGGTGATGGACATGTTTTATATCTTGACTATAAATGCAAATACCCTGGTTATGATACTATATTACTGTTTTGCAAGATGTTACCATTTGAGGAAACCGGGTGAGGTGTATATAGAATCCCTCTGTATTACTTCTTATGACTATGTATGTGAACCTATAATTATCTCAAAATAAAAAGCTGAATTCAGAAAAATCAAGCAGACCTTTATGTAAAAATTGATTGATCTATATATTCAACATCCTTCTAATCAAAATCCCACCAAGTTTTTTATCTTTTGTAGAAATCAATGAGTTGATTTTAATTATTCATCAAGAACTGTACAGTTCAAAGGAAATGTTTCCTTTGATTTCTGAGAAGTCAAAAGCTTAATTAGGTAATTTATTTCATATTATTTTGTTCCATTATATACCCATTTGGAATTAAACTATGTTTTAAGTTCAAAGTTCAAAACTACTGCTGATTAAAATGTCATTTAAAGGCCCCTTTAACAATTCAGGTGTATCAGGTTATAATCTCTGCCCTAAAGAAAATCATGTTGTGTACTGTTAAGCTTAAATATAGATAAATCAGACAACTGAAGACAAATGGCAAATGGCCCACAAAACTCTATTCTATAAAGTTTTGTTTCTATCCATTCATCCTAAAATAGTTTATTGCCAAGCTTAAACAAAGGTAGCAATAACTCCCACCACAACAAAATCATTTTTTAAAAAACAAGTCCAATAAAATTTAAATCACAATGCAAGTCCAAAAAAATGGGCTTTTGACTGGTTAATAATGGGAGAGGGTAGCAGCTTTGTCAAAGACTGAGCTCAGCATTCCCTCTCTCAATTCATCTGCATTTCTATTTCCTAATGAGTATATCATGTCCTGTATCTCCTACTGATCAAGAGATCAGTAAATACCAGAAGACTTCCAGAAAATGAAGTCCTGTGAGGCTCTATCCCATGGACAAAAGAAAAAGCTGTACAAAGGGGATCTGGAAGGAGGGGCCAGGATCACACTACACTGGCATAATCACAACTTCAACATTTAATGAGGAGTCTTAGACATTTTATATCCTGTACTTATTTAACTAAACTATAGCTGATTCACTAAACACAGGAATTTTTGAAACATTAAAATATTTTTCTGGCACGTACAGCATTACATGAATTAGCTGGAACCTGGCATACTGTTCTGCAAAGTTTATCTATCCCTAAACATAATCTGGCACAATACCATAGGAGAGAAACTAACATTCAAGGGATTCAAGCCTCCCCATAGTAACCTTTAATCTTTTTACTACTGTGACTCACATTTGACACTTCAAACCAGCACTCACACATATGCGTATTTATACAACACATACATCCCTGAAACTATTATTGCATAAAGTAATGACCCACACTACATGTCATGTGTTCTGGTTTTACTCTAACATCTTTATTTAGGTTCTAATTTTTTTCTCTTTTAAAAAGAGTGGTCAAAGCCCACTAACTCAATTTCATAACCTACTAAGGGGTCCCTATGCCACCTTCAATTTGAAAAACACTGCTATACAACTGTAGTTAAATGTTAACATTTGGGGAATCCTGATGAAGAGTATTGAGGAATTCTTTGTACTATTTTCTTTGTACTTTTTTGTAAATCGAAAATTCTCAAAATAAAAAATAAATTTAAGACCCCATCCAATTATCTTATCAGGGAATAAGATTGCAGAGGCAATGATGTCTCATATACCTCTGTGATCAACCTGACCCTTACTGTCACACATTTACTGTCCTAATTTTCCCTCCCCTTTCCCTACTGTCACACAATTCTTTACATATAGCACGCTCTCAATATACATATCCTAAATAAAACTTATGGGAAGGTAGAGATTAGAAATGACTTCATAATGGAGGTAAATCTTTAGCTGGGCCTTCAAAGCAACACAAGATTTCAGTTGGTGAAGTAGGAAAAAGAAGATATGCAAAGGGACACAGATTAAAAATTAACACTGGATTTCATACTTATAAAATGATTTTAATCTATTAATGAAGTCTCAAAGACCAAGAATAGATTCACAAAAAATCATCAAAGGCCCTATCAAAGAAAAATAAAAGGTGATGTATAGTAAAAAAAATAAAATAAAATAAAAATCTATGAGTGTATTTAGTGTACTTATATAAACTTAATGAGTGCCAGGAATGAAGTCTACCCTCTCTCTCCTTAGAACATTATAAATTAGAAGTAAATATTATACCTCAAAATTCTGTTCCATTATGTTTCCACCTTTACTCAAACTCTCCATAATGGCCTTATTTCGAAGAATATCTTCTTCACTAAGATGTTCTCTTCTTTTTCTTGATTCTAAAACAAGTCCATTCACCAGATAAAAGTCTGCCAAAAAGTTTCCTACTCTTTCCTAAAATGAAATTAAATAATCAAAATAATAAAATATTCAAATATTTCAAAATAATAAAACAAACTAAGTTTATCTTAGATTAAAAATAAAGTTTCAAAGTAATATATGTTTTTCCATAAACATATAACATTTAGGTGAAAATAAATGTCCTCTGGTAACTGAGCTTATCAAATTATCTTACACATTCTACTAAATTGAAAAATAAATTACACATTTCACATTTGTAAAGGAAAATTTAAAACACAAAAATGAATTAAATCTAAATAAAAATACCACATAGTATTCCTTTAGAATCTACTCCCAAGTAGCACAAAGCTATCTGAAAACTTTATTTAGCTGGTAGTCAAACATCATGAGTAACAAGGAAGGGTCAGGGATAATTGCTGTTCCCATTTTATAGATAGAAAAGAAAGTGGAATAAAAAGAAATATTCTAATTCACATAGGAATCTCTAGCACAACTAGAATTAATTACCTGCTCCAATACTCTATTCTCTAATAAGCTCTAACTTCAAGTTACAGTTGCTTGCTGCTTTCAATAATGAAAAGAGAACAACAGAATAGTCTTGCTCCCCAATACAATTACAATTAAGTGTTTACTTTATGGATTCGGGATAAGGAAACTCAAGTGATATAAATGATATCAAGGAAAGAGTTGTTATTTCCTTTCAATTAAGACCTCCTTCAACATTAACCTTCACCTTTTTCAGACCCATGGGTTGTCAGTTTCAAACACCTTACTACAAAAACCATGATCAGTAACTTACTGAAAACAAGCTTCCCATTTCTACTTGCATGCAGATCACTTGGTCTCCATTTTACTGATGTTTTCTGGCATTCCAAAACTATGTATTTAGAGTTGTTTCCATGTCCACCTTGCTTTTGGTGGCCTTGTTACCTGTCACCAAAAAGTAAAGCATTCTGCCCGTTTCTACCTACAAAATGGGAACCATAAGTATTACTGACTCCCTCCTTACCTGTCAAAGATTTAAGAAGATCACCTAGACTCTGTTCAACAGCTTTGAGCTGCTTAGCGGTAGCCCTAGATGAATAGCAGCTTCAATTTTTATCTTCTCTTGAGGTGATCCTTCTAATGCTGTCCAGAAGAACAGAGTACAAACAAATAAGACTTCAAGCCAACAAATGGATTGCAGTGTGGGAGCTCACAACTGGGAATCCTATAATACTATTTGCTGCCAGACAGGCTTAGAAAATAAAGTTGATGAGGGCGCCTGGGTGGCTCAGTTGGTTAAGCGACTGCCTTCGGCTCAGGTCACGATCCTGGAGTCCCAGGATCGAGTCCCGCATCGGGCTCCCTGCTCAGCAGGGAGTCTGCTTCTCCCTCTGACCCTCCTCCCTCTCATGCTCTCTGTCTCTCATTCTCTCTGTCTCAAATAAATAAATAAAATCTTTAAAAAAAAAAAAAGAAAGAAAAGAAAGTTGATGAGCCTACATCTAATAGAATTTATTTGTGGTTGAGAAATACTCAGGAGATAATTCTCAGTTTTTGAAATCTTATAATGAAAAAGCATTTATTAAAAGTAAATCATCATATCAATAAAAACTTTAAATATATATTCTTCATAATCCAGCCATTCCATTTTTTGTTATCTATAACAGACAATGCAAGGGCGTGTAAATGGATGGTAAACTCAACATCATTTGTAATAGTAGAAAACTGGACACAAATGTGTGTCATTCTTCAAAATGGCCACAAATAAGAGACTAGATAAATAAACTACAATATACCCATCCTATGGAATACTATGCGGTTGCTAAAAAGAATTAAGTAGTACTACTGATAAGAAAAAACTTTCTAAACATACTAAAGAGTGGGGGGAAAAAACCTGCAAAACAATAGACACACTATAACACTAAAAAAAATAAATATCAACAACTAAAGCTACATAATACTTTGTAGAGGATTATGCATTTGTATATCCTCTAGATCTTTTTTTATTCTCTGCATAATCCTCTATAAAGTACTTTGGGGGTTGAGTAGTAATAAAGGGGTATTTTTCAGGTTTATTTATAAGGTTGTGTCGTGGTTAATTTTGTGTCAACTTGGCTAGACTATGGTGCCTAGCTGTCTGGTCTAACACCTGCCCAGATGTTGCTATGGAGGTATTTTTTTTTAGATGTAATTAACAGTTGAATCAGTAGGCTTGGAATAAAGCAGATTACGCTCCATAATGTGGGTAGGCTTCATCCAAACAAATGCAGGTCTTAGGGCAAAGACTCAAATTTCCGAAGGAAAAGCAATTCTGCCTCAAGGCTACAACACAGAAACCCTGCCTGAGATTCCAGCCTACAGATTTTATACTCAAGACCACATTAACTCTTCCCTCAATTTCCAACCTGGTAGACTGCTCTAAAGATTTCAGACTGGCCAGCACCTATATTCATATAAGCCAATTCCTTTAAATAAATTCAATCTCTCCCACACCCTTCCCTCCTTCTCTTTCTATGTCCATATCTTTATATATAGATATACATGTATCTACATGTAGATATACAGAGATACAGAAAGAGAGACCTCCTACTGATTTTCCTCCTCAGAGAACCCTAATACAACTTGTTTTTGTTTTTCCAGTAAGAATATATTCATTTCTATTGTGTGTAATAAAACATAATTTTTAAAGCCTAATTGTTAAAAGCAGTAAATCTTGGCCCTCACCTATGTGATGATTTCTTCTTTTTTTTTAAGATTTTATTTTTAAGTAATCTCTACACCCAATGTGGGACTCGAACTCACAAGCCCGAGATCAAGAGTTGCATGCTCCACTGACCGAGCCAGCCAGTCACCTCTGTGATGACTTATTCTTAATTTTATTTAAAACTTATAAAATGCTTCTTCATATGTCTAATTAAAAATTTTAAAATATATTTTGAATAGTCTTATATAACCTCTTACTGACAGATGAAATGGGAATTATGGAAAGAATTTACAATTCACTAATGAGGGAACATCCATGGAAATTTAATGACAGTGTTATAGAAATGGAAGTTTATTTAATTTTTTTTTTTAGGAATGTAAGCTTATTTTAGTCATATATAAGGGATACTGAGAAACGGATATTGAGTGAGTAAATAGTTTAGAAGTCTAAAAGTAGAAAGAAAAAAAAGATCCAGGGAAACGAATTCAAAGGTGTATCCCTCTTTGTGGTCTTAAGGAATAAAAGCATTAGAAATGTAATGGAACCATGTGAAGACACTGTTCCCTGTAAATAACAAAGCAGCTGACAGCAAGAATCTTACTCAACAAAATTCAAATGAGCTAAACTTTCTCTCCTGCCTTCTGTAAGTATATCTTCCAACTCTGTAAACAACCATTATAATTCCCTATCTGGATTCAGGAGGAGGGAATAAATCACTGGAAGACAATTCAGTAAGCTACTTCTTCCTGCCTTTCCACCACATTATCTTGGCAACAATTTTGAACAATTTTTAAAGTTGAAAAATCAAGATTTATACATACTGTTTTATCTTCCCGGAAGAGCCATCCTGTTTGGGCACGCGTGAAAGAAATTGATTTGGTTGATAAAGTTGCAGAGTAAATGTCACTACTCATTAAAATGTCAACCTCTTCTTCTGTTTCCATCTCTGATTCCTGCAGTGGGGATAAAAGTTAAATACAAGAATCTAGGTTTTCAAAGGTTATTAGTACTACATATGAAAATATCAACAATTAAAATATTACAGATTTCAAAAACCAAAAAGGACAGATTCTAAAAAATGTGAAGTGCTATTTTAAAAACCAATTACAGAAGTTTTAACTCCATATCTCTAAATGAGTTACAATTATGACTAATTATAAATCTATAAATACGGGGCACATGAAATATAGTACTCTTATACTGTTAGAGATAGGTCATGGAAGCAATACTGGATTACCGATTATAGCAATATAGAGTATGTAGAGCAATTTTAAAAGATTAAGAATTAAGTTGAGAGGTCTGAGACAAAACAAGGTTTTCTTTAAATATAGATCAATCTTACTTTAATTCTTCTTCCTCCAAAGACCCACCACTATCATTTGAGCCTTTCTTTCCCAATAGCTGTTTGTGAAAGGAAGGGAAGGAGAAACGGAGGGAAGGAGAGGAGAGAAGGAAGAAAAGAGATCCTGTCTATATTCCTTATAGAAAGATAGGGAATCCAAAAATATCAACCCACGGCTCAAAACTTAATAATTAGTCTTGTTTCAGGTTTATCCTCTCCATATTCCCCAGTGCTGGTATATAACTGTTAGGCATTATGTTTCAAATATACTATAAATCAATTAGGATTTCATGGGAACAATACTATATACAACACTGTTTATGAAGAAATTTGCCTTAAGTTTCAAAAACCCTCTTTTCAAATAAACTTTTGGAACAGAAGTCTTCTATAAATCATAGACTGACCATCTCCTAACCACATCATTGAAAAAGATCAATTGTTAATTACATTCATTCAACAAACATTTATTGAACAGTTATTATTTATGTATGTATATTAGGATAAACAACAACTATTCCCTGCCTTGAGGATTAATGTTCAAAATCTAGCTTTTCTATAATTTTTTAGGCATAAAATACATACACATATACCCTAAATACCAATCCTTTGGTGATCTCACTGATACTTTAACATTAGCTAATACTTACACTACTAGCCTTAATCTCTGGCTTCTATTTCAATACCATGCTTCTAGCTCACTTGTTGCCTAGTTAGCTATCCTGTTGTCTTTAATATGTAAGAGGTCAAATTATTTAATAAATTATCTGAGAGTCTAGAATAAAGGCTGGTAAACTACGGCCAGTAGGCCAAATCCAGTATACCACCTGTGTTTATAAATAAAATTTTATTGGAGTATAGCCACACTCATTCATTTAAATACTATCTATACCTATTTTTAGGTTACTAAAAGTGGAGTTGAGTAGTTGTGACAGAGACCATCTAGCCCAAAAATATATCTAAATATCTAAAATATTTACTATTTCTCCCTTTACAGAAAGAGTTTGCCAAACTCTAGCCTGGAATGTACTGATACGCTATATTAGGTACCAGAGAATACAACTAAAGGAACCACGGGGAGCAGAGGAAGAAAGCCATATAAATGAATATAGCAGTAGAAGTTCTATGGTACCAGATTTAGTGGGAGCATAAACAAAATAATGGTCACCTGGCAAAGGAGGAAGTAACACTAAGTAGGTGCCCCAGAAGTATGGAAGTGCAAGAAGAGCATTCCAGGAAGTGGAAACAATGTGAACAAAGGAATGAAGCACTAAATAGCATGGTACATCTGAAAAACTGCAAAGAGCTCAGTATGAGGGTATCTCACATAGTAAGGTAAAAACAGGCTGGAAAAGTGAGCAAAGCCAGGTCACAGAAGGTTCCACATAATGTTAAGGAATCTGGATTTCATTCTTTAGGAAACGGATCTTTCAAAGTATCTTTAAGGAAGGCAGGTTTCATGAATTTGCTTTCAATGTTCAATCTATCTCTGATACGTGGGATAACTTAGAAGCAGACAAGAAGGGGACCAGGATGATCATTTATGAGACTTCCACAACAGTCCAGTTGAGAGATTATGAACATCTGAATTGTGGCAGAAAAGGTACGATTAAAAAGAGATAATTATAAGGCATTAGGGAGACAGAAAGGACCACACCTGTCCTCTAATTAGGAAACATGGAATACAAGAAAATATTTCAAAAATAACTCACAGTTTTCTGGCTGAATAGAGAATGATGTCATTCATCAAAGGAAGGGCAATGGGAGAGAGGGAAGGTTTGGAGTTTGGAGGGAGAAAAAAAGAATTAAGTTTTAGATGAGCTGAATTTTGAGGTACCCGGGAGACACACATGATATCCATTAGGAACTTAAGTAGATAGGTCTCCATTCAGAGATCTATCTAGGATAGAAATATATACTTGTGGATCATCAACCTATAGTAGGTAGTTCGAGATGTAGGAATGGAAGAGATTATTCTGACAGTTTGTAAAAATGAGAACCACACTGAGGGTACATCAATATTCAAGAGATGGCAGAGAAAAAGAACAGGCAAAGAAGAATAAGAAGAGAAAGGAAAAGAACAACTGATCAAAGTCAAATCCTAAGGAAATGAAAAATTTAAGAACTGAGTTACCAATAATAGACCAAGAAGTCTGATAAGACAGGGTTGAAGCAAGTACACTGATTTTAGCAAATGACTCAAAACTAACATCATCTAAAACCCCAAACCTATACATTTCCAGATCTTCTAATTCTATCATTGGCACCACCATCATTCCACTCTCCAAGGCAGAAGCACTACACTTAGCCTTAAATCTTTCTAATTCTTAATTTACTACACTCAAACTATTAGCAAATCACAATCTCTCATTCTTGGAAATGTAAGTCATAGTTTCTTTAGGTATTCATTGCACCATCCTAGTCAAGAGCCTTATCACTTCTCAACTGTAGAATTGTAAAGTTCCCTGCCTCTCATCTCTCCCTTTTCCCAGTCCATCTTACATACTAGTTGTGTGATCTTGGAGATGTCATTTAACATCCATAAGCCTCAATTTTCTAATCTGTAAAATGGAGATAACAAAACTATTTGCTCTGACAGATTATTTTAAAGATTTAATGAGAAAAGCTGTAAAGCACTTAAATTATTTGTGGATCAAATCAATACCTTATTTAAAAATCTATAATTCTCTGTTGCCAACTACAGCAGATCCTGTTATCTTATCTGGCTTTTAAAGCCTTCCATAAACCACATTCCCACCACAGTCAGATCTCTTTTCTGTCTCTCAAACAGACCATTCTCATTCCCACTTCCCTGACTTTATTCATCCTGTTTCCTCCCCAAGGAATACCTTCTTTTGTTTCCCCTCTTCCAATCTAAATCTTCACTGCTCACTGCTAGTTAGGAAACTATTTAATAGTACACACAGAACGTAATTAAGGTCTCATCAATAGGCATGGTAGTAGGAAGTTCTAAACTGAGAAATATTAAGGAAGGAGCCACAGGATGTGGTGAATGACTATGTAGGGAAATGAAGTGATGAAATATAAAAACAAAAGAAAAGCAGGGTGCCTGGGGGGCTCAGTTAAGCATCAGACTCTCGATCTCAGCTCAGGTCTCAATCTCATGGTCATGAGTTCAAGCCCCATGTTGGGCACCAGGAGAGAAGAGAAGAAGAGAAGAGAAGAGAAGAGGGGAGAAGAGGGGAGGGGAGGGGAGGGGTGGGGAGGGGGGGGGGGGTGCTGATACGGGGGAGATGCGGGGACCGGGGGAGGAAGGGGGGAGGGGAGGGGAGGGAAGAAGGGAGGGGAGGGAAGAAGGGAGGGGAGGGAATGAAGAGAAGAAAAAAGAAAAGCAACAGTGGCAAAATAAAATGTTGATTTAAAAACATTTCTAAGGCTATCAATGATATATAGATACAGGGAAAATTTTTCTTTGGTTTATAGCAGGGAAAGGGACATTCATGGAACAAAGGATAAATGATTTTTCAATGGTGGTTGTAAAGGCAATACCAACAGGGAGATAATGATGTGACAGAAGGAAGATACTTTTGTATTCTAAGAGGGAAAAGATAGAGAAAAGTAGCCAAAGAGTTAAGGACAGTAAAAGAGTACAAAAAAGAGTACAGACAGACAGCCAAAGAGATGTTGCTATTAAGGAGATGGAGATGGTCAGCAACATTAAAAGAAACTAAAGTAGCAAAATAATAAATGGTAAAAGAGCCAGCACAGGTTTAACAAATCAGAATTACAAATGAGAACTAAAAGAAGTTGGAGTTCATTTAACTAGGAGATCATCAGTGAATTATGAGCAAACGGTCCCAATGGAATGGTCAGGATAAAGACCAGAATATTAAAAAACAAAACAAAAAAACAACCTAAAGCTAGTAGTAAAGAAATGAAAGCACTGGGAATGAACCATCTCACCTATACTTTATGCCTTTTCAAACAATTACACTGACGCTTGGTTACATACATAGACTTTTTAAAAAACCATTTAGAGAAATACTGATAAGACGACATGCTCACCTCATGGTGTATTCGCTGATAAACTTTCTGTTCATTGTCTAATACTACAAAAGATTCAGAGGGTGCCGCATCCCCATTGAAAATGAAGCTTAAATCCCCTCGTTGGCACTTCATGTCAGTAAAGTCTATGAGAGTAGTGTCAAGCCTGTGAAAGATGGGTAGATGAGAAATCCTGACAAATAAAATTTTGATAAAACTCCATAATTAAATACTTAAACAAGCTTTGTTGCTTCTAAATTCAAACCAAGATGCTAACACCATATTTCAAAGTCAAACTTAGAGTAAAAGCTAAAGTATTTTACTTAAAAATACTGAAAGAATATTTAAATGTATATTCCACTTTTCCTATATTTCATTTCCTGAATATATACTTTATTAATCCAACAAGAAAAAGATTGTTTCCACATTGTTCAAATATTTCCCTAACTATACCTTGGTTCCCTACCATTGCCCTTGCTGCAGTGACTCCATAAAAGTTACTTCAACTGTGAAGGGCATTAAAAGAAAGCAGACTTGTCTAACATTCTTTGATCCCAATAAGACCATGTTGCTAGCTCAACAGAGTATATAAAGAGGGTACAGCAATGGATGGACCACATTCTTAGATTAAAGACTGTGTGTCCAGTCTTGCTCTTTTGATCTACATCTATGCCTTAGGCCTAGCCATCAGATACCAAACCTTGCTTCATCCTTCAACTAGATAAATCATTTAACTTACTCCAAATTCTTGTCCTTTCTGTTTGACTTCCCAGGTTCAGATTAGCAGTCTCTTTCCCATCATCTCCGTAGCCTAAAAACCTTATGGATCATTCATGTGCCAAAGATCCATGGACTCACACACTTGTGTGTTTAAGGTACTCTTTGGTAACCAAGACCTGGCATGGTCTAGCCCAGTGGATTGGTCTCAAATAAATTCCACAAACCACTGCTTGCTGAATTTAGGGAATGTAGTAGAATGGAAAACTTCACAAGCACCCCAAAGTGCTTCAATCTTTCACTAGGCTTTATAGGAGATCTCTTTAGGATCTCTCTTACTGGCTGCTCAAAACACAGTACTTAATCTAAAAAATGGGTTAACACAGCTGTTAAGAGCTGCTGACCACACACCCTAGCTACTGAGTTTTTAAGAATTCATTACTTCATAAGTTATTCAATTCTCATCCCAGACTAGGTAAAGGGAATGAGCATTCTTGGTTTCCCTACACAGAAAAATCTGAGAACTGGAATATATCTTATATGCTGCATCAAAAGAGTAACTGGGGTTACATATAATTTATCAACAAAACTAGTACCTTTTAAAAGTGAAGGTAATACCATCAAAATTTTGCCAGGACAATAGGGAGGAACCAAGAGCAAACAGGGAAGTAAGGTTACCTTATGTACAAAGGCCTCCTTTCTGAGCCATATAAAATGTATACATCCCCATGGGGCACCTGGGTGGCTCAGTTGGTTAAGCGACTGCCTTTGGCTCAGGTCATGATCCTGGAGTCCCTGGATCGAGTCCCACATCGGGCTCCCTGCTCGTCAGGGAGTCTGCTTCTCCCTCTGACCCTCCCGACCCTCCCCCCTCTCATGTGCTCTCTCTCTCAGTCTCTCTCTCTCAAATAAATAAATAAAATATTTAAAAAAAAATGTATACACCCCCAGAGAATGAAATCAAGAAGCCCTAAAAAAAGCAAGTCACCAACTCCTGTAGGGGTGAATCCTGCCTGCTGCTTTATAGCTGAATTCTAGCTCCTGGTCCACCTCCAGGAGCTACTGTACTACCAGTGCCTGTACGACTAAACCTGTGTATGTCAATAAGAGAAAACAATGCCAGCAAAAGAGGCTCATCTACCTCTGCAAGACGTAGGCTACGGATAATATCAAAAAGGAACAGATCATTTTATATAAGTGGTCTATCTGGACTTCAAGCTTCAGCTACCAGGGAACTCCACACCCCACATAAAAGAGGGAATGAAACAGAACAATCTCATGTCTCCATTTCCTTCTTGCCTATCCTGGATGAAAGTGGTAATGGGTTGGAAGGGGTGGAGATAAGAGGAAGGGGTGGAGATAATGATAGTGAAGGAAGAGATGCACAGAGAGACAGAGACAGAAAGACAAAGACAGACTGACATGGTGACATTTGAACCCTTAGATATAGCCACACCTAAAATCACTCATAGTCAACTTTTATTTCATTTCTCTTTTTTATAACTTGCAACTGAAAGGAGACTGCCCAGTACATTTTCTAGAATATCCCTGACATATTAGATGGCCTACTGTATTACACATGCCTCATAATGATATAATTTATCATGATGGTATTTTAATGTATTAACTAGTCCTTGCTTTAAGACTTTAAGTATTTTTAATTTTTGCCATGTAATTGGCCATGAAAAACAAACCAAAAAAATTGTATATAACTGCAAAAATTTGAATAAAAATGTTCAAAAAAAGGAAAAAATCGAAAACGTTCTTTTTGAGAAAAAAGCTTGAAAAATGCCAAGTAACAAAAAGAATATAGAACCTTCCCTTGAGACAGGAAAAGCCTGAAATGAGACAAAGTTTGCCCTGATTATTTCAGTCAGTGGTTAGAGATTACCTCATAATTATTAACAGTGAAAATGCTTACTAATATTCTCGAACAATAAAGTTACTCATACTTTCCTATTTCCACTAAACTATTCATTTCTCCTTGACACCAGAGAAGATACTTTAAATGATCACATGGCTGTCATGAAATAAAAGTAAACTTTAAATAGAGTTCTTTGAACATACTTTAAAAATCAGTTTCATTTGAAGTGATGTTTTAAAAAAAACGGCCTCATGATGTTTACATTTGAAAGTTATTTAATGTTAATGAGATTCTTCTCATCTATGCAAAAAAATCCTTTGCCATACATCCTAAAACCCAGCCTCTCCATTAATCTGGTAAACTTTGGTAACGAGAGCTTTAGAACCTATCACATTTCTCCTTTATCCTCAGCAGCTTGTAAGTCCCAGGTCTGAGTGTCTTGCTAAATTATAGTAGCTTCCCCTTACTCTATATTCTCTGACACAATTATTCTCCCTCAAGCTCTTATTCTTATGTCTCTATTTTAACCATTTTGTGGTTTTATTATCTATATTTATTATGTAATATGCATATCATTTACTTTTAAAAGTCATATATAAATGTGAAATAATTTTTTAAAAGAAGCTTCTTCTTTCCTAAACCTAAGACTCAAACAGAACTAAAACTAACCTTTTTTTAAAGTAGATATGGAAAATAATAATATTCTCCCAAATTATCTACTATCTTTGGCAAGCACCTAAACATTGTTAAACTGATGAATAATTTTTGATGAAATCATAATATAATGTTAATAGGCTGCTGAAATAAATCTACATGATTATCAAATCCTTTCCTAGTTTTTCTTCTTTATTTTTCTGTATTTTGCAAGGTCTCTATAATGACCATGAATTTAATGTACATAAGCACTTCCATAATTAGAAACATCTGAAGAGGTTATTTGTTAAAAACAAAAACCAGAAACTTCTACCTTAATCAAATTCTACTGCTTGAGAACAATTACCCTAGAACTTACTTTCAACTAAAGATTATCTCTTCACTGTAACTCAACATAACTCATAATTAATCTCAGAGCTGACTTTCTAAAATTTCCGCTTTGTGACATGGTGAGAACGAACAGGAAATCAGAGGTCCTGGCCCAGCCATTAATTCACAATATGCTCTTATAAAAATCACTTCACCTCTCTAAATTTTCTCATCTATAAAACAAAGAGTTTTTATGAGATCATCTCAAGATATTTCCAGTTCTAGACTCTTACATGTCCAAATTAATATTTTGGAGATATGGGGAGATATAGATTTATAAAATTATTGATATATAATTTATAAGTACACTAATATACATATAAAAGTTGGCATATTTACTAATATTATAGACATCTTACATATGTATAATTTATAAATACACCTATATTAATATAAAGTTTAAGATATAAAGAATGATAAAAGTAAAATTCTGAAATGAGTAAATACCCATCAGATCCAAAAATCAATTTTAATTTTAAAAAGAAAAAGAACAAAATTAAAATTAGCCTTAGAGTGTTCACTAGAAGGAACAGATGATTAGATAGATGCACGGATAGACAGAGGAGGGGGGGGGTATGAGAGGGATGGAGAAAAAAGGACAAGAGTTGGGTCTTCCTTATGTGTCTCCCTATTCCTTAAAAAGTCAGGACCAGAGAGATGATCATCTTAAATCTTCTCATTTTAAGACCTTTGTGATCTTCACTCTGTTTGCCTTCTAGTCTGCAGTTGAATAAGAATTAATACCTTTGATTTAGTCAAGATTTTATCTTTGGTTCCTTCTCTATAGGATGTCTCAAATAAGATAAAATATTGTGAATATATTACAGCATGTTTAAGTTATAAAATAATACATCTAAATGTAACCTATTAATGCAGAAAGAAAAGCTTCCTCTAAATCTCAATTTTCTGTTACTCAGAAAAAAATCAAATCACCTTACCTGATATTGATACCTTGTTTGTATATTTTACATGCATCAGAAGGCAGAATTCGGGAAAGTAAAGGCACTGTATTTTTAAAAAGAAAAGATAAAAAATACCTAAAGTTCTGAGACATTACAAATTTCTTAATTAGAAAAACAGTAACTTAAACATTTTATTAATTTTAATAATTTCCTTTAAAATAGTATTTTTCCGCTTAAAAATGATATATAAAGCAATTCTGAGCAACTTCAAATATCTACTATTTAACTGTAATTGCTATATAGTTCACCACTTTTGCCCCCCCCCCCCCCCCCCCCACACACAACAAAAAAAAAAAAAAAAAAAAAACACTCCTGCGTACATATTGTTGGACATTATTATAGAGGAGAAAAGTGCCTTATGACAACTAAACCATCCTGAATGGGTAACCCGATGAACCTGGATCCTTTCTGATCCTTTAAATATAACCTCATTAAATAGTAGGAAAGTAATGCATCTTAAAAAAAAAAAACAAACATTTTTAGAGCTAATAGTCTAATTTGAGTTTGAATTCCAAATATGTGACCTTGGTTACTTAAACTCACTCTACCTCAGCTTAAAAATCTGTAAAATGGAATCACACCATTTACCTACAGATTTCTACATCCAGTGTTGTCCACATTCATATCACAGCGTATTCTGAAATTTTTTATTATTTATTATCTGCTACGTTTTGGGAAATACAAGTTATTCTACTGATGAATAAATCTGCATACAGACTATAATAAGCTACCACATACAAAAGAAGAAAAAGAAAAAATGTGAAGCCCAAAATACTTGAAATCAAGATCACATCACATATACATAGGTATATAAGAATGTGTGTATGTGTAAGATATACTACATGCGTATTTTACAAAACTCAGTGTTATAAAAAGGAGTGATTAAGTCAACCTTGGTTAGAAAGAAACAAAAGCTTTAGAGAAATTAAAGGCTAGTTTTTTAGTTAACTTTTTAAAAAGCATCAATATTTTCTAATTAACATAAAAGGTATATTAATATATCAATGTCTTTTTTAAATTCTTAGAGGTCATATAATCCAAAATGATTTTCAGCATTAAAGACAGTTTTCTAGACATTTTATTGTACAAAAATAAGAAAAGTTACTGCCCAAAGGGAATATCAACTAACAGTTACCCTAGTCAAAGAATGTAAGTCATTTTCTTTTTCTTTAAATTAGTTTCAGAGGTAGAATTCAGTCCATTTATCAGTTGCATATATACAATGCTCATTACATCAAGTGCCTTCCCTAATGCCCATCACCCAATTATCCCTTCCCCATACCCAACTCCCCTCCACCAACCTTCAATTTGTTTCCTAGAGTTCAGTATCTCTTATGATTTGCCTCCCTCTCAATTTTCATCTTATTTTTCCTTCCCTTCCCCTATGTTCATCTGTTTTGTTTCTTAAATTCCACATATGAGTGAAATCATATGGTATTTGTCTTTCTCTGACTTGTTTTGCTTAGTATAATACCCTCCAGTTCCATCCACGTCGTTGCAGATGCCAAGGTTTCATTCTTGTTGATGGCTCAGTAACTATTATCTGATAAAAAAATTTTTCCTTATATGAAACAACAGAAGTTGAGAACAGCAATAACAGCATTTATCTTATATAAATGATCAAAGCACTTCTTTAATGCTCTTTAATCAAGATCTAGTTTTCCTATCCTTAAGTATTTAGTAGAGCATGAAAAAGATAATTAAAAGACAGCACTCTAATTTGTTAATTTAATTTATTGCATCTTTTGAAGTAGTATGGTAATCTGCAATAACAAAATTTAGAATTATATATCAATACTTATTTATCAAAAATCAGAAATGCAGGAACAGAGAAATACAGAGATTGAAAAGCAAAAGCTAATAAAAAGGAAAAAAGGAATATCATAGACAAAAAAAAAAGCTTTCTTCTTGATTTTAATACATTCCAAAAATGGAGCAATTTGCATTTTCCCAATTCTGTGATGATTTTTTCCTCCCTCATATAAACTGAACAATCAGGTTCTCTATATCTTAAGTTATCTCAGGATAATCTGAGAGTTTAACATAGCACTACAAAAGTAGCATAATTCACTGAACTGAAAAAAGAAGAGTCTCTACCTTTTAATTTTGGTTTTGCTGTCATTTACACCTTGATCTTAAGAACAGTTTCTAAACCTAATGTTTTCCATCCACAATACACAAGTAATAGTCTCAAATACAGAATGGATATTCTGTAGATTATGAGATAAAGAAACTTTAAAAACTATTAGTTTTTCTGTTTAAATGTGCTATATACACAAAGCTAAATTTGAAGTCATGATTATTATGATACTATAAATTATTTAATGCTTTTACAGTAAGTATATAAAGGGCTTCCTTCAAAAACATAGTTTCATTTCATCCACATCAAAACAAAAGCTTGCAATATCTGGGGCAGATATTATCCCCATTTAAAAAGGAAGACACTGAGGCTCAGGAAAAATACGTGATTTGCCACATCATATAGGAGCCAGTACTTTTAATTCCAATTTAAAGCTTTTCTGTATCTAAAAACCTAAGCTGGAATAGTTTGGTTTACTTGCTATTAACCAAGTCTGAGGCTATTTTCAGCCAAACACTAAATATAACACTTTGAGAAAGAGTGTGCATGCTCCACTACCTCTAATTAAACCTAATCCTGGATCTCAGTATTTCCTAACTTCCCCTTATTTCTGGGTTGCCCTTTAATTTTTTAACATCAGGGTTATTTTTTAAACAAAGTGTCATGTTTATTTAGCATTTTATGTTTGCAAAGGGAATTTATAAGTTCTTCCTTCTTCTTCTTTTTCTTTTTTTTAAAGTAGGCTCCATGCCCATCATGGGACTTAAACTCACAACCCTGAGATCAAGAGTCGTATGTTCTACCAACTGAGCCAGCCAGGTGCCCCAATATTAGGGGTTTTGACAATGGAAAGAAACATGCCTAAACTCTAGAAAAAAGCTTACTAATCAAATCTAACAATAGGGATTTATCCTGTGTTTTTTTAATCCAAAGTGTCTAAATTAAATCTAGTCAATGAGCTTAGTTTTTAGAATAACACATGACATATAACCATTAGGTGCTAGTAGTTTTGACATGAAATCAGTAAAATCCTTTATCAACAATGAAACAGATGTCCTAACTTTTTTGCATCAAAGTCAAGTTCCCAAGGAAGCAATATTTTCAACAAATACCACGTGGTTATGTCATGAATTTGATTATGCAACATTTATAATGTTTATAACTATAGATATATGTACAATTTCAGCAGTGATTACATCCATTTTTGTTTCTTCATATAATTGAAATGTTACTTTTAAAATACTTTAAAACATTTGCTCAGCAAGATAAATTGACTATTTTAGAATTTAAACCACTAGCAATTTCTTGAGAATCAGTTAGAGCCAATATACTCAGGGACTACCTTGAATATAAGATTGCCAAGCAGGCCTGGGGTTTTTACAGATGGAAAAAAAGAAAAATGGGTAAAAAAAATGGTATTTAGGCTTTACACCAATCTGACTCGGAGTTCTTTTATTTTACAAAGATATTACAAACCTCTTTTTCTCTCAGTGTTCTAAAACACCTGGACTCTGAATGATATAGAAAGCATAAAGGCAAGGTAGGCCTACAGAGTAACAAAATCATGTGTGATTTTGATGGAGCCAAAACTAATCTAACAAGCTAGAGTTGTAACAATGTTGGAAAAAACTGACTACATTAGAAACCAAAACTTTACATTTAGAGATTAAACACAACACTACAAAAATCTTATTCATTCATGCTATATATTATTATGTAACTGTTAAAATAAAGTACTTCCTCATGAACTAATATGGAAAGATGCCTATGATATATTATACAGAAATGACAAACTGCATGATGATATAATGGCATGATCCCATTAAAAAATAATTCTGAGGATATATACACATATATGTATGTATTTGTGTGTATATACACGCATAACACTTGTATAAACTTTGAAAAGGGTTTGAAAGCATTCACGTGAACAGTAACAGTGATTTTTATAGTTGTCAATATCTGATTAGTTTGATGATTATTTTGGGGATAAATATCACTGAGCATTCAAATATCTTTGTATCATAGAAATTAATTCAGATGCTTTAAAAAACGCATGTACATCATATCCAAGCCTATATATAGACTACACTGTTTTTAAGTCTTCAAAAAAAAACCCCAAATTTAGTTGTTTTAGTAGTTGCTTAATTAGTAAAGGTCACTAGGATCAAACTCCTACTATTTAGACATGAAGGTTTTCTCCCTAAATGGACTGAGGCTTAAAATAGGGAGCAGGGAAACCTACCTTGTCGAGATAAATCATTAAATGACTGCAAAATATCTAGGGATTAAGGTTTTATAAATAATTGAAACAGTGTGCAAACAAACAGTATGTTAAGAAGTAGCTATATAGTATATAATAAAAGTGGCAAAAATGATTGAAAGATGACAAAATATGCAAAATCAAATAATGTTAACTGAATTCTTCTCATTCAGGGATCTAAGTATTATATTTTGAACCTCCTTAAATTCAGTAATCTAATAACCTTATAATTATTCTCTTCCCTTCGAGAATTCCTTGTATTTATTACAATATTCAAGCCAATTTTTTTTGTTAAAAAAAAAAGATAATTTTCAATCTTAAAAATAAGACTTTTGAAAGTTACTGATTAGGTTGGCTTTATTACCATTACATTCAATGTGATGAAATATATTTAATTTTCCTTAGAGCAAGTATCAAATTTGCTAACATTTCTATATAATAGCTATTTTTGACTTGCATTTCTGCATGTGTACATATTTTACAGTAAAACATAGCACACTCTTACCCCAGCTTTGAAAATCCCAGTGAAGTTCCAGATAAAAGTCACCTAGCTGAGAAACAAAATAGAAATAATTACTGAATGCACCTTAGTTTAACAGCTCTTATACCTGTTGAATATTTTGTTTTTTTAAAAAAATCTATTATCACTAAAGGTCTATAGACAAGAATAAAAAGTAGTTTCAATTTTTGGAACTGGAGGGAAAAAATATGGTTAAATTACTTAAAATAAAACATTACAATAGCACACACTATTATACTTATCTACAAAGGAAAATATGCACCAACTGTAGATTTTACAAGACTATTTTCACCACATTGAAACATATCTGAAACTGACAGGCATTTAAACTGGTATCAATAAATAGTTCATTTCTCAGCATAACCAAAATAACAATTAATAACTATAATTGTAAAAACAGCTAATAACTTTAGGTGTGTTATAGAATATAACTTCCAAAATGACTATTTGTGAAGCCTCATAATGGACTAAGAAAATGACACTCTGAAATAGAAACTTTTTTCTATAAAGTGATAAGTTTACTAAATCTGAAATATGAAATTACATCATAAGAGATATAAGTTTGTATTTCACAAATTAGAAGCTAGATAGCAAAGCCTATAACTGTTAAGGAAACTACTGTGATCAAATATTCTAAAAAAAAAAAATTATCTCTTGAGATATAAAACCAAAAAAGCACACTTCAGAGAAGACACAGTTAACATGATAGGTATAGGTCTATGTTCCACAGTTCTTTCAGACATCAAAAATACACTGGACAAAAATAAGAGAAAACAAAGCTCTCTTCCTTTCTGTGTCAGCACACCCAGCTCTTACCATCATGATATAGGATAGACAAAAAGAGTTTTGTTATATAAAAAAAATGTTGTTCCTGGAGCAGATAGTGGCTTCAGCTCTTAGGGAATCTTCCAATCCAAAGTACAAAGGAAAAGTATTGCCTTTAGTTATGATCTACCTCCTTTTCTCTTAGAGCTCTTATCTAATTGATTGAAAACAGTAATTCTTTATCTGCTTTCCTAGTTCAAAGTAAATGGTGCTTCCATAGGATTAAATTTATCCATTATAATCAGGGTATTTTGTTTTATCATTATTGCTTAATTCAAACAGGATTTTTACCATTTCTTGACTTAATAATCAAGCGATTAGACTGCCTTTAAAAAATGCTAAAATTAACGAGTCAGGAAATGACAGATGTTGGCGAGGATGCAGAGAAAGGGGAACCCTCCTACACTGTTGGTGGGAATGAAAGCTGGTGCAGCCACTTTGGAAAACAGTATGGAGGTTCCTCAAAAAGTTGAACATAGAGCTACCATACAACCCAGCAATTGCACTACTGGGTATTTACCCCAAAGATACAAATGTAGTGATCCGAAGGGGGTACATGCACCCCAATATTCATAGCTGCAATGTCCACAATAGCGAAACTATGGAAAGAGCCAAGATGTCCATCAACAGATGAATGGATAAAGAAGATGTGGCATATATATACTATGGAATATTATGCAGCCATCAAAAAAAACATCTTGCCATTTGCAACGACATGGATGGAACTAGAGGGTATTATGCTAAGCGAAATAAGTCAATCAGAGAAAGACATGTATCATGTGATCTCACTAATATGAGGAATTCTTAATCTCAGGAAACAAACTGAGGTTTGC
The DNA here is from genome assembly GCF_002201575.2 of Neomonachus schauinslandi. Taxonomy (NCBI): domain Eukaryota; kingdom Metazoa; phylum Chordata; class Mammalia; order Carnivora; family Phocidae; genus Neomonachus; species Neomonachus schauinslandi. The sequence continues at coordinate 56,718,440 of NC_058406.1, forward strand.
TGGAGTGGTGGGGGTGGGAGGGATGGGGTGACTGGGTGATAGACATTGGGGAGGGTATGTGCTATGGTGAGTGCTGTGAATTGTGTAAGACTGATGAATCACAGACCTGTACCACTGAAACAAATAATACATTATATGTTTAAAAAAAAAAAAAAGAAGAAGAAGATAGTAGGAAGGGAAAAATGAATGGGGGGAATCGGAAGGGGAGATGAACCATGAGAGACTATGGACTCTGAGAAACAAACTGAGGGTTCTAGAGGGGAGGGGGGTGGGGGGATAGGTTAGCCTGGTGATGGGTATTAAAGCGGGCACATACTGAGTGGAGCACTGGGTGTTATACACAAACAATGAATCATGGAACACTACATCAAAAACTACTGATGTAATGTATGATGATTGATGTAACATAATAAAGTAAAATTAAAAAAAAAGAACAAGATGATTAGAAATAAGATTACATACTTTTTGAAATATTTATTGTCTGACAAATTGGTTTGTTATTACAGGGGACCGAAAAATAATATCTGGACACACTGAAATAACTCCACAAACTTTTAAGGTATTATTTTAACATTAAAATTAACAAGTAAAATGAAAAAAAAAATGCTTAAAAGTAAACTTATAATTACTCTTTAGGTACAAGACTGGCAAAGAGATAAGGCCTACCTCTTTTAGGGCTTTTAATAATCGAGGTCGTTTTTCTTCAACACTTTCCCTGGATTGCTGCTTAAGCTTCCTTAAAAGAGCCGTAACTGAAGTTTAAATTAAAAAAAAATTTTTTTAAATAAATTTCACCATGCTAGATTGTCAATTATAGCTCAATTAAAAAAAAATTTATACAAAAAACCCTTTTTTGCCATGTTAGAAAACACCACTAGTTTATTATACAAAGACCTATATCGATATAAACATTATAAATAAGTTAATAAGTTTAATAAAACTGTTATGAACTCCAAGGAAAATTGAGAAGAGATACCTCAACATGAACTTACATTCACACTAGTTTTCTGAGTTTTTAATTATCAGTGAGGATGTACCTGAGTGAGCCAAGATTAACCAATCTCAGTCAGATGATTCAATGTCCTGTTGTAACACTGATCTAAAAGATCTCAAAGACAGATCTCAAAAATCCCAGTGGATATTACTTTTATAAAAATGTAATTATTTGTAATTGTTACTGGGTGTATCTGTTCTTTTCTCCCTAGAGGTTGTACTCTCAAAGACCACCACATAGCAAAAAAAAATACAAAAACGAATCCTCTTTTACCCATGAAAAGAACTTCTGAATCTAATAAAACCCGAAGCCCTCCATAGTGTTTTCTCAATATTCAGACTGAGATTTAGACATATTGCCTAAGTGCAAACCACAGCTTTACTAATTATTAGCTACATGTAAATGGACAAGTTACTTAATTTCCCTAAATTTGTTTCTTTTTTTCATTTGTCAAGTAAAAATAAAGTAAAATCTATATGGAATTTCTGTAAAGGCTCAATATAAATTGCTTACTACTGTGCCTGCAATTAAGTAAACATAATTTTTACCTATTAGAATAAAGGTCTAAAATTGACTACCAAAAATCAATCAGTCCCTAACATTTATTGAAATAAGGGAAAATATTAGACTTAAATGAAATAAGCCTAACAAAAGATAAGAAGATAGAAAATATGCACTGGGGGAAAAATATGTACATCACTACATGCTGACTTCCTCCTAGCCCTGACATATTTTTCACATACATACATACTTATGTGTATATATATATATTCATATACATTAAAATACTATTATTTTTACTATTTTATAATATGCATTCTTATAAACTACTTAAAGCCTTATGTGGAATACAGAAGCAAAAGGTAAAAAAAAAGAAAAAGAAGAAAAGACAGCAGTGAAAGCTTGGACCACGTTTGTTTTGTGTGCAATGGCCAAATAAGGAAAAGCCCAGAGAATAAACTGAAAAACAGTGGAATCTATTCTTACTTTGAACCACAGTTCTAACCATAACCATAACTGTATCTTAAAAAGTAAAAAATCAAAGAGCAAATTTAAATTACTCATGGTCTTCTGGAACAACAGAAGAGGCTGAGATGAGACGTAGAAGCCAAGGTGTGGGACCTCATCTCATCATACAGTCCTACAACTAGCTTTATGACCTAGGTCAATAGTTTCCAAATATAAGTCTACATTTCAGCGCCCAACTGTTCAAGTTCCCAGTGATATGCACTAAAATGAAAAAAAAACTGGGAACCAGGTTGGGATTTCTTTTTTATTTATAAATTATATACTTTTTTCAATTTAAGGACTATTCTTTCTGGTATTTTTGGTTTCAAAATGTCTTCTTTTAATGAAATGGTGGTCGCAGAAGAAAGTAATTAACTTTTTTAAAGTTTTTACACGCTAAAATGAAACGTTAGCTACTCTACATCAATCCTCAAATACAATTTTTTTCTGGTCTGTGAAATCCAAATAGTTTGAGAACTAATGACCTGTATAATCATTAAAGTTCTTTCCAGATTCAAATTTACATGAATCTGGCTAACCTCATGTTTGTTATAACTTAACTTTAATATCAAAGCTGTATTACCCAAATGTAGTAGAATTCTTTTTATAATTCTTCTCCACTATAAGCTCAAGTATTTTAATAAATCTTCCTTGCCTTCAAGGAAGGCAATTTGCTTTCAAATTCAAACAAACCTCTGTGAATGTAAGGAATGAAAAGAATTCAATTCATAAATAGAAAAGATATCTTAATGAAAAGCAGAAGTCATATTTTTCACCAGGTAAGTATATTGAAATTGAACGCATGCAGTAAATAACAATTACATTAAAATGGCCAAACATTATAAAAAGATAGTGACAAAGAGATTTACATTACATTAAAAAATAACGTCAACTCAAATTTCTTACAGAAACGGAAACAAACATTCAGAATGCAATTATACAAAATTAGCAATACGTTTTTGTGGAATCAGGATTTGTACTCCTATACTATTAAAAAACACAATGATGACTGATAGTAAGGATAAAATTAGCTGTGGAGGATTTGGATGGTATTAGAATTCATACAAAGACTCAAATGAAGAACTCCAATAAACCACAACTTATTTAACTTTCTCTTTCCTTCTTTTCCCATACAAAGTACTTTTTTTTTTTTTTAAGATTTTATTTATTTGTTTGACAAAGAGAGAGATAGCAAGAGCAGGAACACAAGCCTAGGGAGTGGCAGAGGGAGAAGCAGGCTTCCCCCTGAGCAGGGAGCCCGATGTGGGGCTCGATCCCAGGACCCTGGGATCATGACCTGAGACGAAGGCAGACGCTTAATGACTGAGCCACCCAGGCGCCCAACAAAGTACTTTTTAAACTATTCAGTTGGTTGTGCCTAAAACCTTTCGAACTATGCCTTCCTGCTCCAAGAATCACTTAAATTTGTATTTTCTGCCCTCCACTTCCTTCTATGCTTCAGAATAATTATTTCCCACTTCTTACTTAGATGGTTCTGTGGACATACCATAAATAATTCAAAGTCAACAAATCTAACATCAAATTAATTAAATCCCAGACTGATACCTCTCTGATACTGACCTGGGCTGATGATCACTGTTTACCACGTAACCATCATAAGGCAGAAAAGCAACATAATCTTGAAATGTTATTAACTCTAAAGTGAAATAATTCTTTTTTTTTTTAAGGTTCATTTTTTAGTAATCTCTACACACAACTTGGGGCTCAAACTCACGACCCTGAGATCAAGAGTTACATGCGTTTCCGACTAAGCCAACCAGGCTGCCCCCACACCAAGTGAAATAATTCTAAATAGTCTCCGAAAAATATAGTATCATCTCACTGTTCTGTAGCACAAAAACATCAGCAGAAATCAGACCAAAAAAGAAAAAGGTCACAGTTTTTGCTAATAATTTATAATATCAGATTATATTTTGCTAATTAGATAATATTTCAGTAATAATTGTATTAGATTATCTCTGATTTTTCAAATAATGTAATTTTCAGACCCATTTAATAACATTATAAATATATCCATATATTTCTAAATATGTAGCTTAAGAGTTGTTAAATTTACTATTCTTTAAGTTAGCAGTTAAATATTTCCATCTCATGTGATGGGAAATAATTTTTAAAAAGCACTGAATAATTATGGATATATAATGATACAATGATTGGCCATGGAATACTATTCAGAATGTGTATCTAAGACATCACTCTATAGAAGAAAATCACTTTAAAAGCAGATCTCAACTACTATGGGCCTCAATCTTTTACATTAAAATCCAGTAACTGATTTTCCAAGAAAACTGTTTCTTGGCCTTCTCAATAGATTATAAGTTCCTAAAGAGCAGAGACTATGTCTTCATTCTCCACATCTTACTATACATACATGCTTTATAGTAAGAACTAAATAAATATTCACTGACTCTAAATAAAAGTTAGGTGAAAGCTACATAAATCTCAGTGTAAGTCAGAAACCCAGGAGTCCATCTGGTTTCCTCTCCATTCTGCTAATGGGTTAGAAACATCAGAGAAAGTTCCTTTAGACTGGTTGCTGCAACTTTTAATTTATTCTCAGTTTGTTAGATCTGTACATTTTTTTGTCTTTTCCCTGACATAATTCTAGGATTATTATGGTTTCTTACTCTCAGAGTCTCTTGATTTTGTCCAAAAAGGACAACTGTCAATGAATAACTATATTTGTGTGTGTATATATATATATACACACACACTCATATAATTGTTAAATCATCACAATTTTATCTCATTAAATCCTAAGCCCAAATATAACTTCACCATTAAAAGCTGCCCAAAATGTGCAGAAAGTCCACAAAGATGTAGTATGTGGATTACATATAAAGCTAAAACATAAGAGCCCAAAACGTGGCATCAAATAGAACTAAATCCACGTAACATCCCAAGAGTGTTCAATCCTAATGCACTTCTTTAATAAAACTGCCCAATTTTTACTGTTCCTTCCACAAGTTGAGATTTAATTATTTTCAACCTCAAATTGTAAAAAGATATTACCAGAAAGATAATATTCTCATTCATCCAGATTTAAATTTTATAAAATTTTCAACTATTGAGATGTGCTTGACAAAAATAAAACCTGTATATGAAGTTGGAAAAAAAAAAAAGAAAACTTAGGAATAGAAGGAGGGAAGGTAGAGTAACTGAACACTTTGTATACTGTGAGAAAACATGTGACTTTTTTTGAAATTCTCAAAGACAAAAACAAAGAGACTTGCTTCTCTCTTTCAGCAAAGCCTATTCCCACCAATTAAAGCAAAAAGATAACTGTTATAACACACTGTGATTATTTTCGGTTCCAATTAATGTTCTATATAATTAAGTAGCTGCCAGAAAGCACAATCAGGTCTCAGTGCTTTTTTTTTTTATGATGTTATGTTAATCACCATACATTACATCATTAGTTTTTGATGTAGTGTTCCATGATTCATTGTTTGCATATAACACCCAGTGCTCCATTCAGTACATGCCCTCTTTAATACCCATCACCAGGCTAACCCATCCCCCCATCCCCCTCCCCTAGTGCTTTTAAAAATCCTTCATATTGAACAAATAAAACAATGGAAGAATATCAGTAGAGCAAAATACTGTAAAAGAAAAAAATATATAAACAATATACTTTTAAACAATATTCCTCAATTCTTTTTGTATACTACCCAATATCCAAGTTCCTAAGTCATGAATAATTCACATGTAAGTTTATAAATAACTACAAATATTTCATACTATGGAAAGTTACACTAAATGAAAATTATATCAAATGCATCACTTCATATTTTTAGAGTTTATATCAAAAACAATAATTTATTTTGCTTACTCATCTGTCTATCTCCATAGCTGATGGCTTCCGCCAGCGGGCTCCATCCCTGAGCATTTTTCACCTTTACTGGAGCATTGTGAGCCAAAAGTAAATGGGCACATTCTGAAACATAAAGTGGTAATAATATCAAACATCATGCAATTTTTAGAATCTCTAAATATAAAAATCATTTAGGAATTTAAGAAACCAATGTAATATAAATAGATCTATAATATAAACACTGTACCATAAAGAAAAATTTTTAAAAGCCCTATTTATCTAAACAAGGTTATTTCAGATCCTCAGATTCAAGAAATATCCATTCTATTGCTTAAAAATAAATTGTATCTCTCCAAAGAAGTACTATGTTCCTTAATAACTGTTCCTAAGAGTATTTTGTTTCCACCAACCCACGATCCCCTAGAGTAATTTACATCAAAATTCTATATTAAAACTCAAAAGAGGATTTGTATGTATGTAATGTCAAATGGAAGGTTCCTAATTTATTTCAGAAAAAAAAAATGTGCTTTCAAAAGGACCAGTAATGTTTCCATAAACCCTTATTTTTCAAACGTTACAATTCTTTTACTTCAGGAAAACACCCAAAAGAGGAAAAAATCTGTTTATGATTCCAAGGACAAATCTGGACAGTCTTTCTGGTAATCAAAAGAAGTCTAAGGTATAGACTCTTCTACAGGCTGAGGATACTCTTCTTAAAAATTAGAAATAAAAATTATATTAATAGACAAAAATATCAAAACTGAGGCTCACGGAAATTTAGGATGTCTATCCATTCTAAATTTCCTAAATGAATGGTCCATTCAATCATTCAGCAAATATTTACCAAGTGTCTATTATATGCCATTTCTAAGCACTAAGTCCTTGATATAAGCAGTGAGAAGAAAGACACATCTTGCTATCAGAGAGTTTACGTCCTTTATTAGAAGAAAATAAGTAAACTAATAAGTAAAAAAAAAATTTGATAATGATAAGTGCCTTTGATAAGGGCGTTATGACTGTCACGTACTTGAGCACAGGTGGAAGAAGAATGTGATTCCTAGTTATAGAAGGAATAACTATATCAGCATATAGCACTAGGAATAACTATACTGAGTTTTATTAGAATAAAGTAAAATAAATATAGAAATTTCACAAAGGTGCTTAAGAAAGTCTACAGTAGTATTTAAGAATATAGGTACAAGAGGGGCTCCTGGGTGGCTCAGTCGGTTAAGCATCTAACTCTTGATTTCGTGAGATCAAGCCCTGCATAGGGCTCTGTGCTGGTGTGTTCTGCTTAAGATTCTCTCTCCCTCTGCCCCTCCCCCCAACCTTCTTTCCCTCTCCACCCCCCTAAAAAAAAGAGGGAGAGAGAATATATGTATAAGAATGTATATTCTAGCAGTTTATAATGGCAAGTATACTGGAAACTAAATGAATATCTACCATGGGGGAAAGACTGACTAATGGAATGCATCTATACCACTAGAGTAATAGCCAGCCATTTTTTAAGAATAGTGTCATATCAAAAGGACATAGGAACCAGGCCAAATGGTCAGCTACTGGCCAAATTTGGGAAACTGAGCATCAAAAAGAATAATGATTAGTTATAACACATTAAACTAAAACAATCAATTACAGAAAAATGCCAGCTAATAAATGTAGAAGAAATGGTAGAATTTGAAAATCAGTATATTACAACACCAAAGTAATAACTGATTTAGGCAAATGTCCTCAATGAATTCTAAGGCCACTATGTAAAATGATATGGTGCTGGAAAACAGGATATTCACATGATACCAAAGTATTATCCCAAGATCACTTACTAATTATAAAGAGAAAAATGTTCCTCTCTAGTGAAGATAACTGGAGATCATCAGCCTAAACAAATGACTAAACATGGTGGCATTAATAGTGGCATAACTTGACATTATATGTTTCTAATGTGATGTAATATAAAGTTCATAACATCACCTATGCAGTATTCTTTCCAGAAATATTTAACTTGAATCAAATCAAGCCTTGATACCTAATTTTCAATTTGCAGAAAAGATACATGATAAGGAACAAGTTAAATTACAACATGAGAAAATAATCAGGCAAATCTGAGATGGGAGACATTCTACAAATTGATTGGGCACGCTATTCAAAAAGTGAAATACAAAGGAAGAAAAACAAGCAGGCAAACTTTTCTAGATTAAAATAAAGTGACATAACAACCAAATGCAATGAGTAAATCTTAATTGGTTCTTGATTCAATATAAAGCACAAATAAAAGAAATTTTTGGAACTGGAAAAATTAAAGTATGATTAGATATTAGAGATTATAATAATATTATTAATTTTCTTAGGTGTGATAATGATAGGGGTGCCTGCATGGCTCAGTCGGTTAAGCATCTGCCTTCAGTTCAGGTCATGATCCCAGGGTCCCGGATCGAGCCCATGTTGGGCTCTCTGCTTAGCAAGGAGCCTGTTTCTCCCTCTCCCTCTGTCTGCCGCTCCCCCCTGCTTGTGCTCTCTCCCTCTCTCTCTCTGTCAAACGAATAAAATCTTTTTTAAAAAAAAGTGTGATAATGATATTGTGGTTATGAAAGAGAATGTCTTTATTCTTAGAGATGCAAGCTAAGGTATTTGGTGGTAAAATGTCATGATGTCTACATTGAACTTTCAAATGATACAGCAAAAATAATATATACAACACTAAGAGAAAAACAGAGCAAATATGATAAAATGGTAACAACTACTGAACCTAGGCAGAGAGTATCAGAATGTTCATTGTGATCATCAAATCATTCTGAATACCCAAGAACTTGACCTGAGGACTGACAGAACAAACTACGCAACTAGAGGGAGAGAAAAGGCCACATCAAGGAAGGTGGGAAGTGCAGAGAAGTCGTTTGAGAGAGAAAAGGATCATGGATGCTCGGGAGGGAAGAGAGCCCTGGTTACAGAGAAAGGTGAGAGAGTGGAGCACACAGGGATAAGCACAAGGAGACTACTTCCCCAAAGCCACTGGCTGGGAAAATGAGAGGGGCTGATTCTCATGAGGTTTTGCACTCAGCAGGGCTCAAAGACTGGAGTTTTGGAGGTCCCTGGCCTTGGCTGGCATAGAGACCTGAGGGTACTGCCCTACTACTGGAGAGAAGGCAGGCAAGCAATCCCTGGGAAGACAACACAATCTGAGGATCACCTAGGGCACGTGGGGGGAGACTGTTCACTCTTCCTGGAGCACATCTGTGACAGCACTGCCTCTCAGTGGACAAAGGAGCCCGCGGGCACCATTTCATTCCCCTGCCCCTCAGCGTTAAGTGCAGACACACCTGCTAAGGGCGGCTAATCCGGACACTGGACACTGGCTGTTTAGCCTGCTTTGCTCCAAATACCACACCCCTGAATGCTGGCACCACTGCCCTTCTAGGTCAAACCTGCATTGGTTCCAGGGCAGCAAGACCCTTACACAGAAGACCAGCACAGGTCCCCGCCACACTGGGTCCCTAAAGTTTGAAGTTTTAAAAGTAAGCAGGCCTGGGGGCACCTGCGTGGCTCAGTTGGTTAAGCATCCAACTCGTGGTTTTGGCTCAGGTCATGATCTCTGGGTCCTGAGATTGAGCCCTGCATCAGGTTTATACTCAGTGAGAGTTTGCTTGAGATTCTCTACCTCTCCATCCCCCTCTACCCCTCCCCCCACTCATGTGTGCACTCTCTAAATTAATTAATTAATTAATTAATTAATTTTTAAAAATCTTAAAAGTAAGCAGGCTTGGCTGTGATAGAGCCCAAAGTACATAGTGCTGCTCCAGGCAGGCAAGCAACCTGGAGACAGACAATGTGAAAACAGGGATCTCAAAAACGTCTAGGACACATGAGGGGAAATTATTTGCTTTTCTGGAAGGGCTTCCCTGAGAGTAGCAGACATGGACTCCCCTCTCTGGGGACAAAGGAGTTGGCTGGAGCCATTTCCCTCCCCTGCCCCTCAGCATAAACCAACTTCAGTAAACAGCACAGTGCCAAGATTGGCTGCCTAACCTGCTTACACCAGATCTTGCCCCACCACGCTCTGCTGGTGCTCCTTTTCTCAGGCCAAGTGTGCCTAATGACCAGCACAGCAGGCCCCTCCCCACAGAAGACCAGCACAAACCCACACACACACCACGTCTACTGACCACAGTTCTGCAAAGCTTCAACTCTACTGGAAATAGCATCAGGTCTCACTTAACAAGCAAACCAGAGCATGCCCAGTTAAAACCTGCCACACTCTGGCCAAGGTCCAAACGCTGTCCACTGCAGGCAAGGAGAGCCTCTCCAGACGACTGACCTGAGGGACAGGGCAGAGAAAATGCAGCAGCATAGTGCAGGCAGCACACACCAGAGGCACTTCCTGAAGCACCAGACCCTGGACATTGTATGACCTCTTCTTCATAAAGTCCCATTACTCACAGGAGCAGGAAACATAAAAGGATTTTCTAACACAGAGAGGAACACAGAGACCTATACAAAATGCCAAGATGGAGGAATTCATCCCAAAAGAAAAAACAGGAAAAAGTCACAGCCAGAGATCTAATTGAAACAGATATAAGTAATAGGCCTGATACAGAATTTAAAGCAACAATTATAAGAATACTCACCGGGCTTGAGAAAACCATAGAAAACATCAGGAAGACCCTTACCACAGAAATAAAAGAACTAAAAAACAATCAGGCAGAAAAGAAAAATGCCGTATCTGAAATTCAAAAGTGACTGGATGTAATGACGACAAGGATGGAAGAAGCAGAGTAATGAATAAGTGAAACAGAAGATAGAATTATGGAAAATAGGGCGCCTGGATGGCTCAGTTGGTTAAACATCTGCCTTCAGCTCAGGTCATGATCCCAGGGTCCTGGGATCGAGTCCCACACGAGGCTCTCTGCTCCGTGGGGAGTCTGCTCCTCCCACTCCCTAAGCCCCTCCACTGGCTTGTGCTCTCTCTTGCTCACTCTCTCTCTCAAATAAATACAATCTAAAAAAAAAAAAAAAAAAGGAATTAAAAAAAATTAAAAAGCAAAAAAAAAAAAAAGAGCAAAGGAACACGAGAGTAGACTTAGGGAACTCATTGATTCCATCAAACGTAGTAACATTTGTATCATAGGAGTCTCAGAAGAAGAGAGAGAAAAGGGAGCAGAAGGTTTATTTGAGGAAATAATAGCTGAAAACTTCTCTAACCTGGGGGAAAAAAGATATCCAAATTCAGGAGGCACATAGAACTCCCAACAAAATCAACAAAAGCAGGCCAACAGCAAGACATATTGCAGTTAAATTTGCAAAATATAGTGATAAAGAAAAAATCCTAAAAGCATCAAGACAAAGGAAGTCCCTAACTTACAAGGGAACACCCATAAGTTAGCAGCAGATCTCTCCACAGAAACTTGAGAAGCCAGAAGCCAGTGGCATGATATATTCAACATGCTGAATGGGAAAAGTCTGCAGCGAAGAATACTCTATCCAGCAAGGTTATCATTCAGAACAGGAGAGATAAAGCGTTCCCCAGATGAACAAATGCTAAAGGACTTTGTAAACACTAAACCAACCCTGCAAAAAATATTAAAGGGGACTCTCTGAGTGGGAAGGAAAGACCAAAATGACAAAGACTAGAAAGGAACAGAGAAAATCTCCAGGAACAATGACAAAACAAGTAATAAAATGGCACTAATATGTACCAATAATAATTCTGAATGTAATTGTACTAAATGCTCCAATCAAAAGACACAGGGTGTCAGAATGGATTAAAAAACAAGATCCATCTATATGCTGCCTAGAGACTCATTTTGGACCAAAGACACCTGCAGATTGAAAGTGAGAGGACAGAGAAACATTTATCATGCAAATGGACATCAAAAGAAAGCCAGAGTAACAATACTTACATCAGACAAACTAGATTTTAAACCAAAGACTGTAACAAGAGATGAAGACGGGCACTATATCATAATAAAGGGGACTATCCAACAAAAAGACCTAAGAACTGTAAATATTTATGCCCCTAACGTAGGAGCATCCAAATATACAAAACAATAACAAACATAAAAGAACTCATTGAGGGGCACTGGGTGGCTCAGTCATTAAGCTCTGCCTTCGGCTCAGGTCATGATCCCAGGGTCCTAGGATCGAGCCCCACGTTGGGCTCCCTGCTCGGCAGGAAGCCTGCTTCTCCCTCCCCCACTCCCCCTGCTTGTGTTCCCTCTCTCACTGTGTCTCTCTCTGTCAAATAAATAAATAAAATCTTTTAGAAAAAGAACTTGGGCTCCCTGCTCGGCGGGAAGCCTGCTTCTCCCTCTCCCACTCTCCCTGCTTGTGTTCCCTCTCTCACTGTGTCTCTCTCCGTCAAGTGGATAAATGGAATCTTTTAAAAAAAAAAAAGAACTCATTGATAATAATGTAATAATAGTAGGGGACTTTAACACCCCACTTACATCAATGGACAGATCATCTAAGTAGAAAATCAACAGGGAAACACTGGCTTTGAATGACACACTGGACCAGACAGACTTAACAGATACATATTCGGAACATTTCATTCTTTTTTTTTTTTTTTTAAAGATTTTATTTATTTATTTGACAGAGAAAGACACAGCGAGAGAGGGAACACAAACGGGGAGTGGGAGAGGGAGAAGCAGACTCCCCGCCGAGCAGGGAGCCCGATGCGGGACTCGATCCAGGGACTCCAGGATCATGACCTGAGCCGAAGGCAGTCGCCCAACCAACTGAGCCACCCAGGCGCCCTCGGAACATTTCATTCTAAAGTAGCAAAATATTATGTTCTTTTCAAGTGTACATGGTACATTCTCCAGAAGATATCACATACTAGGTCACAAATCAGGCCTCAATAAATAAGATCGTGATCATACCATGCATCTTTTCTGACCACAACGTTATGAAACTTCAAGTCAACCACAAGTAAAAATTTGGAAAGACCACAAATACATGGAGGTTAAAGAATGTGCTACTACAGAATGAATGGGTCAACCAGAAAATTAAAGGAGAAATAAAAAAAAAATACAAGGAAACAAATAAAAATGAAAACGCAATGGTCCAAAACATTTGGGGTAGAGCAAAAGCAGTCATAAGAGGGAAGTATATAGCAATACAGGCCTAACCTCAAGAGGCAAGAAAACTCTCAAATAAACAACCTAACCTTATACCAAAAGGAGCTAGAAAAAGAACAACAAACAAAGCCTAAAGCCAGAAGAGGAAGGGAAATAATAAAGATTAGAGCAGAAAAATGATATAGAAACTAAAAACGTAGAACTGATCAATGAAACCAGGAGCTGGTTCCCTGAAAAAATTAATAAAATTGATAAATACCTAGCCAGACTTAGCAAAAAGAAAAGAGAAAGGACCCAAATAAATAAAATCACAAATGAGAAAGGAGATATAACAAGCAACACTACAGAAATACAAGCAATTATAACAGAACATTATGAAAAATTATATGCCAACAAATCAGGCAACCTGGAAGTAATAAATTCCTAGAAACATATAAACTACCAAAACTAAAGCAATAAGAAACAGAAAACTTGAACAGACCAATAACCAGCAAAGAAACTGAATCAGTAATCAAAAGTCTAGGACCAGACAGCTTCCCAGGGGAGTTCTACTGAACATTTAAAGAACAATTAATACCTATTTTTCTCAAACTACTCCAAAAAATAGAAATGGAAGGAAAACTTTCAAACTCATTTTATGAGGCCAGTATTATCCCAATTCCAAAACCAGATAAAGACTCCATTAAAAAAGAGAACTACAGGCTAATATCCCTGATGAACATGGATGCAAAAATTCTCAACACAATACTAGTAAATCAAATCCAACAGTACATTAAAAGGATCATTCACCATGATCAAGTGGGATTTACTCCTGGGCTGCAAGGGTGGTTCAATATTCACAAATCAATCAATGTGATACACCACATTAATAAAAGAAAGGATAAGAATCATATGATCCTCTCAATAGATACAGAAAAGATATTTGACAAAGTACGACATCCATTCATGATAAAAACCCTCAACAAAGTAGGGATAGAGGGAACATACCTCAACATAATAAAGGCCATATATGAAAAAACCACAGCCAATATTATCTTCAATGGGGAAAAACTGAGAGCTTTCCCTCTATTGTCAGGAACAAGATAGGGATGTCCACTCTCACCACTGTTATTTAACACAGTACTAGAAGTCTTAGCCTCAGCAATAAGACAACAAAAAGAAATAAAATGCATCCAAAATCAGCAAGGAAGAAGTCAAACTTTCACTATTTGCAGATGACATGACACTCTACATAGAAAACCCAAAAGACTCTACCAAAAAACTGCTAGAACTGATACACAAATTCAGTAAAGCCTGGGATACAAATTCAATGTACAGAAATCTGTTGCATTTCTATACACCAATAATGAAGCAACAAAAAGAGAAATCGAGGCATCAATCCCATTTATCAATGCACCAAAAACCATACGATACCTAGAAATAAATCTACCAAAGAGGTAAAAGAGCTATACTCTGAACACTATAAAACACTTATGAAAGAAACTGAAGCTGACACAAAGAAATATAAAGATATTCCATGTTCATGGATGGGAAGAACACATATTGTTAAAATGTCTATACCACCCAAAGCAATCTACACATTTAATGCAATCCCTACCAAAATACCAACAGCATTTTTCACAGAGTTAAAACAAACAATCCTAAAATCTGTATGGAACCACAAAAGACCCCAAATAGCCAAAGCAACACTGAAAAAGAAAAGCAAAGCTGAGGCATCAAAATTCTGGACTTCAAGTTATATTACAAAGCTGCAGTGATCAAAACAGTATGGTACTGGCACAAAAACAGACACATAGATCAATGGAACAGAATACAAAACCCAGAAATGGACCCACAACTTTATGGTCAACTAATCTTCAACAAAGCAGGAAAGAATATCCAATGAAAAAAAGGACATTTAACAAATGGTGTTGAGAAAACTGGACAGTGACATGCAGAAGAATGAGACTGGACCACCTTCTTACACTATATACAAAAATAAAAAATAAATTCAAAATGGATGAAAGACCTAAATGTGAGACCTGAAACCATCAAAATCCTAGAGGAGAACACAGGCAGCAACCTCCTTGACATCGGCTGGCAACTTCTTTCTAGATATGTCTCCTGAGGCAAGGGAAACAAAAGCAAAAATGAACTTACTTTTTACTTCATCAAAATAAAAAGCTTCTGCACAGCAAAGGAAATAATCAACAGAAATAAAAGGCAACCTATGGAATGGGAGAAGATATTTGCAAATGACATATCTGATAAAGGTTTGGTATCCAAAATATATAAAGAATGCATAAAATTCAACAGCCAAAAAACAAATAATCCAGTTAACAAATGGGCAGAAGACATGAATAGACATTTTTCCAAAGAAGACATCCAAATGGCCAACAGACACATGAAAAGATGCTCAATATCACTCATCATCAGGGAGATACAAATCAAAACTACAATGACATATCACCTCACACCTGTCAGAATAGCTAAAATTAACAACACAGGAAACAACAGGTACTGGCGAGGATGTGGAGAAAAGGGAACCCTCTTACACTGTTGGTGGGAATGCAAACTGGTTCGGCCACTCTGGAAAACAGTATGGAGGTTCCTCAAAAATTTAAAAAATAGAACTACCCTATGATCCAGCAATTAAACTACTAGGTATTTACCCAAAGGATACAAAAATACTGATTCAAAGGAGTACATGCACCCTGATGTTTATAGCAGCATTACCAACAATAGCCAAATTATAAAGAGCCCAAATGCCCACTGGCTGATGAATGGATAAAGAAGAGGTGCTATATATATACAATGGAATATTACTCAGCCATCAAAAAGAACGAAATCTTGCCATTTTGCAATGATATGGATGGAGCTAGAGAGTATTATGCTCAGCGAAATAAGTCAGAGAAAGACAAGTACCATATGATTTCACTCAGGTGGAATTTCAGAAGGAAAAGAGATAAACATGGGGGGTTGGGCGGGGTGAGGCAAAGCAGATAAGAGACTCTCAACTATAGAGAACAACCTGAGGGTTATTGGAAGGGAGGTGGGCAGTGGGATGGTTTAAATGGGTGGTGGGTATTAAGGAGAGCACTTGTAATGAGTACAGGGTGTTGTATGTAAGTGATCAATCACTAAATCCTACAACTGGAGCACGTGGGTGGCTCAGTTGTTAAGTGTCTGCCTTCGGCTCAGGTCATGATCCCAGGGTCCTGGGATTGAACCCCACATCGGGCTCCCTGCTCTGCGGGAAGCCTGCTTCTCCCTCTCCCACTCCCCCTGCTTGTGTTCCCTCTCTCGCTGTGTCTCTCTCTGTCAAATAAATAAATAAAATCTTAAAAAATAAATAAATAATAAATTCTACAACTAAAACTAATATTACTCTGTTAACTAACTGGAATTTAAATAAAAACTTAAAAAAAAAAAAGAAAGAAGGAGGTTAACAAGGAAAGAGGATGACAGCCCAGCTAAAAAGAATTTTTTAAAATAAATAAAATGGATTATCCAAGACACCTACCATCATGGGGTTTTATGCAAGTGTGTATGTGTGTAGGTATAAAGAAGTTAGGGGAACATAAACATGGATAAATATCTACAAACTTATGGAACTATTTCATGATAAACTTTTGAGTGAAAAGAAAAATATAGCAAAGTACTATGTATGGTGATTCAACTTCAGTAAAAACAAACTAAGCCCCTGTGTTATACAAATAAAGAGAAAGGAGTGCAAGGATACCCACTAGGCTACTAATGTTAATTACATCAGGAAAAAAAAGTAGAAGAGACGATACGTTTTTATGTCTTTGTACTGTATTATTTCAATTGTTTCAATAAGTATATAGTAATAGCCTAAAATCATTTAAAATTTTTAACTTAAAATTATTAAAAAGCAAGATGGACAATTTAAAGCAATATCCCAGTTGTGTAAACTAAGGTATAAGATTGGTATGATATATATACATATATAGACATATACGTATATATATGCCAGACATATCAGTTATGTTTTCTGATATGTCATAAACCCTGCTGAATGGCTGCCCTTCACTCACCCATCACAATTCAACTGATACAGAAATAAGCAACTAAAAAAAAGTCAGATATTCATAAATATGCCAGTCACCTATGACATATTCTGATACATTAAAAAAAAAGCAGGATCAATCAAATGCCTCTCCTAGTAATTTTAACAATGAGTAATAAAAAAACAAGGTAGTTAACAACCAGGCACTAAGGCTTAAAAAAAATGCATAAATGTGCCACAAAGAAGTTAGGACTTGAGGAGTCTGGATAAAATGAAATTATGAGGAACAGAAATCACATACAAATAAGCAAGAGCTATAAATACAATAAAATATAAAGAGAGAGAATAGGATAAATAGGACAGTGCAAAGACAAAAGAACACCCAGAGAGAGACTCATGAGAGTAAGAAATCATACTAACTCTAGAGGTATTCCAGGGAAAAAAATTATACAGAAACTGCAGATCCAGAAGAATGAATTAAAAGGTGCAACTGGTTTGATGAATCTTTCTCTGATATCCAACCAAAAGGATAAGAAGTAAAGATTACTTTTCTATCTCATTTTCTAAAGATTCCTGAATTCTTCTTAAAGTATAATGTTCTTTCCATTTCAACTCAAATCCATAATTCAGTAACTTCCCAGTCTAGAAGGCCAACATGGTCAACACACCCAGAAATTCAGAAAAAAATCAGACTTTAATGATGAAAAAAATAAGGTTATTAAGATGAATGAGAAAAGTAAATAATAGTGTAAAAGTCCTAGGATATCCCTTTTTAAGTCAATCAACAAATATTATTTGAGCTCCCTGGGTATTTCTACTGTGTTTACAAACAAGTATACAAATAGCAAGTTTTCCTTCAAAAATGAAATCAATAAAGGTATATTATATTTATCTAAGGAAGAAGATAAAAGAGGATGGAGTGCCATAGACTGAAGAGTGGTACAATGCAAAAGTAATTTACAGAATTAATAAGGTAGATGTTTTATCTTCCACTACACATTTCAATATTGCTCCTGTGTAACCAAATCTCAAAAATATGAAAAGGCCATAAAGAAAAAAGCAAAAAAGAGTATGTAGCTAAAAAAAAAGTAAATGGATCAGTACATTAACTGCTGTACCTACTCTACATGAAAAGGACTCAGAAAAATCAAATATTGATATTATTTGCAGATCCTGAATCATCTAACCAACTGTTTCCCAAAAATACATTCCACAGAACTCTAGTCTCTCAGGATACATGTGGAAAAAAGCAAATCAAATAACTATGGGGAACAACAACTATATCCAACACCTGCCCCAACTTAGAAGGTCACAATGCATATTACCATAATTAAAGTTCTAAGAAAGTCCGCAATAAAAAACTGCTTAAAACTTATTAACCCACTATTTTCCAAATTGACTTGACCTGGAAATACTATTTTCCTCTCAACATTTATCAGTATGCCATAAAACTTATATTCTGTGAAACATAATTTAGACAGGCTAATGTAAATCTATGATAAAGCATAACAGTACCATTTCTGTTTTTCTTTCAATACTGTATTATAAAAATTTTCAAATATACAGAAAAACAGAAAGACGATCACAATGAACATTCAAATACTCTATACTAAGGTTCAATAGTTGTTAACATTTTATCACATTTGCTTTGTCTTCCTCTTAGTGTTATATATAATAAATGTAATTTACGATATATATAAAGAACAGCAGACACACCATAGAGATAGACAGATGGTAGGTAAGCAGGTAGGTAGAAAGAGACGGTGGTGGGGGAGGTGGGGGAGAATGGCTGATTCCTCATATAGTCTTGGTTATTTCTCTTCCTAAGATTTAGCTAGTACTCATTTCTTGAGTTTCTATAATATGTAGCCTCTTAATTTCTCTTTACTTAGAAGTTACTCACTGATATGAGGAATTCTTAATCTCAGGAAACAAACTGAGGGATGCTGGAGTAGTGGGGGGTGGGAGGGATGGGGTGGCTGGGTGATAGACACTGGGGAGGGTATGTGCTATGGTGAGCGCTGTGAATTGTGTAAGACTGTTGAATCACAGACCTGTACCTCTGAAACAAATGATACATTACATTTTTTTAAAAAAGAAGATAGCAGGAAGGGTAAAATGAAGGGGGGGAAATAGGAGGGGGAGACGAACCATGAGAGACTATGGACTCTGAGAAACAAACTGAGGGTTCTAGAGGGGAGGGGGTGGGGGGATGGGTTAGCCTGGTGATGGGTATTAAAGAGGGCACGTATTGAATGGAGCACTGGGTGTTATACGCAAACAATGAATCATGGAACTCTACATCAAAAACTAATGATGTAATGTATGGTGATTAAGGTAACATAATAAAATTTTTTAAAAAAAAGAAAAAACTTAAACATCAAAAAAAAAAAAGAAGTTACTTAAGTGAGTATTCCTTGCAAGAAGGTATTTAAAAAAAAAAAGAACTAAAAAATATTTGAGTCACCAATTTGTATAAAATTAAAATCAAAATTAAATTAGTCTGCAGATCATATGCTTAAGCGTATAAACTTAAAAACCAAACTAATGAAAGAATTTTGTTTCCAACAAAGCAAGTTCTGGTAACACTCCTGGGATCTGCATACATTCAGATCAAATGTTTACACCAACTGTATTATACTATGTATCAATAACAGATGTTCCAGAATATTACTTCTAGGTCACCAGAAAGAAAAGTGTTAACAAAAATTCATTACCCTGTTTAAAAATTTAAGACTGTATGTTTTTAAAAGATTTTTATTAAACACATCTAAAATTTTAAAATCCAGCATCAAAATGTTGCCAATCCTCTATCTGAAATCCTCACTTTCCAGGATTAGTGGGAAGGTTTTTTTACTTCTATGAATAGCCTTAAAAAGTAAATCTCTTAGGGGCACCTGGGTGGCTCAGTCAATTAACCATCTCAGGGTCCTGGGATCAGGCCTGCATCCGGGATCCCTGCTCAGTGGGTTTGCTTCTCCCTCTCCCTTTGCCTCCGCCCCTCCCCCTGCTCATGCTCACACACGTGTGTACTCTCTCTCTCAAATAAAATCATTTTTAAAAAAGTAAATCTTTTAAATCACCTATGAAGGTTTTTTAATTAAAGAATAAACAAGTTCTTACAATCATCTAATATACAAAAGGTTAGCCTTCTGAGTTTAGATATACAAAACAAGAATCTTGTTATTAAAGAATCTTATAAACTCTTTGAATATTAAAGGGATAATAATTAACAAATTTATAAATACTTACTTGATAAAATAACAAAATAATTTAAAAAAAGTTTCAAAAGCATAAAATTAGTATAGGATTTCCATTAAGTCTTAAGATGAACTATGGAAAATGAGAAAGTATTATTTTTAAAGATTTTTTTTTTTTTTTTTTTGACAGAGAGAGAGAGCACAAGCACAGGGAGCGGCAGGCAGAGGCAGAGGGAGAAGCAGGCTCCCCACTCAGCAGGGAGCCCGATGTGGGACTTGATCCCAGGATCCCGGGATCACGACCTGAGCCAAAGGCAGACGCCCAACCGTCTGAGCCACCCAGGAGCCCGAGAAAATATTATTTTTAATATACTGAATCCTAACTCAATTAGCAAATAAAATAATCATGTAAATTTTGAAAAACTCAAAAAACAAAATTCAGTTTAAAAATTTTTAAATAAATTTGAAATTACATGAGTGAAGTCAAACATAAGAAACGAAATATTTACTAACCTTTATTTCCTAACATCACAGCAAGATGTAAAGGAGTGTTTCCTAAAATTAAAAAAATAAATAAATTAGTATAAACACACAGGAAATTTTATTTAAAAGTGGTTTTATTTCCTTCAGAAATTTCACTGACAGATTTTAAGCAAAAATAATGTGGCTGCAAAATGATCTTGCTAATATGGCAAATTCAAAGTCAGAGGATGCCATGGTTTCTAAACACAATGTATTCTACTCCCCACCCTTCAACGCCCACCAAATAAAGGATACCAGTTTGCTTTCGAGATATCTTCTCCCAGTTGATTTCACAGATTCCTTTGCTACTAATTTCTCTATCATATCATTCTTTGTTCATTCAGCAAACAATTCAAATACCTACTATATACTCATCTTTGGGGACAGATATCAAAAAGACCCAATCCCAGTCCTCAAGTTGTTCAGAAGTCTTCTGTTAGAGACTGATATGAAAATAAAGAACTGCTATTGTTATTTATTAGAATAGAAGAGAGTATAACATGATAATGGAACACAAAACAGAGCTCCTAATTTTGCCTGTGCAAACAGAATTAACTAATGAAGAGGGATCAGACTGAAATGAGTCTTGAAGAAAGGGTTAGAAATTTATAGGCAAACAAGGCAATACTGACTAGTATTCCATGTTAAAAACAATTCCCCCAAATTACATTAAAATGCAAGAACAGTTTATATTTAGGAAACAAACAAATGTTTATGACTAGTGGGGGTAAAAAGAATAGTAAATAATGAAATTGGCAAGATGAGCAAAAGATAAATTAATGATGATTATAGGCTACGCTATGAAGTTTGGACTATATCCTATTAGTTGATGTTATATAATGATTAATTTAATTTCAAAATGATACCCTAAGCCACACTAGTAGCCTAAAAACATCTTCATTATAAAAGAAAGCAAACCTGTAATTTTTTAAAAAGTTACTGAATAAATTTATGTATACTAATTTTCAGATATTAGCATTTTTACAGAAGGCACCACATAAACAATTTTTGCCAATAAAATGAGCTGCACACTAATCAAAAAATTATATACAGGATAAAACAAGATTTGACTACTTTTTAAAAAAACCTTATAGATGATCTACCCCAATCTCTTAACTTGACAAAACTGCCAAAATGGTTAACACACACACACAAAATCTTTTGCTCGATAAAAGCACAATGGAATATGAATTGCTGGCTGTAAATACAGCAAGATAGTATTTTGTGCATAATTTAGAAGCTTAATAAATTCATTAAACTTCAATCTTCTCTGTAAGTAATTTTACAAAACAAAAAACCTGGACTACAATAAATTTCTTTGTCTTAACTATTAGGAACAAGAAGACAGATTTGGGGACACAATTCATGTTTTTCCGAAATAAGATTTCCCTTAGTGACTAGGCCATATACTCCCCAGTTTTCACACCTCATAACGAATTCTAGTTGAGATATGCAAACTTTGTTAATAATCATACATTGAACCATGTCCCCAGAAAAGAGGTTTTGCTCACAATACCACTGAAGTAAACTTCACTAGTTGCCAAGTTATTGGTATAAACTATTTTCCAAAAAGTCAAACTTCAATTCTCCAAATATTTCAGACTCTTTAGGGAGCTAGGTATCTTCTTTTATGCTGCTATCTAGTCCTACAAGTTTATATTTTTATCTTATAGAGTCAATATTCATTTAGATTTACTTAACCATTTTTGCTGCTCTTCATTCCTTCCTTCATTTCTAATCTTCCATCAGAATCATTTTTCTTCTACCCAAAACAAATCCTTCAAGATTACCTTTTGTGAAGGTTTAAATGAATTCCCTCAGGTTTTTGTGTGTAAATGTGTATTCAACTTCAATCTTGAAGAACACTGTACTGAGTATACAATTATTGATTGGCTATTATTTTTCCCCTGCAGTCTATGTGGTCTTATGATCTCCTTTTTTTGCTGAGAAGCCAGCCATAGGACTTTCTACCCCTCCTTTGAAAGTAATGTGACATGTCTAGCTACATTTGTTTTGTTTTGTTTAAATTATCAGCCATTTCACTCCAATGTGGATTCCTTTTTTTATTCTGCTTGGATTGGACTTCCTGAATCTCCGAATCAGTTCTCTCAACAATTTTGTAAAACTCTCAGCAAGTATCTCTCCAAATATTGTCTTAGCTCCATTTCCTCTCTTCTCTCCTGGGGTTCAATTAAAGTAGAACTTGTCACACTTTCTATTTTTTTTTTTATTTCTTTCCCTTTCCATTTTCATTATAGATATGTTCTTCTAACCTATTTCCAAGATCATGAATTCTGTCTTCTTCGGGGTCTAAACCTGTTAGTAAACCTATTTATTTAGTTTTGGATTTCAGCTATTATATTTTCCCATTTGAGAATTTCTTTTTGGTTCATTTTCAAATACATGATTTCAATTTTTATAATTTCCAGTTCTCCACTAAAATATTCAAACTTTTCTCTTATCCCCCAAGAACAAAATAAACATTGCTATTTAAAGCCTCTAATAGTAATTATAATAAATGAAGCTCTGATGTTTTTTTTCCACCCCTGGTTCTCACTCATGTTGTTCAGTTTCCTTAGAGTGCTGGTCATCTTTAATTATATACTGGATATAGTATTTAATGAGCTCTCTATATAAAAATTTTGAAGCCTAAGAAACAAATCCTCCAGATACTTTCCTTTGTTTTCGACATATGGCTGGGGGTACTAGACTTCATTAATCCAGGGACTGACAATTTTTTCTGACCCTCACAAATGACTCAAAGCTGTGCTCCAGCCTCCACCAGAGCTGATTTACTTTTTGTTCACTCTTATTCCTAAGGTGTAGCTCTTTAAGTTACCAGCCCAAACAGCAGAGTGTTTAAGAGATATCCCCCACTTGGTAGGCCCTGACCTCCATCTTCTGTCCTCTTAGGTCAGTGAGGCTGTCAAAAGTGCTGCTCAGCCTCTCCACTACTTCTGTTGGCTTTGCAAAAGCTACTGGGGCAAAATAACTTAAAATGCGAGGCTCAAATCTTTGGATTTTCATCTTCTGCCAGATCTTGGCCCAGTAATTCCTTCCTACCTCATTAGATCTCCAATACCCTTAAAGTTGAATATTTTATTCTTATTTGCTTCTAACGAAGACTAGTCCTAATAATATAGTCTATCATTACTACAGGCAGAAATTCTACTTCGATTTTATTTAACTTTTCTCCATATCTGTAATACTGTGCCTTCTCTTCTTTGGTACTGTTAATGCATAAAGATGAGATAATTTTATGAGCACTAATGATCATAACTTGTATCGAAATATAATTACTCTCTTAGTGCTTTTAAATCATTCTTACCTGAAGTTCAATTTTATCAGTAATGAATCTTGCCATTCATATTTTTTTATCATTAACTCAAGAATAAATTTTTAATTTCTTCCAATCTCCTTTAGATGTGTCTTGTAAAAGTCCTTTTCTTCTCTTTTAGCAGATGTCACAGTTACTATTTTTGGAATTTTTTCCCTACTTCTTTCTCTCAATAACAAACCTCATACGTTAAGTACACGAACCAGGGAGAGCACATGACTCAAACCTAACCAGTCTGATACCCAACTAGAAAACTGTTTCAGGAAAGGGCAAAATTCCCACCTGGATCAAGTTCTTTTCTGCAATTTTTTTTCTTTTCTTTTTTTTCTTTCCTTCTTTTTTACTAGAACTGGTAGGGAAGACTGTCTTTTGCTGCTGGAACTATAGCTTATCCCTCATTCTTCAAATTTTTCTCCTCTTCCTCTAGCCTTTTTCTCAAATGAATTTACATCTTTCATTCAATTTTCTATACTGTCAAGACTTTATTTAACAGTATCTTCAGGATACTTATAATGACACTTCTTTTATAATGAATATTTTTCAAAGACTATCAAATGACTTTTTTTCTGCTCATCCATCCTGAAATGAAGATTTATTCAAATCTAGTATGGGAAAGGACAATCAGACCGCCCCCACTCCTCTTAATTCATTCAAAAAATGAACAGCAGAAGCCCCTTCTAAACTCTGAAGCTAAAAGAACAAGCTGATATTTAAGCATTTTCCTGTGAGACTCTATTCTAATACTCTAGATAAAACAAAGAGAATCAACTAGTTGAGAGATAGTTGCTGTATGGGAATCAAAGATAAGGAAAATGGTGCAAGACATACTCTTAAAACTACAAAACGTAATTGAAAGAAATTAAGTAATATCTGAATAAATGGAAAGACATCCTGAGTTCAAGGATTAAATACTGGTAAGATGACATAATGGTCTATAATTTCAAAATGATCTCCATCAAAATCCCAACTGGCTTTTTTTGAAGAAACTGACAAGCTGAGCCTAAAAGTCATATAAAAATTCAAAGTACTTAGACTATCGGGGCGCCTGGGTGGCTCAGATGGTTAAGCGTCTGCCTTCGGCTCAGGTCATGATCCTGGAGTCCTGGGATCGAGTCCCGCATCGGGCTCCCTGCTCGGCGGGGAGTCTGCTTCTCCTCCCTCTGACCCTCCTCCCTCTCCTGCTCTCTGTCTCTCGTTCTCTCTCTCTCAAATAAATAAAATCTTAAAAAAAAAAAAAGTACTTAGACTATCTAAAACAATCTTGAAAAAGAATATCAAAGCTGGAAGATTTACACATCCCATTTTCAAAACTTACTACAAAACCAGAGTAATCAACACAGTATGTACTTGTGTAAAGACAGACCTATATATCAATGGATCAATCATATTACACATAAAAATTAATTCAAAATAAATCATGGACCTAAATATATGAGCTAAAACTATAAGACTCTTGGGGGAAAAAAATGAGGAAATCTTTGTGACCCTGGATTAGGTAATGATTTCTCAGATACACCAAAAGCACAGCACAAAAGCACAAAAGCAAAAATAAACTGGGCTTCATCAAAATTAAAATGTGCTGCAAAGAATGACATCAGGAAAATGAAAAGAAAACTCAGAGGGGAAAATATTTTACAAATTATGTGTCTGATAATATCCAGAATATATAAAGAACTCTTACAACAAAATAATTTTTAAAATCCCAGTTTAAAAATAGGAAAGGATTTGAATAGCTTTTTCTCTAAAGAAGATATACAAATGGCCAGTAAGTACATGAAAAGATGCTCAAAATCATTAGCCATTAGGAAATACAAATCAAAACCACAATGAGATACCACTTCATACTCACTAGGATGTCTAAAAAACAAAACAAAACAAAAAAACACAAGTGTTGGCAAGGAAGAGAAACCGAAATAAATCCTCATCCAAAGTAAAATACTGTAGCCACTTTGGAAAAGTGTGGCAGTTCCTCAAAATGGTAAATAGAGTTACCACATGACCCAGCAAAAGGTATATGCCCAACAAAATGAAAACATATCCACACAAAAACTTACATACCAATGTTCATAGCAGCATTATTCATAATAGTCAAAAAGTAGAAACAACTCAAACGTCCATTGATGAATATATAAATAAAATGAGGTACATCTGTGCAATGGAATATTATTTGGCAATAGTAAGGAACGAAATTCTGATATATGTCACAACATGGATGAACCTTGAAAACAATGTGCTAAGTGAAAGAAGCCAGTCATAAAGACCACATATTGTTTGATTCCACTTACATGAAATGTCTAGAGAAAGTAGATTAGTGGCTATCTAGGGCTGAGGGAAATGGGGAGTGGGGCTGGAAGTAAAAGGTAAAGGGTACAGGATTTCTTTTTAATTGTGGTGATGGCTACACAACTTTGAATATACCAAAAGCCATTTAACTGTACAATTTAAATGGATCAAATGTTTTTTGATATGTGAATTATATCACAATAAAGCTGTTTAAAATAAATAAATAGAGGGTAAGTGGGGGATAAGTAAAGTTGCTAGAATTGCAGCAAATATTTATTCATGCTAATAATTTCTTCCTTATAAAAGCCTTTGTACTGGATATCTTATTTTGCCTTAATAATCATTACCCAGGTAGGGGCACCTGGCTGGCTCAGTCAGAAGAGCATGTGACTCTTCATCTCGGGGTTGTGAGTTCAAGCCCCCCATTGGGTGTAGAGATCACTAAAAAATAAATAAACTTAAAAAAAGTCATCACCCAGGTTAGTCCAGCTGTGGACTAAAATAGGCTTTCTTGCCCACTTGCTTCTTTGGTATGAATTTTTCTATTCAATAAGGTACTAGAAATAGCTTGCTTTATTATTATTATTATTATTATTATTATTATTATTATTTATTTATTTATTTTGCTACTGCTATAATCCTAAGGACAGCAGTAAATGAAGGCAAAAGGAAGGGGTTGGCTTGCTGTGGGACACAAACTTGCTCCTGCCATCTGTTTCCATATATATCTTTCAGAGAGAGAGAGGGTGAGAGGGGCAGGGAGAGGCAGAGGAAGAGAGAGAATCCCAAGCAGGCTCCACGCCCAATGCAGAGCCTGATGCGGGGCTCAATCCCACCACCCCGAGATCACGACCCAAGCTGAAACCAAGAGTCTGACACTCAACCAACTGAACCACCCAGGCACCCATCTGTTTCCCATATTAGACACATTCTCATCCTCTAATTCAGAGACATGACATAAATAAAGTTTTACTAGAACACAACCACGTGTTGATTGTTTATCAATTGTTGATGGCAACTTTCATGCAACAGATGGTACAACCTGCAAGCCTGTATTTACTATCTTGCCCTTTTTAAAAAAAATTTTTTTTAATTGAAGTATAGTTAACATACAATGTTGCATTAGTTTCAGGTGTATAACATAGTGATTCAACAACTCTGTAACTATCTTGCCCTTTAATTACGTTTTTAGACCCCTGCTGTAATCAGTAAGGGTTTCATGTCATACGGCATTGCTTCCAGGATAGAACACCTGTCGGTCAATATAATTTCTATACATAATCACATATTACTGTTATTAACACCTTCTCTCATAATCTAGTTTACTTGATTCTAGAGTCACTGTTTTGTTTCAATGTAAAATTCGAAGAGAAGTTCAAAGGTTCTGCTATCTTTCCAAAATTTTACCTGGAGGTAAAATCCATTCACTCTCACTTAATAAATACTTACTGAGCATTACTGTGTTCTAGGCATAGTGCTAGATATAAAAGATTCAACCATTAACAAGCTAGAAATAATTCTTGTCCTCACAGAGCTTATAGTCACAAAAGAGAAAAAAAAATCAAAATGAAACAAAATAGACTGTGATAGGTGTTCAGAAAAATAACAAAAAGTTAAGACCAAAAATAATAATGAAAGACATAACCTTCTGATTTTTCAGGCAGGAAAATCTCTCTATGAGATAATGTTTAAAATGAGCTCTTAAAGGAGTAGGAACTAAGAACTCAATGAGAAGAAAAGCATTATAGTCAGAGACCAGAAATAACCTGACAGATTCAAGGAACTGAAAGAAAACAAGTATGGCCAGAACATAGGAAAAAAAGAGATTTGTACAAGATTATATCAGAGAAGCAGGCAGGGGCCAGATCATGCGGTGCTCTATAACTGTGTAAGAAATATGAACTTAGGGATGCCTGGGTGGCTCAGTGGGTAAAGCGTCTGCCTTCGGCTCAGGTCATGATCCCAGGGTCCTGGGATGGAGCCCTGCATCGGGCTCCTTACTCAGCAGGAAGCCAGCTTCTCCCTCTGCGGGCTGCTCCCCTGCTTGTGCTGTCTCTCTCTGTCAAATAAATAAAAATTTTTTTTTTTAAAGAAATATGAACTTACTTTTAAGTGGAGAAGGCATTAAAGAATCTTGAACAGGGACATGACATGATACAAATTACATTTCAAGATACCCTTGTTACCATATAGAGAATGGAATGGAGGGGGACACAAAGAGATTAGATATGAGCTGGTACAGTATTCCACGGAAAAGATAGTAAAAACTGGTCTCAAAGTGGCGATGGAGACCAATCAGAGGAGACAGAAAGGAGGATGATTCAAAATAACCTGTTAGTTAGATATGTATGCTAGGAGGAGGAGGTGAGAAAAATGACCCCAATGACTGAGGCTTGAGCAACCAGATAATTAATGATGTGAATTAATAAATGACTGGGTGGACAGGTGGGAGGGGATAAGGTAGAAAATAATAACATTTTAAACAAGTAAATTTTGAAATATCTGAGATTCCCAAGTGGAGATGATTACAGAATCTGGGAACTTCAGGGAGAAGTCTAGATTAGAGATATAAATTTGACATTTAAAAAAAAAAAAGACATTTGGGGCACCTGAGTGCTCAGTCGTTAAGCATCTGCCTTCAGCTTGGGTCATGATCCCGGTGTCCTGGAATCAAGCCCCGGATCGGGCTCCCTGCTCGGCAGGAAGCCTGCTTCTCCCTCTCCCTCTCCCCCTCCCCCTGCTTGTGTTCCCTCCCTCCCGCTGTGTCTCTCTCTCTGTCAAATAAATAAATAAAATCTTTTAAAAAAAGAAAAAGACATTTAAAATCAAACATATAAATTTGTGAATACCCATTTTTTTCCCTAAAGTAGAAAAGGTAGTAATAGTTACCTTTCTTCACTTCTCTATCTTCCAGGAGAAAAGAAAAAAGGACTATATTCTGAATGCTGACAATGGTGACAAGAAGAAAACAAGGAACTGATAACACCAGTTGCTGTCAAGAAGGATAACTGAGTGGGTAAAGATGAATGGGAGGGAACCTTTTTTTTTTTTTTTTAAGTAGGCTCCATGCCCAGCGTGGAACCCAACGGGGGGCCAAAACTCAGGACCTTAAGATCAAGACCTGAGCTGAGATCAACAGTTGGAATCTTAACCAACTGAGTCACCCAGGCACCCCAGGAAGGAAACTATTTTTATAATGTATCTTTCATATCTTTTTATAACTTTGTAGCATGTGAATGTAATAACTTTTCAAAAAATTACACAAATTAAAGAGAATCCACCAAAGTCTAGACAGAGCACCTAGGTAAAGAAAGTAGGCCTTTATACACCTAGATTATTACTGTTTTCTTAAACCCTCAAGGAATATATAGATGAAAGGGTGGGGTGCCTAGGTGGCTCAGTCAGTTAACTGTCTAACTCTTGATTTCAGCTCAGGTCATGATCTCACGGTTGTGAGATCAAGCCCCAAGTCGGGCTCTGTGCTCAGCATGGAGTCTGCTTCAGATTCTCTCTCTCCTTCTCTTTTTGTCCCTCCCCCCTTCCAAAAAAATAAAATTTGGGGGGAAAAAAATGGTAAAATCATCAGTACCTACTGAAGTAACAAATTAAAGTTACTATAACAAGTCAAAATTAATCACATTTTCAAAAGATTTATTACCTAGAAATGACTTTGTGTTCAACTATCCAATCCCTCTCATTTTACAGGTAAGTACATAATCAGAAATACATATTATAATTAAGGATACCAAATATCATGCTTTGATTTCAATATTTTAAATGCAAATCATCATTATTTTCTTCATCCTCATCCTCCTCCCCCTCTAGCCAACACTGGATTTTCTTTACTGGCCAAGGATACCATGAAACTAAGAGCTCAAATGTCCCAGTTAATCCTCTTCTACTATTCCCTCAATTTTCTAAGACCTCAACCTGCTGCTTCAGCTAATTTGTTACATAAAAGATACTAAAAACTTAAAATAACCTTCTGCCAACTTTCCACAAATCTGAAATAAGATGCCTTGGTTCTAATTTGGTCAATAAACTGAATTCTGTTCTGTCAAATGAATAAAAAAATATTCCAGTAACGTGAAGACCACTGCAGTGCTAACGTATGCAAATTATCAACCAAAAGGCTAGATACAGGACATCTATTATATGTGCCCTGCACTATGCTATATATTTTATAAACCTTATCTTACCCTGACACCCTGTGAGACAAATACTATTCCTATTTCACAGGTAAGAAAAATAAAGCTAATAATAGCTAGGTAACTTCCTAAAATTATATATCTAGAAATGTGTGAGTCATGACTCTAAAATCTGTATGCTTTTTACTGGACCAGTAGTTTTCAAACTTTTTGGTCTCAAGACCCCTTTTATACTCCTAAGAATTATTAAAGATCTTTTATATGGAATAATTATTTATATGGACAAATCTGTTGATATTTACTATATTAGTAATTAAATGTAAAACTTTATTAATTTTACATTTACAATAACTCCATTACATATCAATATAAATTTTTTATGAAAAAAAACTTTTCTAAAACAAAAATAAATGACAGGAGTATGCTATTTTAAACTCTTTAAAAATTAAAATAAATTTCTTTTATGTCTGGCTTAACAAACAACTAGATTTTTATAATTATTTCTGCACTGAATCGTGGAAATTTGCTTTGGTTTGAAGTATATGAAGAAAATCTAGATTCAGAAGATACACAGTTGAAAAAAAAGAGTATTTTAATAGCCTTTTTAAATAATTGTAGATGTTCTTTGCTACTACACCAAAACTCAGTAAGTGGTGATTTCTTAAAGGTTAGCTGCAATGTTAAATTTAAAGCCATATCAATAAACTTTTTCTATTGAGTTACACTGAAATCCATTGGTTTCTCTTGCACTTTAAATGGATCTTTTACTGATGCATGATTTTGAAACATCATGCACTGATTATCTGAAAAATGCAAGTTGACTGAGTTATACAGATCTTCCAAATGTCAACACATTTCTTTATACAAAAAAAAAAAAAAAAAAAAAAACCACATTTGGTAATATCACCAATCTGGCCAGAGAAGTCTTTAAATATTGGGAAGCTGTCAAACTTAGTGAGAGAAAACTATCAACCTTAGTGTGACAAAGACGAATTTCCCAAATTCTAATTTTTGATTCAAAGCTTGAATTTTTTAATTGGCAACAAATACTACCAATTATTTTCTGTGAAGTCACAGGCTCACTTCATTCTTTTTTCCGGAAAATTTCTGCCAAGTATCCAAATTGGAATAACCATAGTTTGTCTGTAAGCTGTTCTTTCAAGTAAAAATGGTGTTCCATGACAAAAGCTGCTAGTTTGGCTTACCACTCAAACAACTACACAAATGTTTTCCCTTATTTTCCCTTCATTATGCAGAAGAACATCATGCAAAATCTACATTATGTCACAAAGAGTATCAAAAAGATAAGTACTCGAGATTAAGACTTAATAAAATTAATCATTTCTATAGCTTCATCAAAGACATTAAGTGAAACTGGCTTTATTTTTTATTTTAACTACAAGTATGTGGCAGTGAATACGCAATGAATATTAGCAGTTTTGGTGCCTTGATTCGTACTCAGGTTCCAAAAATCTTACCCACCACTGCTTTTGTGCCATCGGCAAAAATATCAGCACAGTGAAAAAGGCAAGCAATGACTTTATATTATTACAAAAATAGTTTTGATTTCACCTGCCCCCTAACTAGTGAGAAAACAGGAAATTCTAAGTATTAGAACCAACACAGCTCCAGCTTCTACAGACACCTTCAAGTCCCATCCAAGCAAGAGGTAAAAAAGGGAGAATTTTTGTATTTTCTCTCATAAATAGTACTATACTACTAAAACCCACATACACACATAATATTATATCCATCATAGACTCCTAACCAACTCTACCTTCTCATTATTTTCAAAGCTACCCCCACTTTTAATAGCATGTTAAATTGACCTTTGCCCATCCAAGTTTCTGCTTCATATAGCAGCCAGATTGAGGGTTTTAAAATCAGATCGTGTTACTCCTCTGCTCAAAATCCTCACTTCCTATTTTGCTCAGAGTAAAAGCCAAAATCCTTAACAATGGTCTATAAAAGTTCTACAAGCTTATACCCACAGCTACCTCTCAAATCTCCTATCTCCTACCACTCTTCCTCTTGGACCAGCCCCACCTGGCCTTCCTTCTACCCCTTGAACATGGTACCTTTACATTTGTTATTCTCTGTCTGAAACTCTGTTCTGCCAGATAGCTGTTCCTTAATTTTCTTTAGGTGACTTTAAATTTCTCTTATCCCTGATGTCTTCCCTGACCCTGACCTCAATGAAATACTACTTCCTCTCCCCTGTACACCCAGCACTCTCTATTCTCCTTACCCTGCTTTATTTTACTCCATGATATTTATCATTATCAGTCATACCACATATTTATTAGTTTATCTTCCCCCATTAGAATGTAAGTTCCATGAGAGCAGGGACTTTGGCCACTTTGTTCATTGCTGTAACCCCAGCATCTTAAACACTGTCTCATATTAGTTCAGTATGTATCAGTTAAATGAAGGAATGAATGAACAAAGAAAAGAAAAAAATACTATAAAGAACCATTAGAATAGTGTTAAAATCTGTTTTTACTCTCCAAAAAGCATTCCACCCCGGACCAAGGCAGGTCTCCACATGATTCTCTATGAAAGCCAACCAAAGGATATATATGCTTAAGAGGATATTCAACACAGCATAGGTGGTTTTATAGAATTCAGTATAGCGCTGAGTAAGAGAGCACATGCATTAACATGCCTGATAAATATCTACAGCCAAGAATCCAAATACTCTAAACCAAGTCACTCCAATAGATTAAAGATGACTTGTAGGAGAGTCAAATAAACCTAACCCTTTAGCACACTGACAGGCAGTATAAATTAAAGTATCAGATAAAACCGCAACTGAAGTACTATCTAAACCTCAAGAACAAGAATGTCTTCTGATGAAAGGTACTTAACAGCACAAGTGAGAGTAAGATATTGGTATCTGTGGATATTACTATTATATTAGCCTTTGGAGTTAAAATAGTTTCAATTGCAGTCTCCCAATTGAGACTATAATGCCCCACAAGGTAGATATTATTGTATCTCCTTATTTCAGTAGTTAAGTAAACAGTATAATTTCATAAAAACCAGTTTGTAGAGAAGCATGGTCTCAAAGTTAGATCTAAGTCCAAATACAGAGACAGCCTTCTAGTTTTGCAGATAATCTTCGGGATTTCAACAAGAGTAACAGGCTCAAGAATAGATGAAGTTCAACTAAGCCACACAGTTAAACCTCATACATGTGATAACAAACACCATTAATAATTTTCAGACAGGAAAAAGACCTTTTCTCTTTTCCCTACCCCATTTTGCATGCTTCAGTACTGCTCTAAAACTGATCTTCCATCTATCCCCCAATGAAATAAATAGTATGTGAACAGGAACACACTGTTTGGTCTGCCCAGCCCCCACTCAATTTTTGAGGAACTATGCTCATTTTCTAAACCCAAAGCATCCTATTACACTGTACTATGCATTAGATCTCTATGACTCAAGAATGACATTAACTTGGGACAGACTGCTTAGAATTCTGTTATTCAAGGAGTCCTCCAGAATTCTCCTGCCTTATTGAGGATGCAAAAAACAGAACATGGTCAATAACTGTTCATTTCTGCTTCCTTTTTTGCCAAAGTTGAAAGGTCAGAATTCCTGCTCCTATTATAGCTCAGTACAGGAAAGGAGAGAAGAGGATTCCCCCCCCCCCCACTTCTGAGGTAGCTCTGCACATGTGTTCACATCACAATTCTAAGTGTGAAGAAACATACTAATACTTATAGTGATGCCATCAGGAAACATATCCACTTAACCCAAGGACAGTCCTACTCTGTTAGGAGATACACGAAGACGAAAAGATGAGAGGAAGGTCATATTCACATTGTCATAAAGATCAACTGAATCAACCCTGATAGATCAGTGAAGTGACAGATTTCACTGCCAAAACACCCTCATACTAAGTGAAGGTGCAGGACACTTTAATGGATTATCTTAAGCCTCCAGAAACTACTTCACTTTTTTTCTAAGACAAACTGAGGTCTGCCTTTCAAAAACAAAGTCCAGAAAAGACCACAAAAAACGAGGAGAAAAATACAAAACTATTACTGTTCTTCTAAAAGATGTGCCATCATTTTAACCTTCCTGCCCAAAACTGTTCACCTAAGGCTTAATTCAAGAATTTTTGGGGGGGGCGCCTGGGTGGCTCAGTCGTTAAGCGTCTGCCTTCGGCTCAGGTCATGATCCCAGGGTCCTGGGATCGAGCCCCGCATGGGGCTCCCTGCTCAGCGGGAAGCCTGCTTCTCCCTCTCCCACTCCCCCTGCTTGTGTTCCCTCTCTCTCTGTGTCTTTGTCAAATAAATAAAATCTTTAAAAAAAAAAATTTTTTTTTTTGCCATGGAAAATCTAACCTTATAGTCACTTCTCAAACAGACATAAGATGCATTATTTTCTTGCATCACCCATCATAAAGATTTTAGTGACAAACACAAAGCAGAGAAAATAATATCAAAAGGAAATTTAAAGATGTATATAGAATAAGCCAAAATAAACCTACCACATAGGCACCAAACAGATTATCCTAATGCCTCAATTCTCAAACATATATTTTTAATCATTTTGAAATTAAAATGTTTTAAAATCCTTGTCTGACGAAATCTGCCAGCCACCAGGCAGAGAGGCTATGTGTATTAACCATTTCAATACCATTCCCTTGAGTTACCAACATTGGCAGCAACATTCTCAACTGAAATTTAACTTACATTTGAAATTTGTAATCACCTTGTGAAATAGCTACACAAAGAGTATGCTACAACTCAGTAAAAATAAAAATTAACCGTATGGAGAAGATGGCTTGTCACATGCCAGGCAATGTAATTAAAGGCAGCAGAAACTGCCAAATCTCTCAGAATACATCAGAAATTTCTCACATCTAGGAAAGGCTGGTTTAAGCAATTCATATATCAAGGACTTCCATCACTCTGGTATCTCAAAGTTTCTGATGAATGTCCAAGGGAAAGTACTTTACGTCTAAGGATATTTAACTCAAGGGAAAAAACAAAATTACAAGTTTAACAAATAGGAATTGCAGTCAAAATCAAGAAAGTGTTCTATATGCTTCATAAGCACTCTCAATTCTAAAGGTGCTAAAGAAGTAAAACTCATTACCATAGGAATTATAAAAAAAAAAAAAGCATGTCACCATGATACTTTAACTACCAACGGCAAAAAGTGATTCAGAAAAATTTTTACAATGTGAAGAAAGGCTTAGACTTAAACTTTAATTCTATACTAAAGAAAAAATAATATAGAACTAAAAATACACTAAAGATATAAAGTTTAATAAAATTTGTGTACATTTAATGTAATGTATCTTTTCCCCCACCCCCCCAAAAAATGCTTTTACTAAATATACAATGAGTCATAATCATTTGGCATATCTGAACATAGTATATTCATGATGTTACACCTATTACTGTATTTAACTTATATTTCAAAGATACGTTTGGATCCAAACACAGTACTCCTCAAAATAACTGATGACTCAGAAAAGGCAAATCATACTCAACCAACATTTTACCACAAAAGAAAAAGCTCGATCCTTGCTCCTATTCAAGTCAGTAATTTGTAAATATACATTACATACGCACTCCAAAAAAAGTTTATCGAATCAGAAATCACTGGAAACTCAAAGAGCTAATGAATAGTGAGCTAAACAGTGACCAAATTAAGATTCAATAAGCTTTCCAGCTAGGTAGAATAAAGGATCAAAACTACCAAGATAAAATTTAATAAATGTAAAGTCCTGTTTTAGGTTAAAAAAATAACTGCAAGAAGAGAGAGAATGGAGAGAGAGCCAATCACTTGAGAAAAAGTAGTATTAAAAAATTAACATACTCTTGCACTGTATTATTTAGTGTGTGCTTTTTAGTAATATACATTACTAAACGTATATTGCTTAGAGCAATAGAGTCTCCTTTTTGTCTTTACTTACAAGGTTAGTCTTGAGCACCATCCTCAAAGGGAAGAATTAACAAACTGAGTTTCATTGAAAGAAGATGATTAAAATTTTCATTTACTTATTTAACATAATTATATAATATTTACTATTTCAGGGCCTATCTAAGCAGTTTATAAACCAAGTTGTACGACGAATGGATACAGAAGTTAGGAATGTTTAACCTTAAGTTAAGAACATGATAGCTCTTGTCAAATATCTAAAGGGCTATCATGTGGATGAGGTAGCCCATTTATTTGTGCCATTACATAAAAAAAGAAACAGAACAAAGAAGAGTCAGAGATTTGGACTCTAAAGAAAAACTCTGAAAGTTGTCAATGGCAAAATCTCTCCATAAGGCTACTATAAGGGGCCACCTGGGTGGCTCAGTCAGTTAGGCGTCTGCCTTTGGATCAGGTCATGATTACAGGGTCCTGGGATCGAGCCCCGCATCAGTCTCCCTCTCCCTCTGCCTGCTGCTCTCCCTGCTTGTGCCCCCTGTCAAATAAATAAATAAACTCTTTAAAAAAAAGCTACTATAAGGACTAAATGGGAAAATATATATTAAGAAACTTTGTTGTAAATTACCACATTACACATTATTAGAATTTACTTCTGTGCAGTATAGTGGGTCCTAATCAATAGAAATATTTACAGAGGTTGACCACTGACTTGAGTCCCAGCTATTAGTTCAGTTCCCAGCTTTGCAATTTATACCAAGTATGCAACTTTAGCAAAGTTTCCTTGCATCTCTAGGTTTCACTTTCCTCACCTTTAAAATAAGGATAAAACAATCTGCTTTGCAAGGTTATTGTGAGAATTAAATGTGATAATGTAAGTAACATTTAACACAGTGCTGACACACTCAGTAAATTGTATCATCATCATCATCATCATGTTCTAGAAGGAATCTCTCTGGTGAATATAAAACTAACTATGTGGTATGATGTGGTATGAGTGTATGGCTTTGCTATGCACCTGTATGAGTGTATGAATCTGCTATGCACTTATCATGTTATAACAATCCAAATATATAACTTTAATTTGTTTGGTGACTTAAAAAGCATTTATCTTTTGTAATGTGAAGGAAAAAATATTCTTAAAATCTAAATAAAGTACCCAGGTTAGTAAAATATCAGGAAATAAAGTAATGTAATGGGGAAATTATGCAGCTACAGAAAAAAAGGGACTAAAGAAGTAGCACATTAAATATAACCTACTCTTCCTAGGAGACTTCACAGCATGAGGTGAGAATATATTGCAGAGAAAAAAACAATTACACTTTCCAGAGGTATGTGAACTACTGGTTACAATCATCAGAAATACCAACAATACAAGGGCAGCTAAGTAAATGCAAACATTTGGTATATCAAGGCAATTTAAAAAGTGAAGTTGAGTGGATAAAGGACAAGAGTTTAAGAGATTTAGGATTCTATTTACTTTGAATAGAATTAGTATTTTAATAAACCAACTTCGAAATGTTGGATTACAGAATATGTAAGCCCAATAATCCTATAATTCAGTACCTTCTGTGATTACCCAAGAGGATCAATTGTAAAATACTATCCTATCGTACTTTGTCAGTCATATTTATCTCTCTTCTTTCAAAGGAAATTAACTCTCAAAAAGAAACTTTTATCTGTTTTCACAGATATTTCAAGGTAAATATTTTAAAGGTAATGACCCTATGAAAATATATATATATACATATATACATACACCCACTATGAAGGCCAACTCTGAAAAACTTCCTAATAAACAACGAATAACCTGAAACTACAACACATCTCCTAATACAAACTGTTCCCCAAAGGGTTAGAATATAATTACCATCAACAAACAATATTATGTTTGTTGCAACAACAGTAAAATGAATAAATAAGTGTAGGAATGAAAAACTGGGTGCAGCTTTCAGGTACTTTTTTTAGGATTTGAATTATGATAAATGCCAGTGATATTATTACAATATTGTAAATTCAGATACAAGTGCAGTTGTCAGAGAATTATACAACCAATAGAAATCTTATTTTTTTAATCTCAATTTTGCCCTAATTTTAGATAAGAAGCCTAGAGTCCAATGGAATTAAGGGAGTTTATTCCTCAGGCAAGCATTTCATTAATATGTTATATATTATTTTGAACACAGAGTTGAGTGTGTTCTAATTGAATGTATACAACAGTCATGTTCAGTTAAAAGCAGAGCTATATCTGTCAATTACCCAATTTAAAACGGCTTATTAAATGTTGAAAATATGTGTTTACATTCGTTTTCATTAATAAATGTACTGTTGCTTAAATGTCAACTCAATCACATTATGTTTTTAAAACTAAAGAAACAAAAAATTCAGCTAATGAGTCAAGGAAGAAAGTAGAAATACAGTCCTTGAATAATAAATGATACTCTATTTTGTCATATAGGCTACGATGAAGTTACTATGAAAAATCACAGTACTATTTTTAGTCAGTCACCAAGATGAAACATTATTAGCAATTACATAAAACAAGCAAAACACTCAAAACTCCAACAAAATTTTAGCTACTCAAGTCACTTTTTACTTGCTCTAGGTATCAAATGCCAACAAATTTCTACCGTGTGGCTTTCAGAAACCAAAGCATTCTATATTCCATCTCAAATGCAAAGTGTAGACACTTTGTATCAAACTAAGTTTCATGAAAGCAGAGAAAAAGAAACAGACAACCTGATGGCAGGTAGAGATCACAACCAGTTGCAGTCAAGTTGGAATCTGTACCTGAGTAATGAAGGGAGGTGGGCCATTTATATGTTCAAAATTCGAGATCCCAAGGTGGGAGAGGGGGAGAGAAAGAAAAGAAACAGTTCCATAAACAAAGGAAGAAGGCCAGGTTGGGTAAGAGGCGATTTAAAATTTCTTTGTCAAAAATCAAAACATTGAAGGCCTGTCTCAAAGATAAACAGCTTCTCAGAGGAAACTCTGAAGTGGGCAAGGAGGAAACATTCCTTTGCACCCACAAGAACCAATCCCCTGACCACTGGCATGCGATTACTGAAACGGTCATAATTTACAGGCATTTGGCCCGGATGATGGGCAAAGGAAAGGAAAGAAAGGTCGGCTGGAGAGAAGCCTAGGATTCCATTGGCCTGGGGAGGCACACGCTAGGTTCGGGAAAGGAGAGGTGGGGAGAGGGACGAGCACTCCTCACCGTGATTGTCTTTCTGTCCGATATTGTGCGTGCGGATGAGAGAAGACAGTTTCCTCACATCCCCCTTGAAGACGCACTCGTGTACTGGGTAGTGTGCGGGGCAATTGCCTCCATCTGCGACGACAGCAATGGGGTTGGTGCCCGCTAGAAGAGCCGAGGACTGGGAGGTGGTAGTCACGGAGGAACTGTGCAGCGGCAGGGCCGGGACGCCAGAGGGATTGGAGGAGGCCGGAGCTGTCTTCAGCTGCAGCCGGTGGTGATGGTTACTGAAGATCTTATGACAGGCTTTGCCGCCCTTGCCGCTGCCGCCTGTCCCAATCCTGCCTCCCGTAAAGGTGCCGCCGAGGGTAGCCGCCGCTTCCTCATCCCCGGGCTCCAGAAGGTCCCCCTCTTCTTTG
Organism: Neomonachus schauinslandi; assembly: GCF_002201575.2. Taxonomy (NCBI): domain Eukaryota; kingdom Metazoa; phylum Chordata; class Mammalia; order Carnivora; family Phocidae; genus Neomonachus; species Neomonachus schauinslandi. The sequence continues at coordinate 56,758,368 of NC_058406.1, forward strand.
CTGGGCTTGTGGCCTCTCCGCAGTGAGCGGATCTTCTCCCCGGTCATCGCCGCCAGGGGCAGAAAGGGGATCCGGGAGGCTCACCGCCCGCGACGGAGCTGGCGCTGCGGCGGCGCAAGGCGATTAGAGCGGTGGCCAGGCACCTCCAGCGCAGCATGAACTCTTAGAGCGCCCCCGAGCCCGGGACAAACGCATCTCCTGGAGGAAGAAGAGCCGGCTCTCGCCTAGGCACCAAGGGACGCGCGCTCGCTGGGGGGAGCTAGAGCTCAGGTGCCCAGGACACCAGAACCCCTGTCCCTGCTGCTGCAGCCTCCTGCCTCACACGGAAAAACAGGGCGCGGCCATCTTACCCTGACTTCTCTCGCGAGAGCTCCCTCGGGAGGACGGAAGAAACACCGCGATAAGTGAGCTGCCTGCTCCCTCCCTTGCATCTTCCACTCCCGGAGGGCAACCCAGAGCCGGCACCTCCCAGGCACCGTGTTTCCGCCCCAAGCTGAGGACAGGACCCTCGCGGTGGCCGCGCTTTTTCTGTGCAGTCTGAAACTTTTAACCTGCGTTTGAGATATTCGATGCACGTTATAAACGATGACTTAAACCCTCGGACCCCTGGACCTCCTGCAGAGTAATGCAAACTGACGCCACTGCACACAGGATATGATGTCAGGGAGATGATGCACAAGACACTCGTTCACTAACCATTTTACTAAGCATCTACTCTGTGCCATATACTGAGCTAGGAAATTTATAAAACGACACTCCTGGCTCCAAAGAGCTCAGCAGAGGAGGAAAGACAATTGGGTGTACAATATTTCAACCGCGCGACGAATGTGGGAAGCTGGATTGCACACACACACACACAAATAGGAGTGACAAATTTTATTGTTGGGGTGTCAGAAAAGTCACCGTAGTTTAGGGGCTGACCGTGGAAAACAGGCTATTCAGCAAATGGGGAGAAGGGAGGTCACTCAAAGTTTTGTTAGATAAATGAATTTCAAGCAGGTGTCAGAGTTTCAAGGAGGGGAGTGGACGTTAAAGGATGGCAAATAATAATTGTGTAACTGGGATATCACTGGGCTAGTTCCTGGCCAAACTGGACCCATCGTCAAATTCTAAAGAAGCCTAAATCTAACATCCCTAAAGTCTGGACCAAATAACTAAAGCTGTGGGGAACTAGAAGGGAGGAGAGTTAGCGAGATATCTTAAAGGTCTTCTTTCACCCATTTATCTCTCCAAAGCCCCATTTACACTGACAGTTGCTTCTCTCAAATCTCTTCTTTCTTAAATTTTATTGCCACCTCCATTCCCCCCGCAAATAAATAAATAACTTGTGGGAACTGGCAACTGGCCTCTCTTCATCCTTCCCTGCCACTCAGGTTTTCACTTCCCATCTTCTCTCAAATCTATTCAAATCAAACCATTTCTGCCCTTCTTTCCTTTCTTTTTTATTTTTTTTGTATGGGGGCGGTGAGGGTTGTTCCAATTATGTTCAAGCATTACCTAATCAGCACCTCAAAGGATCCTACTCAGAAAGCAGGAGAGACTGAACACATACATGCAAAAACATTTTGTTCTTCCACAAGAGCCAATATTTATTAACTCTAAGGCAAGCAGTATGCTTGGCACTTTATATGCTGTTATCTCCATGTGGTATTATTTTTAATCCTCACTCGACAGTTGAAAAACCAGCCCAATGCTTCAAAGCTGGAATGTAGCACAATCCAGCCTGATTCTAGAGCTAGAGAGATAGGAAAGGGCCAGATCATGCAGGATTTTTATGTCTTCTTAAAAATTTAGACTTTATCCCACAAAAATGGATAGCCTTTTGGGGCTGTTGAATAGGAAAATAGCATGATGAGATTTGCCTTTTAGAAAAGTCATTCACTCTCCCATACTTTAGAAAAGTATGTATCAAGAATAAATTACAGCGGGGCTATTCTAGAGACAAGGAAACTGACAGACCACTGCATAAATAAAAAAATAAGTGTGTTAGCATATGCATGTAAAAGTCTAGCAGAATATATACATCACACAGAGAGAACAGTGGTTATCTTTGGAAGATGAGATTGCTAAATCACATATTTCTTACATTGCTTGAATATTTTTTTACAGAGAAAAAGTATTTGTTTTTATTAATCAGAAAAAAATTAATTTTTAAAGAAGTATGCAGTAACTCAGATGATGAGGTATTAGGAGAGCATGAACCAAGTTAGTAAGAGTGATGCTAGAGGAGGTAAGAGTTTAAAAAATTAGTTCAGTTTTGGCATATTGAATTGAAGCTTCTTGTTGCTCACCCAGAAGTTAGATGGTATACATTTTGAATATATTGAAATGACCCTAGGAGGCAGAGATCTGGGTTAAAATTCAGGAATTATCATTACACAGTAATGGATACCACAGAAGTCTTTGAGTTCCCCAAGGAAGAATGTGTAGTGTGAGAAATTAAGGTTCAGTTTAGAATAAAACACCAACATATAAAGGATGTGTATAAAAAGAGTGGCCAGTACCCTGTTATTATTAAAACCTACACCAAATAGTCTACCATTATATCTGAGAAATATCTTATCACTGGATCCAGAATTTAAAAGTACCTTATTAGTGGCTGCCACCTGTGGATAAATGTGAAAGCTCTAAGTGTTCCCCTAGTAAAATCAAACACTGCAGACATCAAAAAATAATATTCAGCCCTTATTTTTAAGGATTCAACAGTATAATTAGTGGAAAATGATATAGAAATGTAAGAGTACAGCACATCGTGAAAAATACAAGAATTGAAATTATATGAGATCCTGGCATGATACAGAAGAGGAAGTTATTAATTCTCCCTGGAGGAAATGAAAGTCAGGTGATCAGGAAGTCTTTCTGAAGGAGGTAGTTGTCTGAATTGAAAGAATGTATGAAGTTGGCTAATTGGGCACAGGGAAAAAGAGAGGTAATAATAATAACTATCATTTACTGAGAGCTTATGATGTGTTAGGCATTGCTTCAAGCAAGTTTCAACAACTATTTTACTTAATCTCACAACAACTCTATGAGGTACTTACTGTCCCCATTTTACAGATGAGGCAACTGAGGCACAGGAAGTGATCATCCAGCTGATGAGTAGAGGTAAAAAGAATAGTATGTATAAATGCAGCATTATATTTGACAGTCACTGGAGCATAGTATGTGACAAGAAAAGTGGTGGCAAATAAGACTGGAAAGGAAAGCGGGGCTGGATTACAAAAAGCAATTGTAAGACATTTGGACTATATATGCTAGGCAGTGGAGAACTTGTAAAGGATTTCAAACACAGTAAAGACAGGATCACATTTAATCACGATAATGTATAATCAACCCACATTCCAAAGATAGGAGTCTCTGCCAAACTTTCCAGCTTTGCCTCCTACCGCATTGCCAAACTCATTCCTCATTCTAACCAAAACAATCTGCTGACAGTCCTTCATTCTCTCCATGTTTCCATGCCTGTGCACACGATGTTCCATATGTCCCAAACCCATTTCGATTTCATTCACCTAGATACCTCCTTCAGCCTGTCAAAAATTAGATTCTCTCTCTTCTTAGCACAAGGTTTTTGTTGTTGTTGTTGTTTTTTAACTTGGCATAGAATCCAGGGGTCCAGGAAATTACATTGAACTAAACCTCTAAATAAAATTTAGCGTGCCTTTCCATTATGAATGTAGGTCACAAACCACAAAAGTATTAGCAGTACTTGTGCCTTTGCAATTACAAGAAAACACAGATATTTCTGTATCACATTACAATTGCCACAGATATCTCAAAATATCATTTACACTCATCATTACCTCAAACATGTTAATAATTATGTCCACTACTGGATCTTATTCTTTAATGAGTTAATAAAGATTCACATACAGTTACTATATCAAATTTTTGTTTTTAAAAATATTTTAATAGCTATTTCTTTTGCAATCTGAAATATTTTATGCATTTAAAAACATCATTCTGAAAATGGGTCTCTATGCTTCACCATACTGCCAAAGAGGTCCATAGCACAAAAAGAAAAGTTAGTGCAAACTTCTAGTTATAAAATAAATAAGTCACAGAGATGAAAATTACAACATGGGAATATAGTCAAAACATTATAATAATGTATGACAAATGGTTACTACACTTATTATGGTGAGCACTCAGTAAATGTATAGAACAGTTGAATCACCATGCTGTATACCTGAAATTAATATAATATTGCATGTCATCTACACTTCAATAATAAAAAAAATTTAAAAAGTAACTCCTTCTTAGGAGTCTTTAATGACACCTTCCCTCTCCTTTCCTATCCAACACCCCACCATTCTGAATTAGGAGTCCCTCCTTTGCCTTCTTTCTGATTTCCCATTTTAACTTTTGCATGCCTCTCTGATATATCTTGTCTGCTTCCTCAACCAGTCCTCTGAGCTCTCTGAGTACTAAAACTATGTTTATCACTGCTGTATGCACAGTGCCTTTCAGATAATTAAATAGTGAATGCTTGATATTAATAATAAACAGCTGTTGAATGAATCAGTCAGAATATAAAACCCCAAAGTATCTACAATGTACCAAGGCAATTGTAAACTAAGTGATGAGATGCTAAATAAATAAATAATCCCAATCTGACAACATTGAAGTTGACTACTAATCTCTTGAATTCTTATGTGAGACCCAAGAGTAAATATTTCATTTTGGATTGTTTTTTCATTTACAAATAACAGTAAATTCAATTGAAACTGGCTTAAATTAAATGGGTTTATTGACTTACATAACAGAAAGGGGCAGAGATATGTCTTCAAGAGTGGCCCAGTCTAAACCACATGTCAGTTTCTAGGTGACTTTCAGTGTGCCTCTTCCTGTTTGGAGTGTCCTCCAAAGGCCAGCTTCCCTCAAGGACAAGATTCCTGCCCGCAGTAACAAGGGCTACGTGCTCCCTCCTTCAGGTCTGGAGGGAGGGCCCACAACCACAGACATCTGGTCCTTGACATTCATAAAAGGACCCTTTCTAATCCCTGTATCCAGAAGAGTGTTGATTGCCTCAGGCCTGGGTTACCTAAACAAATCCCTCTGGGGGAGATGGTTACCCTGATTAGTTTTGCCCAATCAGCACTCATCTCTGAACCCAGCAAGTTGGGGATAAACCCTCTCAAACCACAAAAACTATTTCATAATGGGAAATAGGTGGGAAAGATGATAAGGAGACAAAGACGAGCAGTTAGCAAAAGTACCACACTCAGACTTAAAGTGAGATTTTACTTGGAAAAAAAAAAATACTTGCCTCTTGTCACAGTGTCATGACAAACTGTGATGAAATATGTTGATTATCAATAATATCAATAGGTAATGAGTGAATAACTTCAACAACAAATTTCAAACAACAAATTTACTTTTTGTTCAAATGTTACCAAGATAGAATTCAATCCAACAATTCGAATTTGTAACTCAACTATCCAGTTTACTAGATAATACTCTGGTCCTACAGACTACCTCTTCTTAATTTCCCTCCTGGTGTGGCTAAGAATCCAAATATTGGTCAATTCACTGACACCCAACAATGACTACAAGATTAAGCCTTATTCTCAGAATGAATATTTCTGAATTTTAGCAGAAATGTATGTATCTGTATTAGCTTTAGACAAAGCACCTAATCCCCATCATGGTGTCCTCATTTAAATGATAAAAGCAATCATATCACAGTGTGAAATACAGAATGCCTTGTACACAATAATAAAATCTCACTGGTTGTATTTTATAAATGCATTAACAGACCTACAACTAAGATGGGTAGTTAACTAATCTTACTCAATCCTCCTTACTTTGTATACTAATATATTTCTAATGTAAACATTAAAGCAAGTTTGGTCTACATCTTTTTTTCCCTCCTTCTCTGAAGGCTTGTATTTCATATTTTTACAATAATCTAAAATATAATTTCCTACACTCCATATTGGTTGAGCTAGGTCTAGAAGAATTTTGGTTGGATGGATAATACAGCTGCCTGGCTAATGAGGTTATCATCTTGAGCATCCCCTAACAACATTCTTAACAATGCACTGAAAATGAAAATAAAAAACCATGTAGATCAATACCTTCTTCACACATTTTACATCTGTCTCTCTAAGTCTCAATATTTTCCTGTTTCCTCTAAATCTTCCCAATTCCTTTCTCCAAGGCAATGTTGGGCACTTTCCTTTTTTTTCCTACTCTTTCTGACCAGCGACTATTAGTGATTGAGTCATATTTCTCTTAAATAATCAGAAAAAAAAATCAGAGATGCAGAGGTTGCCAAGGAAACAAGAGCCAATAGCTGTGGAGGTTCCAGAGGAAAGAAGGAATTCCTCTGAGGCAGATTAACACACAGACTTATGCAGGGGAGAGAGGAAAGATGCCAAGAGCATAATGAGAAAACAAGTCAATATGAGATGAATGTGAAAAGATACATTGCAACATTTATAAGTGAAATTATTTTTAGATCACCAACAAAGGCTTGGAACAAGAGAACAGGGATAGGAGTGGGTTTTTCAGTGAAAGAGATTCAGATAAAATAAGTAGATATGTAAAAGATTAAATGGAATAGATGGATAAGGGTCAGTATTTGTGTCTATGGCTTCCTGATTCTGTTTTATTGCCTAGAATACATCCAACTACATACTGTATCAATTAACCTAAATATTCCTCAAGAGAACATCCAACTCACCATGTCCAATGTAGAGCTTATTTCCATCAGCAATCCCACTGGCCAAACCTGTGTATCACTTCCATTACCCTTAATTCCTCCCTCTCCCTTAACCCCACATTCAACCAGTTACTAAATCTTGACCTTTCTACCTTTCACATAGCCCTAAAATTGAACCATTTCTCTCAGTTTTACAGTGGCCATCATTGGGTTCAGGGCGCTATCACTTAAAACTGCCTCCAAACTGTTGTATCTCTGGCTCCCATTTCGCACTCATGCGTGTATATGCAGAAACCCACATCCATTCACCCCTTGGACTGCCAGATTTATAAGTAAAATTATAGGACATTCAGTTAAATTTGAATTTCAGATAAACAATTTTTGATTTAAGTATGTCCCGAATATTGCGTGGGAAATATTACAAATATCCATTCAATATCTGAAACATACTTATACTAAAAGATTATTTATTTTTATCTGAAACTCAAATTTAACTGGTTGTCTTGTATTTTATCTGGCAAACTTACCTCTCATTTGTTTGTGTTATTTAGAGTTATATATGCAGTTAAAGTACAAATCCAAAAGTATCAGAATAAAAACACCAAATTCAGGATAGTGGTTTCTATGGAGCATGAAGGAAAAAAGTGCCTTCAGTTAAGTATCCATAAGGAAATTCCATCATAGCTGTATTTGTATTAGGCATGTGTTTTTAATTTTTGCTTTTAGGTTTCCCCCCCCTTTAAAGGGTATTTATGTTTCATTTTTAAGCTTAGTGGTGTACATACAGATTTTTATATTACTATGCTTTTTGTGTGTGTCAAATATTTATAATAAATATTTTTTAAATGTTTAATAGCCCTCTAGATAAAGTCCAAAGAGCTGAACGTGGATTACAAACATCATCATGGGTTCATTGACTCTGTTCACCTCTCTTACCTTGGCACTTTCAGTTTATACACAACAGTCTGTTTGTCCTGAATAATCTTCCTCAAAAGATCATCCATACTCTTCCCTCTTGTCCTTAAATCTCAAATTAGCTCTCAGTACTTCACTGGCACCTTATCTATATCTGGGTTAGGTTTCTCCTATGTACTGCCAGGGAATTCAGCACTTTACATTTATTTTCACCAAGTGTAATTGCTGACTTACTTGTCTGTGTCTCCCATTAGAATACAAAATCTAAAAGTATAGAGACTAAGTTGTATTCACTATAACATCTATGGCCCCCACCCAGTGTCTGGCACCATCGGACCCTCAATAAATATTTGCTGTGGGAATTGATTAGTTAATGAATGATGGGCTGGTTTATTTAACATTCTTGAAGTATTTTATAATTTTACTTTTAACATGAACCATATTTTATAATCAATATCTAGGTGAAATCATAAATCTTACCACTTTATAGTGTGTAGATTAAAAATCATTACCTGGAATAAAGTTCTCTTCTGTCATTCATACTGCAAGTTTGGTTTCAACATCACCTGTCACCTAAACTAGGTCTTGCTTTTGTTGTTTAGAATAAATACATAGCAAGTGTTCCTCAGCTTGTACAAACGACACTTAACCTTACATGTCAAGTTTCTGAAAATTGCTTTGTATATCTATAAATTCAAATTTGATAAATATAGTAGGCATTATTACATTATATGGTAGGTATTATGCATTGATACTTAGCACTTGCATTTATGGAATCTAATGAAAATTTCATTGTTACCTGTATTTTCTTCTCAGTACGTTCTTTTCCTTCATTTTCCTTAAAGTACATGTGCTGCTAACTAAAGATTGTGATTTACTAACAACTCTGAACCCCATATGTAAACATCAACGCATTTCTACCTTAATAAAAGAATAAAACTTTCCTTTACTTCTTTGGGTTTGCTTCCTTGAGCTTTTTCTCTCCTGTTTATCAGTTTTCTAGATACCATTATTAATTTTACACTAGTCTTCCTCCAAATAGCAGAAGGAAATTTGCCTGATTTTAAGATGTTTCTTAGAGTCTTTGCTCCTTAGCATTTCCTCATTTTCATTAACAGAAAAAAGACAGATACCGGTGAAGAGTTGAGTCTAGAACATGTTGAAGAGGGTAGACAGTATGTGAAACTGATATCATAAGTATGGTATCATAAGGATGCCATCCTTACTCCAACTGCACCCTCTTTATTTATTTCCATTTCTCAAACTCTCTAATTCCAGCACTCAAGTAACTCTTATTCTCACATTCTACCTTTGCAGCTTCCAAAATAGTATTGTCTATATCTGGGTTAGGTACTTCTCCTATATACTGCCTCTAGACTCTACTCTTCAAGAGTAGAAAATAAGAAAAATAAGTCAAGCGATCATATAATTATTGAGGACCCCTATTGCTAAAATCTAAATCTACTTTGGTTCCTTGACTGTTAGGAACACTTGGCCCAGGGAATGCAAAGAGCTATTGTTTGCAGAATGTTGGCTGACGGTCAAGAGCTTTCTTTAGTAGCACTTACTATGATGGATTCACCATAGTCTGTGAGCTTGTCGTCAGAATGACAAGTAAAGAAATCTAATTTTGTCGGCTCCCTGAGAGTGAGTCCATTTTCCAAGGATAGACTTGAGATAGTCAAGGATAAAAGACTAATATATCAGAATTCCAATCTAAAATTAATGATTGAGTGTACTGGAATTATCCATCAGCACATCCGTCTATAGACAAACTGCGTACAAAGCCAAATAAACAGAAGGCTGTTTGGTGAGCATGGAATCACAATAAGAGGAGTCAGGTATTTGATTCTAATGTTTAATGGCATTGCATTTTGAGAGGCTGATGTGCACTCTTCCACAAGAATGAAATTCTGTCTGTGAGGCAGATGGACACTCACAAGACCGGAGGAGTAATAATCCACTCCTCACCAGCACACCATGCTTTTTGATGGTCAGGGCCAACTTGTGCTTCTATGACTTATTTTTCTTTCCATTCCTGGATGACTAACACTGCCATCCCTTAATCTTATGTGCATCTACTTGTTGCTTTAAAAAAACTCTTTAGATATATTAAAACATTCCATGAGACCTCAAACCATAAAACTCCTAGAAGAAAACACAGGGAGTAATCTCTTGGACATGGCCTTAGCAACATATTTCTAGATGTATCTCCTAAGGCAAGGGAAACAAAAGCAAAATTAAACTACCGGGACTACACCAAAATAAAAAGCTTTTGTACAGTGAAGGAAACCATTGACAAGATGAAAAGCAACCTACTGAATGGGAGAAGATATTTGCAAATGATATATCCAATAAAGGGCTAATGTCCAAAATAATTAAGAATTTATACAACTCAAAACCAAAAAAAAAAAAAAATCTGATTAAAAAATGGGCAGAGAACTAAATTAGACATATTTCCAAAGAAGACATACAGATGGCCAACAGATACATGAAAACATGCTAAACATTACTAATCATCAGGAAAATGTAATTCAAAGCCACAATGAGATACCGTCTTACACCTGTAAGGATGGCTAGAGTCAAAAAGACAAGAAATATCAAGCTTTGGTGAGGATGTGGAGAAAAAGAAATCCATGTGTAGTGTTTGTGGGAATATAAATTGGTGCAGCCATGTGGAAAATAGGATGGAAATCCCTCAAAAAATTAAAAAAGGAAATACCATACAATCCAGTAATTCCACTACTGTTTATCCAAAGAAAACAACAACATTAATTAGCTAGGATATAGAAGTAACCTGTGTCCATCAATAAATGAATGGATAAAGATGTGATACACACACACACACACACACACACTGGGATATTATTCAGCCATAAAAAAGAGTGAGATCTTGCCATTTGCAACAAGATGAATGGATCTAGAGGGTATTAAGTGTAATAAGTCAGAGAAAGACAAATACCATACGATTTCACTTATATATGGAAACTAAAAAACAAAACAAATGAACAAACAAACAAAAAAAAGCAGAAACAGACCCATAATACCAGAGAACAAATTGGTGGTTGTCAGAGGGGATGGGGCAAGGGTATAAGCAAAATGAGTGAAGGGGAGTGGGAAACACACGTTTCTAATTATGGAATGAATAAATCACCAGGATGAAAGGTATAGCACAGGGAATATAGTCAATGGTATTGTAATAGCGTTGTATAGTGATAGATGGTAGCTACACCAGTAGCATAACACAAGGTTTAGGTTGTCAAATCACTATGCTGTACACCTGAAACTAATATAACATTGTGTGTCAACTATACTATAATAGAGAAACAAACACACAAACAAACAAACGAAAACATTCCCTGTGATTATTATCAAGTCTGATCCAGGAAGCCATTATATTTCTCTAGATGGTTTTGCATATCTCTACTCAAATATTTTATGTGATGATTTCAACTTTTTTTACTTTATATAATTGTATTTCATTATATCTTTTAATAAGATATTATTTGTTTATTTGTTTGCTTATTTTTATTGAAATACAGTTGACACACAATGTTGCACTAGTTTACTTGTACAACAAAGTGATTCAACGAGTCTATACATTATGCTGTGATCATTTCTAATTTTAAATCAAATAACTATTTCCCCTATTTTTATGTTTTGGGAGGCTTTTCACTGTCATGTGTATATACTGATAATACATAAAATAAAAAGCAAAAAAAAAAAATTTTTTTTAAGATCATTTATTTATTTATTTGACACAGAGAGAGAGAGGACAAGTAGGCAGAGCAGCGGGCAGAGGGAGAGGGAGAAGCAGGCTTCTCCCTGAGCAGGGAGCCCGATGTGGGCCTCGATCCTAGGACCCTGGGATCATGACCCAAGCCGAAAGCAGATGCTTAACCAACTGAGCCACCCAGGCACCCCAAAAAGCAAAATATTTTTCATGTTTCATCTCAGGAAGTAGGAATTAGAAAAATTACTAACAAATGTGATTAACCAATTGAAATATTTGTTAGGGGTGCCTCAGTGGCTCAGTTGGTCAAGCACTGACCTCTGGATTTCAGCTCAGGTCATGATCCCAGGGTCATAAGATCAAGCCCCCAGTTGGGCTCCAAGCTCAGTGCAGGGTCTGCTTGAAAATCTCTCCCTCCATTTGCCTTCTCTAAATACACAGATAGATAAATAAATAAATAAATAAATAATAAATAGCATCTTTTAAAAAATATTTGTTAAACTTTTTAAACAACCCTTTTGCATGTGCATGGGTGCCCATGTGCGTGCATGCACGCGGGTGAACACACACACACACAATACAGGACAATTATTCATAGTTCTTAAGTAACGATGAATCATTTAAAAAGGAAGAGGAGGGAGAGGAGGACAAGAAGCAGAAGGAAAAGAAGAATTCAGATTAGTTTTAATCTGAATTAATCACATTCAGATTAATTTTAAACAAAACATATTATGACATTCACAGCTTCATTTTGACAAATCAGTATCTAATTTTTAAACATCATCTTTCCAAGTGCCCTTTCATACTGCAGGCATTTCCTATTATTCTGTTTCCTGAATTCTTAACAAGTCCTAGATATATGCTTTTGTTCCTTTCAATGCTCTACTGTTCATTGTACAAAGATTATTTCATTTTGAAAGTAATTTCAGCTTGTTTGATGCCATGGCTATTTATCATACGTGTTGTTTTGCTATACCTATATTTTTAATGTCCTATTTCTGTTATTTCATAACATAATTTACTTATGTAACATAAGTTACTTCACTGAAGCATCTCTTTATTTTCCAAGATCCTTTACTCGCAAATTTTATCAAGTACATATGTTCTCTGAGTGACCACTTTGTAATTAAAATCTTTGGATTGGGTATAGTTCAGTCATACAATTACAATAATCTTTTTTATTGGTATCATAACAAATTTGCTTATTAAAAATTGAGTCATTCCATATACACAGTATCTCAAGGTAGGCAAAAAATTTAAGTATATACCTATTCTTTTCAAGCTGTTCCAAAAAATAGAAATGGAAGGAAAAATTCCAAATTCATTCTATGAGGCCAGCATTACCGTGTTACCAAAACCAGATAAAGACTCCACTAAAGGGGCGCCTGGGTGGCTCAGTCATTGAGCGTCTGCCTTTGGCTCAGGTCATGATCCCAGGGTGCTGGGATCGAGCCCCGCATCGGGCTCCCTGCTCAGCGGGAAGCCTGCGTCTCCCTTTCCCACTCCCCCTGCTTGTGTTCCCTCTCTCGCTGTGGCTCTCTCTGTCAAATAAATAAATAAAATCTTAAAAAAAAAAAAAAAAAAGACTCCACTAAAAAAGAGAACTACAGGTCAATATCCTTGATGAATATGGATGCAAAAATTCTCAATACAATACTAGCAAACTAAATCCAAAAATATATTAAAAAAATCATTCACCATGATCAAGAGGGATTTACTCCTGGGTTGCAAGGGTGATTCAACCAATGTGATAACACCACATTAATAAAAGAAAGGATAATAAACATATGATCCTCTCAATAGATAGAGAAAAGACATTTGACAAAATACAACATCCATTCATGATAAAGACCCTCAACAAAGTGGGTTTAGAGATAATAATCCCATAATAATAATAGTAAAAGCCATGTATGAAAAAAACACAGCTAATATCATCCTCAATGGGGAAAATCTGAGAGCTTTCCCTCTACTGTCAGGAACAAGACAGGGATGTCCACTCTCACCACTGTTGTTTAATATAGGACTAAAAGTCTTAGCCTCAGCAATCAGACAACAAAAAGAAATAAAAGGCATCCAAAATCAGCAAGGAAGAAATCAAACCTTCACGATTTGCAGATGACATGATACTCTACATAGAAAACCCAAAAGACTCCACCAAAAAAATTGCTAGAACTGATACATGAATTAAGTAAAGTCTCAGGATACAAATTAAATGTACAGAAATCTGTTGCATTTCTATACACCAATAATGAAGTAGCAGAAAGAGAAATCAAGGAAACAATCCCATTTACAATTGTACCAAAAATCAGAAGATAGTTAGGAATAAACCAAACCAAAGAGGTGAAAGACCTCTACATTAAAAACTATAATACACTAATGAAAGAAATTGAAGATGACACAAAGAAATGGAAAGACATTCCATGCTCTTGGATTGGAAAAACAAATATTATTAAAATGTCTATACTACCTAACGTGATCTACATACTTAATGCAATCCCTATCAAAATACCAACAGCATTTTTTACAGAGCTAGAACAAACAACCTAAAGTCTGTGTGGAACCACAAAGGGCCACAAATAGCCAAAACAACATTGAGAAAGAAAAGCAAAGCTGGAGGCATCACAATTTTGGACCTTAAGTTATATTACAAAGCTGCAGTGATCAAAACAGTATGGTACTGGCACAAAAACAGACACATAGATCATTGGAACAGAATACAAAACCCAGAAATGAACCCACAACTTTATGGTCAACTAATCTTCAACAAAGCAGGAAAGAATACCCAATGAAAAAAAAGACATTTAACAAATGGTGTTGGGAAAACTGGACAGTGACATGCAGAAGAATGAAACTGGACTACCTTCTTACACTATATACAAAAATAAAAAATAAATTCAAAATGGATGAAAGACCTAAATGTGAGACCTGAAACCATCAAAATCCTAGAGGAGAACATAGGCAGCAACCTCCTTGACATCGGCTGGCAACTTCTTTCTAGATATGTCTCCTGAAGCAAGGGAAACAAAAGCAAAAATGAACTTATTTTTTACTTCATCAAAATAAAAAGCTTCTGCACAGCAAAGAAAATAATCAACAGAACTAAAAGGCAACCTATGGAATGGGAGAAGATATTTGCAAATGACATATCTGATAAAGGGTTAGTATCCAAAATATATAAAGAACATATAAAACTGGACACCCAAAAAACAAATAATCCAGTTAACAAATGGGCAGAAGACATGAATAGACATTTTTCCAAAGAAGACATCCAGATGGCCAACAGACACATGAAAAGATGCTCAGCATCACTCATCATCAGGAAAATACAAATCAAAACTACAATGAGATATTGCCTCACATCTGTCAGAATGGCTAAAATTAACAATACAGGAAAAAAACAACAGGTATTGGTGAGGATGTGGAGAAAAAGAACGCTCTTACACTGTTGGTGGGAATGCAAACTGGTGCAGCCACTCTGGAAAACAGTATGGACGTTCCTCAAAAACTTAAAAATAGAACTACCCTATGATTCAGCAATTGAACTACTAGGTATTTACCCAAAGGATACAAAAACACTAATTCACAGGATACATGCACCCTGATGTTTATAGCAGCATTATCAACAATAGCCAAATTATGGAAAGAACCCAAATGCTCATTGACTGATGAATGGATAAAGAAGAGGTATATATATATATCCTTTATATATCCTTTATGTATCCTTTATATATATATATATACACACACACACACATATTTTTAACGGGATATTACTCAGCCATCAAAAAGAATGACATCTTTCCATTTGCAAGGATGTGGATGGAGCTAGAGAGTATTATGCTAAGCAAAACACATCTGTCAGAGAAAGACAAATACCATATGATTTCAATCATGTGGAATATAAGAAACAAAACAAATGAGCAAGGGGAAAAATAAAAGAGAAGGAAAGAGGCAAACCAAGAAACAGATTCTTAACCACAGAGAACAAACTGGTGGTTATTAGAAGGGAGGTGGGTGGGGGGATGGGTTAAATAGGTGATGGGTAATAAGGAGGGTACCTATGATGAGCACCGGATATTGTATGGAAGTGTTGTATCACTATATTGTACACTTGAAACTAATATTACACTGTATGTTAACTAACTGGAATTTAAAGAAAAACTTTAAAAATACATATTGATTATTTGCTGTGACGTTTAAACTTTCAGTCTTTTCAACATAAAATAGCTGCAAACATTTATCTCATAAAACACAGTAAAAAAGTGTTACTGGGTGGCTCAGTCAGTTAAGCGGCTGCCTTAGGCTCAGATCATGATCCCGGGGTTCTCAGCGGGGAGACTGCTTCTCCCTCTCCCTCTGCAGCTAACCCTGCTTGTGCTCTCTCATGCTCTCTCTCTCTGTCAAATAAATAAATAATATCTAAAACAAAAACAAAAACTAAAAACGAACAAGAAAAACACAGTAAAAAAAAATAACAAATATTGGTCTTTGTGGTTCCTAGTAATAAATCCTGTCTTATTTTCTTATCATAGTATAAATTATATTCTTATGCAATATACACCGTTGCATTAAGACCCAGTAGTTCTTAAACACTATTACCAAATAACCATATAAGTCCTAAATGCAACAAAGGCTAACAATCTTTGTTTTCCACATTAAGTCAGAAATTTTATATCATTTCTTTTTCTTTTTTTTTAAGGCCTTTTTTTTTAGAGACATTTTAGGTTCACCACAAAAATAAGAGGAAGATACAGAGATTTCCCATAAACCTCCTGCCTCACACATGCACAGCTTCCCCCATTGTCAACATCCCCCACCAGAGTGATACATTTATTACAATTGATGAACCTGTATTGATACATCATACTCACCCCAAATCCATAGTTTACATTAGAGTTCATTCTTAGTATTGTACATTCTATGGGTTTGGACAAATATATGACATTCAACCATCATTATAGTATCATACAATCTGTTTTCATTGCCTTAAAAATCCTCTCTGCTCCACTTTACTTACAATAATGTTTTTCTCACTCAAATACATATTGCCCATTATTCACCTGGATTAACAAACTTCTTGCCTACATACCTTATTAACAACACATTCTTTAGTACAATCAAGTACTTAAAGTACAATCAATTATTTGAGTGAAATATGTTGCTATTAACTCATACTGACTCTAATTTATTGTGCCTTATGGCTGTTCAAAGAAACAGAGACTTATAGGCCTGGACATGGTTAGCCAATCACAGAAGCAATAAATGGGATTATATTCTGAGCAATCTAAAGGAAGAATTGTTTCTATTATCTTAGAGATTGAGAAATTATAAGACCAATACTCATAATAGCCATTCATCAATTACATGTAACAAAACAGCCATCATTCTAGACCTTTTAGCTCCATCTTCCCAGTGAACCTCTGATAGTACTTCTCAAATCATCTGTGGTAAAGGGTCATCTTTCTTTTATTTGTAATCTGTTGCAGACTGATAACTGTTGTAAAATACAACAAAAACAAACAGCTAGAAAAATGATGTTATACGAAATTTTATTAGAGCCAAAAGACATAAAATTACTCTGTCAATTTTTTATAGAAGTTTCTATTTCTCACTCTTAATTTCTGACCTGTAACAAATAGTTCACTGATGGGCACTGATATGCAGACCACAATTTCAGTAGCACTATCCTATATAAAGTAGGGATTATTATTTCCACTTTTCATTGAAAACAAGCTGATAAGTAAAATAATGTACTTAAATTCATTCAGATAATCAATAGCAGAGACCAAATTTGTACCCAGGATTGATTCCAAATTCTGAAGCTTTAAATAAGTATGATACACAGTTTCACTGACACTTCTAAAATTGTGTTGTCCAATATAATAAGTGCTAGCTACATATAATTATATTATATATATTATATGTTATAATTATATAAAATTAATTTTACTTCCTCAGTTCTTCGGTTGCACTAGTGACATTTCAGGTACTGAAAAGCCACGTACGGCTAGTGGCTTCTATATTGAACAGTAGAGATAAAGGGAATTTGTATCCTCACAGAAAGTTTTATTGGACCATGCTGCTCTAGAATATCAGTAATTTCTCTCAGAGATTATTTATTTCATTTATAAGTTAGCATTAGACACTTTGGGGTTGCCTGCTGTCACACAATGACCTCTCTCTTCCAAAAATTGCCCTCACGTCCCCAGTCTACAAAACAAGGCAGTTTTTATCCCCATGATTCTGTCCCACCTCTCTGTCGTGGCTGATTGAACCAGATGAGGACACCTCATAAAAGCCAAGTCAGATAAATATCCTTAGGAGAGGGTGCACGCATGTCTTAAAATGACTGACTCTGATGAAAAGAGAATATTCATAATCTACTAATTCCCATTATTTGCCAGGAGAAAAACGAATAATTAAGGCTTGTAATGGGAATTTGACCTAGAATCCCTCAGAACACCAGTCCCAGATCAAACAACTATAGTTAAGAATTAAGGCTGAGTTCTACTGAAATGGTAGCTTGCAAGTACACCCTATGGATCAGGGGAAGGAAGGGATGTTACCAAGGAAGAGAAAGTAGTCCGGAGTTTTATATCTGCAGCTACAGCCAACAATGGGTGTGTGTTTACTACCTACCAAACATTCTAGGCATTTTACATGTGTTGTTTCATTCCAACAATCCTTTGAATTTACACTAATTTTACAAACAACAGAATCAAGATAACTGAGGTTTACAGACCACGAAGGCATAGCTGAAAGCCTCAGTGGCTGTCGAAACTTTATAAAGTCAGAAAAGTACTATGCAAAACCATAAAACACTGAGTTCGAAAAAATCAATATGAATTCATAAACTTATAAAGAAATATAATTTTCCATCTCTGTGCTAAAAGTGATCAAGCACCAATAGCAGTAGCAGCATTTTTGCCTACCACCCAAAGTCATGTGCAATCCTAGCAGCCGAGATTTTTGTCCCTGAAGTTATTCTAGGGAGAAAAAAAACAGTAAGATTCTGTATAGGATATTGAAAGAAATTGTCTTAAAATCTATTTTTTACTTGTCTATTATTATTAGACATTAAAGATAATTTTAAGAATGTCAGGGGCAGTATTTAAGGACAAAGTGCCATCATTAGGGGATTTCCAGCCACCAAGTTGTAACAACTGTAGCATCAGAATCTTTATTATTATGATTTTGCTAACTAAAACAAGTTGAGTATAAAAAGCCCATGAATTTGGTAATGATATTGAAAAAAGAAAGGTTAATATACTATGTGCAAAATGGTATTTTCAATATAAAAGAATGAATATAATAGATGTACAAGTTTTAGTGATTTAAATATAAATAGGGGACATTAATATATAGGTGCATTAAGTATGTGTCTGTAAAAATATAAATAGGTACTTTTTTCTGTAATATTTCTAAATTTCTATAATATTTCTAAGTTTCTATATTTCTAAAAATATAAATAGGTACTTTTTTCTCTATAAGCAAGATATATATAGAGAGAACTCTAAGTGAGCCAAATGTTTCCAGAAAAAAATAGGTACTGAGCCAGAATTGAATGGGCTAATCAATCCCTTTGGTAATACAGGATAGCCAACAGAAAGTGCATCCAGCAATTGATTAGCACCAGAGGTCATATATAATAAGCACTTCAAAAAGGATTCAACAATGTGTTCCACAATAATAAAATAACCAACTATCCCAAATGTAAGAATCAACTAAAAAGTTAATCTCTCATCTTCTGATAAATAAAACCTTTAGAAGTACTTTAGATGACCCTACTCAGTGAATTATAAATAAGATTCTAGAATGAGATCTTGCCATTTGCAACGACGTGGATGGAACTGGAGGGTATTATGTTGAGTGAAATAAGTCAAACAGAGAAAGACATGTATCATATGATCTCACTGATATGAGGAATTCTTAACTGCAGGAAACAAACTGAGGGTTGCTGGAGTGGGGGGTGGGGTGGGAGGGATGGGGTGACTGGGTGATAGACACTGGGGAGGGTATGTGCTCTGGTAAGCGCTGTGAATTGTGCAAGACTGTTGAATCTCAGATCTGTACCTCTGAAACAAATAATGCAATATATGTTAAGGAAAAAAAAAAAAGAAGAAGAAGAAGGTAGCGGGAGGGGGAGAATGAAGCGGGGGAAATCGGAGGGGGAGACAAACCATGAGAGACAATGGACTCTGAAAAACAAACAGGGTTCTAGAGGGGAGGGGGGTGGGAGGATGGGTTAGCCTGGTGGTGGGTATTGAGGAGGGCACATTCTGCATGGAGCACTGGGTGTTATGCACAAACAATGAATCATGGAACACTTCATCTAAAACTAATGATGTAATGTATGGGGATTAACATAAGAATTAAAAAAATTAAAAAAAAATAAGATTCTGATATGACTTACAAAGTGACCAATATTTGCATCAGATCAGATCCAGTAATATCACATGACATCATCCGACATAGTAGGTGGTTTGTTGATTATGAATAGGAACCCTGGAGCCAGTCTGCTTGAGCTCCAGATAAGTTACTTCAGGCAAGTTATTTGATCTTTCTGTGCCTCAATTTCCTTATCTATAAAATGAGAGTTATGGGGCGCCTGGGTGGCTCAGTCGTTAAGCGTCTGCCTTAGGCTCAGGTCATGATCCCAGGGTCCTGGGATAGAGCCCTGCATCGGGCTCCCGGCTCTGCGGGAAGCCTGCTTCTCTCTCTCCCCCTCCCCCTGCTTGTGTGCCCTCTCTCGCTGTGTCTCTCTCTGTCAAATAAATAAATAAATCTTTAAAAAAATAAAATGAGAGTTATAACAGTTTCCATCCCAATAGTCATTATGAGGATTAAAGAGTGAATACATGTGAAACACTTAGAACAGTGCCTTGAACATAATAATTACTCAATAAGTGTTAATTACTGTAATTTCTAAAAATAAAAACAAACCCATTTTGCAAAAAACTAAAATTGGCATGAAAGATGTATACGTGCAAGTTCCATTACGGTGACACGTGGAAATTTGTTTTGAAAAGGGCTTCAGCCTAATAATCAAGTATTAGGTATGAGTTCCCTCGAGTTATACAATGAAATTCCATATCCTGACCAAGAATCAATTCGTCAACAACCCAAATCACGTGACCTCAACTGGTAGGTTTTTGAGGGAGGGGAGTTTGGCAGTGCAGGAAGGAAGGAGGAATGTGGTAAGGTTATTGCAACATTAGATAGTATTTGGTAAGCAAAGACAACACCTTACGGAATAAATTCCAGTTTTGACTCAGTGGATAGCAAACCGCCACCCCTAATTCCGATACTAATTATCAACTAAGTGTCATTTTTATTTTTATTTTTTATTTTTTTAAAGATTTTATTTATTTATTTGAGAGAGAGAGACTGAGAGAGAGAGAGCACATGAGAGGGGGGAGGGTCAGAGGGAGAAGCAGACTCCCTGCCGAGCAGGGAGCCCGATGCGGGACTCGATCCAAGGACTCCAGGATCATGACCTGAGCCGAAGGCAGTCGCTTAACCAACTGAGCCACCCAGGCGCCCCTAAGTGTCATTTTTAAAGCCATTGATATGCCCTTCAAAGTTTTCCCCTTTAGGGAATCTTTCTCCATCTTGCAGAAATAGCAACCCTGTTAGTTCAAAGCAATTCTTCATTTATGTTGTCTTCACACTGACATTTTTACTCTATTGTTTTTTGGCATATTTATTATTCCCTAATGTAGCTGCCTGACTAGGCTGTCCAAAGTTTCTTCTGAAGTACCAATTATTTTCTTGATATCATTTTGGCCATAGAATTGCATAGGTTTTGAGTGGTCTGCCTCAATCCAATGTTGTTATTTTTATTGCATAATACTACAGATTGTGAGGGTTTGTAGTGGCATACATGAAACATAAGGTTATAGCATCAACCCAAATATCCTGAATTAATCATCACTCCAAAATTACTGTTATCATCCCAGGTTTAGCATTTTCATCATCATAAACATTTATGTGGTCACAGCAGTAGACCAGATGTTTTGAATAAAAGGTGATATGAAAGTTATCAAAAAAATTATTTCTGCCAATAAGATGCTTAAAATCACTAAGGGAGGGATAATATATACATTAAAAAGACAATTAACAAGGTTGTTTAAGGTACCCAAATATGACAGCTAAGCAAATTGTATGGTACCTTTATGATAGTATAGAAGGGACACTAAACCTATAATTGGACAACTCAGGTTTAAATCTAGACTCTATCACTTGCTTTGTTACCTTTAAAGCAGGAATAATAATACCCATCTTACAGAATTCTACAAAAATTAAACAAATAATATATGTCAAAGTGCCTGAAAAGTACCAGACACTGAATGAATGTTAATTTCTTTCTTTTCTCGAACAGTGCATAAAGATGCAGATATCTAAGCATTTGTTTCTAAGGGCTATAAATAAATTTTGCTGGATCATTATTTTATAGTAATTAAGATTATATTTTCAAAACTGTGCCTCCTAATAACTGAAGGAGGATCAACACTGAAGTCACTGCAAAGTCAGAGTTGGGTTTTCATCACTGGGAAGCCAAGGTTGTATCTTCTTAACTCTGTCCCATTCTTTTTATTTTTTTTCCACCCTTCTTTTTAAAATAACACCTTTAGGGGCACCTGGGTGGCTCAATCGTTAAGCGTCTGCCTTCATCTCGGGTCATGATCCCAGGGTCCTAGGATCGAGCCCTGCATAGGGCTCCCCGCTCAGCAGGAGGCCTGCCTCTCCCTCTCCCACTCCCCCTGCTTGTGTTCCCTCTCTTGCTGTGTCTCTTTCTGTCAAATAAATAAATAAAATCTTTTTAAAAAAAATAACACCTTTATTGAGATATAATTCACATATCATACAGTTCACACATCTGAAGTGTACAATTCAATGTTTTTTAGCATATTTACAGAAATGTGCTACCATCACCAAAATCAATTTTAGAATATTTCATCACCCCAAAAAGAAACCCTGTACCCATTAGCAATTATTCCTCTTTATATTCTAATCCCCTGATGAATTAGGCTAGATAACCACAAAGGACCTCTGAAAGTCTTACCATTCCTTCAGTTTAGTCCAAGGATCTGCCACTTTTTTTAAGTGTGGCCCTTTATTCGTAGTATGCTTTGGATAAAGATGGAAACAGGTCAAAGGTCTTATGCCAACCACTGATTACTGACTAAAGTGCTGGAGAAAATGAGAAAGTAAAAAGGGAGCACTGGTCTGTAGCTCTGTTTCCAGACTGGAGAGAGGCCAACTTCTGTTGGGCAATCACTCAACATATACCTAAAAAGGAATGAGGTAAACAGCTATTCCAGTGACCAATGAAACCGACTCACATGTGATTTTCAACATGTATAATTCCCTACTAACTCCTAGTACAAACAAGTAGGAGATAAACACTAAGGAATCAGTTTCTTAACACACAGCCTCTAGACCCTACCCCAGTCCCTCTGATTTTCTAAATATTCTTTGGCATCCTGGTTTTTTTACATTTTTTTATGCCGAAGTTCTTGTATTAGTTATCTACTATTGTGTAATAAATTGTCCCTGAACTTTGTGGCTTAAACTATGTGGGTCAAGAATTGGGGAGCAATTTAGCTAAGACATTCTGTGTCAGGGTTTTTCATGTCATAGCAGTCAAGATGTTGGCTGGGGCTGAAATCATCTGAAGGCTTGACTGGGCTGGAGGATTTCTTTCCAAGATTCTGGCAAATTAGTGTTAGTTATTGGCTGTGGACCTAAGTTCCTTACCATGTGGACTTCTACCTAGAATTCCAAAGTATTCTTATAGTGTGGTAGGTGGTTTCTCTCAGAGTGATAGATCCAAGAGGAAGAGCAAGTAGGAAGACTTAATACTCTTATGACTTAGTTTCTGAAGTAATACACCATCATTCTATTCATTAGAAGAGAGTTATTAAATCTAGCCCACACTCAAGGAGATGAGAATTAGGCTCCAACTCTTGAGGACAGGAGTATAAAATAATTTGTAACATATTTTAAGCCATCACTCTCTTGCTCCTTCCTCCCATCCATTCTCTTCTTATGTCTTCTTCTAAAGTAGAAAAAAGATGGAAATATCTACTTTCCACCTATATATCAAGTTAGAATGTTTTTCTTCTTCAGCCTTTCTTTTTTTCTATAATTTTCATAGATAAATCTGGTGTATTTATAGCAGCCTTATGTATAGTAGCCAAATAATGGAAACAGCTCAAGTGTCCATCCACTAATGAGTGGATAAAGATGATGTGGTATATACATTTACAGGTAGTAGGTAATCAGGTGTGGGTAAGCATTAGAATTTAAAATGAGAAGACCCAAGCTTGAGTCTAGGCACATCAATTTATATATTGGTTGTATAAATTCAAGCAAGTTTTTTAAATGCTCTGAACCTTAGCTATCCCATCTATAGAATGGGATCATAATAATACCAACCTCAAAAGATAAGTGTAAGGATTACATAACATATTGTATATGAGAATATTTTTGGAAATTGAAAATACTATACCAATGGGTAGGTTTTAAAAATTATTATTATTGTTATCAGTATTTTTAAAAACTATACCTATTTCAGTAGAACACCAGCATCATCTTTTTCCAGGTTGATAACACAGATTTTTCTCAAATGAATTAACTACTCATCTCTGCTGATTCATTTAGCAAGAACAATATGTTCTTCAATGGGCTAAATTATTTCCCCATTGAAATATATGAAATTCCCCCTTGTGCTTTCATGCTAGTAAGTTTAAAGTAGGATAAATGTATCCTTTTTTTTTTTTTTTTGCCATTGATGTACATGGGCCAGAGATAGCAAGGTTGAAAAATTGAGTTATTTAATTAATTAATTAATTAATTGTTTTTGTTTTTAACCAGTCTTAGGTGTTTTTAGGAATACTATCAAACCATTAGCTTTTTTCTTTTGATGTTTATGTTAGTTATTTAATTTTCTTTTTTTGTTTCCTTATCTTGATTTCATGAAAACTACCAAAACAAATTTTAATAAAATGATTTTAAGGCTATTAACTGTGTAGGATAATAAGATAAATTTTAATAATACAATTTTAAGGTTTAATCATTTAAGATAATAATTGAATATAGTTTTGGGTATAATTTTTCTTACATTTAAATAGTTTCCTTGTATTACAATTTTACTTAGAGGTTTTATTAAAAATAATGACTATTTTATCAAATGCATTTTTATCACATGTTGTTATAATCATATGAATTTTTCTCCCTCTGATTTGTTGTTTTAATGGATTAGGTTGCTAGATTTCCTAGTCTTAAACCACACTCGTCCCTTGGTCATTATATCTTTCTTTAGATATGTTGCTGGAGCCTATTTTCAATTAAGTGACATTGTTTTGTAGCTTTATTTCTCCTTCCTTCCCCTTATTTTTTTTCCCTCTCTCCCTTCTTTCCTTCCTTCTTTTTATATTATCATTGTCATGTTTTCATATTAAAATTATGTTAGCATAATTTAAAATGAACCAAAGAAACTTCCACCGTTTGCTATGACTGCATTAGTTTAAATCCTTGCTACTCAAAGTGTGGGCTATGGACCAGCGGTATTAGCATCACAGGAAGCTTGTTGGAAATTTATAATCATAGGCATAACATTATATCTACTTTATTAATAACCACATTTAACACTAACTAGATCCTCAGGAGTTTCCTATGAACATTAACATTGAAATTCTCTGAGCTATTGGGGCACCTGGGTGCTCACTCGGTTGAATGTCCAGCTCTTGATTGCGGCTCAGGTCATGATCTCAGGGTCCTGGGATCGAGCCCTGCATTGAGCCCACCGGCTCCCTTCACTCTCAGTGGGGAGTCTGCTTAAGGTTCTGTCTCTCTACCCCTCCCCTCTCTCAAATAAATCAATCAATCAATAAATCAATAAATCAATAAATCAATAAATAAATCAATCTTTAAAACATTTTAAAAAATGAAATTCTCTGAGCTGCATGTAATCACTTTTCAATGGTTGCGATTTCCTCACTTTTCTCATCTCTGTTCTATGGTCTATTCAAATTTTCCCTCTTTCTTAAGTCAATTTTGGTAATACTTATTTTGCTAGGATAGTATCCACTTCTGACTTGTCAAATCTATTGCCATAGCTACTAGTATTATTCTCTTATAATTATTTTAGCCTCTATTACATTTATGGTTATATCTCTATCACTTAAGGTGATGTCTAGTTCCTCTTTGACTGAGTGTTTATCCTATTTGACCAGATTGATCTCACTTTCTTTAGCTCTAGGCCTTGGGTGGATGTCACAGCATGCCATTCAGATCCCCCTAGAGGACACACTCATTCTCCCAGCTGCTTTGAATATTGATGACTGATGACTCACTACTCTCTCTAGGAATTGCCCTTAGCTGAAGAGAGCCACCTCACCCAGCCATGTATCCCCTCCCGGAGGATAGCCCATATCCAGTGACTGGTGCATGGGACGGCAAGTCCATCCCCCTTGCCTCAAGGCAGAACAATGCTGAGAGGCCATTCCAGGTACTGAGCGTCCCATAGCTACTGCTGGAGCATCTGTTGCAACAGCACTGCAGTTCATCTTTTCCTTCTGCCTAATTCTCTTTACTTCACCCATCACAACTGTTGTTCCCAAGAGCACCCCCTAATAAATCCCCTATACACAAATCTTACAGTTGCAGGGAAACTGCGATCTAGGGGAACCTGACATACCACGCACGGTTCCTTGAATGAATTGCATTTTTCTTTGTCAGCTTTGAGTTCTAAGTTTGGTTGTAATGGTAGCCTGAGATATACAGTACTGCAGGTGGGCAAGGGCAATTCTATCTTTCTCTGCATGGACTGGTGGTAATCTGCCAGTCCCTGGTGAGGCATTGCTGCCTCTATGCTTTCTTATCTCCCCATACTCTCCCAGCCACAGGATTGGAAGGTCAGGAGGACCAGGCACTCCCACTGGGGGCTGATGTTGACTCCTGTCTTGCTTCTAGCTTCCTATAGGCCCTATGGCACCATTTGGCAAAGAAGGATGGAAATTAGGAGTGGAGGTCAAGAAACCTCATTCAGGGCATCAGATTTCCAGGATCCTACTCTTTTCATTTTTTACTTTTATTTTATTTTAAAGTCAACTCTACCAATGTGGGGCTTGAACTCACAACCCCAAGATCCAGAGTCGCATGCTCTACTAATTGGACCAGCCAGGTGCCCCTACTCTTTTAATTTTTTAAATCCTTTCAACAAAAGTAATCAGAAATTTTCAGATGTCATGTATTTTAATTAAATTATATCTTTTAATTTTATTATCAATTTTTCTTATAGAAGTTCACTGAAATTCAAAAGAGAAAGGCAAAAGATGCATAGCAAGAGGGGAAGGTGAGATAAGCATTTGAGGAGGTAATTTTTTAAATTTTTTTTTTTGTGTGGGTGTGTTTCCATTTAAATTTTAGCTAGTTAACATACCATGTGATATTGGTTTCTGGAGTAGAATTCAGTGACTTATCACTTACATACAACACCCGGTGCTCATCACAAGTGCCCTCTTTAATACCCATCACCCATCTAGCCCATCCCCCCACCCACCTCCCTTCATCAACTCTCAGTGTTTGTTCTCCACCGTTAAGAATCTCTTATGGCTTGTTTCCCTCTCTCTTTTTTCTTTTTCCCTTTCCCATATGTTCATCTGTTTTCTTTCTTAAATTCCACATATGAGTGAGATCATATGGTATTTGTCTTTCTCTGACTTACTTATTTCACTTAGCATAATACACTTAACATAATACATAATACATTTAGCATAATACACATAATCATTGCAAATGGCAAGATTTCATTCTTTTTGATGGCTGAGTAATATACCATATGTGTGTGTGTGTGTGTGTGTGTGTGTGTGTGTGTGTGTATAAATACACCACATCTTCTTCATTCATTCATTCATTCATCAGTCAATGGACATTTGGGCTCTCTCCATAGTTTGGCTATTATTGATAATGCTGCTATAAACATCGGAGTGCATGTACCCCTTTGAATCTGTATTTTTGTATCCTTTGGGTAAATACCTAGTAGTGCACTACTATATTGTAGGGCAGTTCTATTTTTAAGTTTTTTTTAAAAAAAGATTTTATCTATTTATTTGACAGAGAGAGACACAGCAAGAGAGCGGACATAAGCAGAGGGAGTGGGAGAGGGAGAAGCAGGTCTCCCGCTGAGCAGGGAGCCTGACGTGGGGCTCGATCCCAGGACCCTGGGATCATGAGCCGAGCTGAAGGCAGACACTTAACGACTGAGCCACCCAGGCACCCCTATTTTTAACTTTTTGAGGAACCTCCAAACTGTTCTCCCCAGTGGCTGCCCCAGTTTGCATTCCCAAAGTGCAAAAGGGTTCCCTTTCTCTGCATCCTCACCAGCACCTGTTGTTTCTTGTGTTGTTAATTTTGAGAAGCTAATTTTTAAAAAACTGCATGTACTTATTATTGTAGTTTTTGTTTTGTCATTGTTTTAACTACTGTCCTAGCATGTTAATTCTTACAATATCTTGACACAGATTTCTAGGACATCTCCCTAAGGGTCTGTGAGAAATCAGGGATAGAATATGAAACTAATAATTTATAAACACAGGACAAAGCATAGGGCCTGCATATAGTAGGTATTCAATAAATATTTTTGTTTTGATATGGTTTTAAAAATCAGAGTGAATCAACACATGCGATCTCTTCACAGCACTTTGAATGGGCTTGTTAGCATTTTTCTACCTCTTTGGGAGTGCATTTTTTGGCAAACAGATTATGCATGATTATAATAGATAACATTTGTTGAGCATTTACTATGTGCCAGTTACTGTTCTAAAAACTTGTATGAATTCATTTAATATTCACAACTAGATGTAGAAGCAGAGTATTACATGCCACATATTCCAATTGTTAAAAATGCATACATTTTGCGATTTTAAAGAGGCTTTAGGTTTTTTTTATACTTTCCACTCAATGCCGACAAAAATAAACCCTATACTTGGCCTTTAAAATTGCAAGACATCCTAGTGAACAGCCATAAATGAAAGGAATTTATAGAGATAAAGAAGAGATAATCGTTCTTTTAGAGGCTGCAGAGAGTAGACAGAATTCTGAACAATGAAGTTAGTTTAAGCTGCCTATTCTAATAAGACAGCAAGTTGATAACATTCTCAAGAATACCTCTGTTTGCCTAATATATAGATGCAATTGTGAATTTATACTTAAAACTGTCCTTTCACTTTTCTGGCTTTAAAAATATCCTTTTGAGGGGTGCCTGGGTGGCTCAGTTGGTTAATCAGCTGATTCTTCATCTCAGCTCAGGTCATGATCTCAGGGTCACGAGATCAAGTCCTGCTTTGGGCTCAGCACTGGGCATGGAGCCTGCCAAGAGAAAGATTCTCTTTCTCTCCCTCTCCCTCTGCCCCTCCTCCCTTATTCACAGGCATGCATACATACTCTCTCTCTCAAAAAAATTAAATTAAAATATCCTTTTGATATTAGAAGGAAAATAGGTTATATAACATACCTGAGCTTCAAAGATTATTTTTATCATGTGAAATGTATCCTTTATTCTCTAAAGAGCTTTGCTTATTGAATTGCCTATTTCACTTGTTAACTGATTGTTTCCAGTAATAGTAGTCAGATGAACATCTCTGATTTCTAAAAGAATAAACACTGATCCTCTTGGTTTTTTAGACAGAAGAGCTTAGAATTTATCTGTTTCCTTTTGTGCGTAAAGGAAAAGGAAACCTACGGCTTTGACAGGTTATTTTAAATTGATGTGTAAGAATCTTCGTTATAACATCTATTGTGTCAAGAAGTAATAATAGTGCTTGTATTTTATAATTGGAGATATTCAGTAATATCCCCAACTTCACAGAACTATCAAGGTGTAGAACTAGAATTTTAATCCAAGCATGTTAATTCTAGACCTCAGTAACTCAACCACTATTTTATACATCCAGACTCCTTAAGAGCAAGATTCCTACTACCCCCCACAAAGAGCCATCTACAATGACCGCAATTATTATGAGCTGAGAATCTCTCTGCATCCTATGAGCATCTCCAAAACTTAGCTACTCTGACAAAAAGGTTTCTGCCTGTATTCTCTTCTAGGATTTTGATGGACTCCTGTCTCACATTTAGATCTTTCATCCATTTTGAGTTTATCTTTGTGCATGGTGTAAGAGAATGGTCCAGTTTCATTCTTCTGCATGTGGCTGTCCAATTTTCCCAGCACCATTTATTGAAGAGATTGTTCTTTTTCCATTGGATATTCTTTCCTGCTTTGTCGAAGATTAGTTGACCACAGAGTTGAGGGTCCATTTCTGGGTTCTCTAGTCTATTCTATTGATCTATGGGTCTATTTTTGTGCCAGTACCATACTGTCTTGATGATCACTGCTTTGTAATATAGCTTGAAGTCAGGCATTGTGATGCCGCCAACATTGGCTTTCTTTTTCAACATTCCTCTGGCTACTCGGGGTCTTCTCTGGTTTGATACAAATTTTAGGATTATTTGTTCCAGCTCTGTGAAAAATGTCAATGGTATTTTGATAGGGATTGCATTGAATGTATAGATTTCTCTGGGTAGCATAGACATTTTTTTTTAAAGATTTTATTTATTTATTTGAGAGAGAGAGAATGAGAGACAGAGAGCATGAGAAGGAGGAGGGTCAGAGGGAGAAGCAGACTCCCTGCCGAGCAGGGAGCCCGATGCGGGACTCGATCCCGGGACTCCAGGATCATGACCTGAGCTGAAGGCAGTCGCTTAACCAACTGAGCCACCCAGGCGCCCCGGTAGCATAGACATTTTAACAGTATTTATTCTTCTAATCCATGAGCATGGAATGTTTTTCCATCTCTTTGTGTCTTCCTCAGTTTCTTTCGTAAGTGTTCTGTAGTTTTTAGAGTACAGATCTTTTACCTCTTTGGTTAGATTTATTTCTAGGTATCATGGTTTTTGGTGCAATTGTAAATGGGATCGATTCCTTAATTTCTCTTTCTTCAGTCTCATTGTATAGAAATGCAACTGATTTCTGTGCATTGATTTTGTATCCTGCCACATTGCTGAATTGCTGTATGAGTTCTAGAAATTTTTGGGCGGAGTCTTTTGGGTTTTCCATGTAAAGTATCAAGTCATCTGCAAAGAATTTGTGAGAGTTTGACTTGTGAGAGTTTGACTTGTTCTTTGCCAATTTGAATGCCTTTTATTTCTTTTTGTTGTCTGATTGCTGAGGCTAGGACTTGTAGTACGATGTTGAACAACAGTGGTGAGCGTGGACATCCCTGTCATGTTCCTGACCTTAGGGGAAAATTTCTCAGTTTTTCCCCATTGAGAATGATATTCGCTGTGGGCTTTTCTTAGATGGCTTCTATGATATTGTGGTATGCTCCCTCTATCCCTACACTTTGAAGAAAGGATGTTGTATTTTGTCAAATGCTTTTTCTACATCAGTCGAGAGGATCATATAATTTTTGTCCTTTCTTCTATTAATGTGATGTATCATGTTGATTGTTTTGTTGAACCACCCTTGCAGCCCAGGAATAAATCCCACTTGGTTGTGGTGAAGAATCCTTTTTAATGTACTGTTGGATCCTATTGGGTAGTGTCTTGGCGAGAATTTTGGCATCCATGTTCATCAGGGATATTGGTGTGTAATTCTCCTTTTTGATGGGGTCTTTGTCTGGTTTTGGGTTCAAGGTAATGATGGCCTCACAAGGGCTATGAATGACACATTGGACCAGATGGACTTCACAGATATATACAGAGCATTCCATCCTAAAGCAAAGAATACACATCCTTCTCAACTGCATATGGAACTTTCTCCAGAATAGATCACATCTCTTTGCTTACAAGATCCCCCTTAATATTTCTTGCAGAGCTGGCTTGATGGTCACATATTCTTTTAGTTTCTGTCTGTCCTGGAAGCTCTTTATCTCTCCTTTCATTCTGAATGACAGCCTTGCTGGATAAAGTATTCTTGCTGCATGTTTTTCTCATTTAGTACCATAAATATATGATGCCAGCCTTTTCTGGCCTGCCCGGTCTCTGTGGATAGGTCTATTATTAGGTCTAATATTCCTACCTCGGGAGGTTAGGAACCTCTTGTCTCAAGCTGCTTTCAGGATTTTCTCTTTACCTCTGAAATTTACAAGCTTCATTATTATATGTTGGGGTGTTGATCTATTTTTATTGATTTTGGGTCACCCCATTACTGTCCTTTAGGAGCTCCTGCCCTGAGAGTTGCTGCCATGGTCGTGTGTGCACCTGCTCTATCCCTCCCAGGGGAAGGCAGAGGGGCCCATGTTCCTGTCTTTGTATGGTCCGCATGTGGAGAGTGGTCACCGGATCGAGCTGTGGTTTGCAGTTATGGTGAACCAAGCTGAGAGCCCCCTCCCAGGCTCACTGACTGTAACCAGTTTCGCTGTTCCAATGCTTGGGAACTCTACCCTCGTTATTTCTGTGACTCTAGGGATCCAGACACCACACTGCCCCACCTAGAATTTTGCCCCTTTTCACCACATGAGCACCTTTCAGGCAGGGATGTCTTTCACTGGAGGAGATTTCTAAGGGTTCCGATTTTGTCCACTGGGGCTATATCACTTTCCAGTAGCCGGCTTGCGGAGTCTCTTCGCCCACCCCCCCACCCCCCCGCCGTTTGTCTTCTGATATCTCCCCTCAGATTCACTTCTCCGCACCTCCTCCCTTGCAGAAAGTGATCGCTTTTCTACTTGTAGAGTTTCAGATATTCTTTTCTTACATCGCAGATTGAATTCATGGGTGTTCAGGATGATTTGATAGCTACTTAGCTAAATTCAAGAGACCAGATGAAATGAGGTCCCCCACTCTTCTGCCATTTTGTGTCCCTCACCCATATTCATTTCTTTCTATGGCCATATTTGTACTTCAGAAAAATCACTCCAACAGACAACAAAAGATCTATGGATATATCTAAAGATCTTATAATCGGCTGTTTATAATTCATTTGGGAACAAAGTTCCTTTATAAAGAAGTTAGCTTCACTTAAAACAAGTAAACATAGCAAGTAGTGTGGCAATACTGGTGTGCTTCCACTATTTACTTTCTAGACTTTTTGTGGACAAAGACTGAGTGCTGCTATTCCCTCGACTGCCTAGTATTTATTTAGTTATTTAACAAATATTTACTAAGCATTTCTGTATGCCAGAAACAGAGGCAGGTGCTGGTGATACTAAGATAAAATATTGCTCCCTTCCTTCCAGGAACATATAATTTAGCAAAAGACATTTAAACAAGCAATTTCAGGGCACCTGGGTGGCTCAGTCGGTTAAGCTTCTGCCTTTGGCTCAGGTTGTGAACCCAGGGTCCTGGAGTCGAGCCCTGCATTGGGCTCTCTGCTCAGCTGGGAGCCTGCTTCTCCCTCTCCCTCTGCTTGCCACTCTGCCCACTTGTGCTCTCTCTCTCTCTGTCAAATAAATAAATAAATAGATAGATAAATAAAATCTTTAAAAAAATAAATAAACAAGCAATTTCAATTAAAATCAATAAGAACTGGTATGGAACCCATGTCTGTGGGAAGGAAATTAACTCGGGATAGTAACTTCAGATAGATTTTGCCAGAAGAGGAAAAGTTTGACCTGGGATATCTATATGAATTAGCTCATCTGGTGAGGAAGGGGGAAGAAAGTCCCAGGTTAACAATATATATAAAGACCCATAATCATGAAAGGACATTGGCATATTCAAGGAACTAGATGTAGTTTGTATGGCTGGAGAGGGGTAGAGATGTGTTGGTTTGCAATCCTCTTGGAAGCTTCCCTGGTGTAATCTGAAACTGGCCCCTATCCTCAGAGGACAGGGAGAGACCAGAAGAAAGAGGCAGACCACTATAGGTTGGTAGTAGCAGTTTTATTAAGCAAAGGGAACTTACATGTGAGGCTTGTCTTGGGTGGCAGCAAGATGATTAGATCCCTGCACACACCCACCAAATCTTAAAAGTTTATAGAAGACTTAACTGGGTTTAGTCACATATACTGTGTAGGTGTTCTCAATACCACATCACTATCTCAAGGCTATATCCTTGGAGCAACCTCTGGGAGTGGGAAAGACAAGTGGAACCCACATTCCAAGAACAGGGCAGGGGGTGAGGAGCCTTCAAGTGCTGGGGTCCAACTCACAGCTCAATCAACAGTCATATCTTTTTAATGACATTCAGTGACATATCCTGATGGGCAAGATAACCAAGGGTTTGGGATGCCAGGTAAAGGAATTTAAAATTTTTGTAGACAGGACATACCGTGTTCAGTTTTGCACCTTAATTTTCAACATTCTTTCTGGTAGAATGGAGGCATTATGGATAGTCTAGGTGACAGGTAACTTGAAGTAACAAGGTGACCTGACACAAGACAAAGCACTATGATTGCACATAACTGCACTGAATAGCTGTTTGTTGAATGAATAAATTAATGAAGAATGAATATAGCTTAATGTTGGTAGTTGGCCACACACATATATATATAGCTCTAGGGACAATGCCCTTTCTTGAGAGGAGGGACTTGAGTGCTGACATGATCAAAACTACACTTTAGAAAAATGATTCTGCCCATAATGTGCAAGGTCAGCTGAAAAGGGAATAGACTGAAGTACATAGTAGCACCTGATCAAGGAGGCTACAATGGGCATGAAGAAGTGAGGATATATTTAAAAGATACATTGATTATGAAAAGATTAAGAGAATTAGGGTTGTTGTTAGAGAAGGATGAAGGGGTTCAGGAATTTATTTTTATTTTATTTTATTTTATTTTATTTTTTTAAAGATTTTATTTATTTATTTGACAGAGAGAGACACAGTGAGAGAGGGAACACAAGCAGGGGGAGTGGGAGAGGGAGAAGCAGGCTTCCCGCTGAGCAGGGAACCCGACGCAGGGCTCGATCCCAGGACCCTGGGATCATGACCCGAGCCAAAGGCAGGCACCCAACGACCGAGCCACCCAGGTGCCCCAGGAATTTTTTTTTTAAACAGGAGGAGCTTGAGCATGGTTGCATCCTGAGGGAAAGGAGCTGGATGGGAGGATATAATAAAAATGTGGAAGAAGGTAGAGGATAGGATCTGGAATTTTAGAGTCTTCATTCACTGACTCTGTGACTGGAGCAAGTTACATAAACTCTTTGAACTTCAGTTTACTCACTTATAAAATCAAGGTAATCCCTACTTTCTGAGATTGTTCTACACATTAGAAAGTACAGTTGACCCTTGAATGTCACGGGTTTGAACTGCACGGGTTTACCTATATGTGGCTTTTGTATACTACAGTAATATAAATGCATTTTCTCTTCCTTATGATTTTTCTTGATAATAGTTTCTTTTCTCTAGCTTACTTTATTGTAGGAATAGAGTATACAGTACATATAACGTAGAAAATATGTATTCATCAACTGTTTATGTTATCAGTAAGGCTTTGGGTCAACAGTAGTCTATTAGTAGTTCAGTTTTGGGGGAGTCAAAAGTTATATGCAGATTTTTTGATAGCACATTTTTGATAGCATGGGGTGGGGCTATCAGCCCCCCCTAACCCCTGCAGGATTCAAAGGTCAACTGTAATTATGTAGAATCCTTGGAATAAGTAGCAATTCAACAAAAGGTAATTGTTATAACTATTATTATTGTAAATGTGTGACTTTCAGATATGACAAAAGACAAGAGCGGTAAAAGTTGGGAGAAGGGAAAATTAAGTGAGTTCTCACCCATTTTTCTGTTAAGTTGCCAAGAAGAGAAGGAGGAAGAGAGTCTTGGGGTTGGGGTTTGAAAGAGTGGGAAAAGCTTACAATAGCTATAGTGGCCATTCAGAAAAGAAGTTGACCAATTGTGGACATCCAAGGGAATTTGTGATTGATTTTAAGGATTAGAAGGGAGAATCTTAAAGTACTGACATTCCTTTTGCATAAAAAAAAAAAAATAGTGGAAGAGGTGATATTTCTCTACTAATTTCTTGACCTATCTTATTATTTTATACCTTTTCTTAAATATTTTAAACCTAATTGTTAACAGAACACTGTTACAGCAGAAATGGGAAAAAGGCCATAGGAAGAGAATATATTAAGAGGTATATGAGAAAAGAGTTTTCCCTTTTGAAATATTTCATGCTTGGTTTCTTACTGTAAGACTTCTCTGATCATTTATCATGCTAATAGTGGGCATTAGGAATCTAAAGATGGCTGAATATGTGGTGTTTTCCAAACATTTTTGGCCACAGAACCATTTATTTTGTATAAATATTCCTTGGGGCACAGTTTGGGGAGGTTTGGTCTAGTATGTGTTATATATCTGTCTTTACTTTTCCTAGATACCATAGTCTTCAAGTTAGTATGTCATTTTCTCCCAAAGTTCTCCATGTTTCCATTACCAATCCATTCTTGTTGGAAAGACTAAATTCAGAATGGTCCTTCAATTCCTTTAGCCATGGTTCTCAACTGGGGTTGGTGGAAATATGTGGGGGTATGCCACTGGCCACCAGGAAGGTTAACTGCTCTGCAGTAAGCTAGACAGTCCTGGAACATGGAGAATTACTTCCTTTAAAATGTTTTCTCTATGATATAAAATTGTCAGAAAGAAAGTCAAGAGCTTTTCAATTGTTATATTACCAGTTGAAAAAGGCTTCTGCATGTCGGGATAGGTTCAAGTCACCTTATCTTATATCTCATATCTTATCTCTGTGGTGGTTTATGAACTGTGCAAAAAGACCTCACCCCCTTTCTCCATTGGACCACATGGCCTAAGTATAGTATACCTCTGCAGATACTGAAATAGCAGACATATTAAAAAAAAAAGTAGCTTTGTGACCTAAATGCTATTCATTCAGTCTACTTGCCCCATACCCTATCTCTGGCCTGCCATGTGCTTCTAAAGACTTTTTTAAAAATTAATTAATTAATTATTTATTTATTTATTTATTTATTTATTTATTTATTTATTTATTTATTTGACAGAGAGAGACAAAGTGAGAGAAGGAACACAAGCAGGGGGAGTGGGAGAGGGAGAAGCAGGCTTCCCGCTGAGCAGGGAGCCCGACACAGGGCTCGATCTCAGGACCTTGGGATCATGACCTGAGCCGAAGGCAGACTCTTAACAACTGAGCCACCGAGGTGCCCCTAAAGACTTATTTTTTTGAGAACTGTCAAGCATTACTATTTTCCTTATTTTACAGAGGAGGAAACTGAGACAGGGGTTAAGTTAATTGACTGCTCAAGGTCATAGAGATAGCAGGTGCTGGGGTTGAGTTTCAAACCCAAGTATTCTGACTCCAAAACTCAGCTGCTTTACTGTTAGTCAAAAGTGCCTGAGTGAGTACTTCATTACGTTTTGCAGTCATATTTGGTTCCTTTTATATCGTTGTGGAATGCATTCTAATAATTTCTGGTTTTTTATTCCTCATCCCAAATGCCTGAAACTCTGTTCTATTCTCAGACTAGATGCCTAACTATATATGTCAGCATGGGCATGTCACTTCTATTTTCTGCATCTCATCACTAAAACAAAGCAACTGTGCTAGAAACTTGCTTTCCAACTTTTCTTTTGATATTAAATTTAGTAATTCCATCAATAGTGTTAAGACTTTTATTCTCAAGGTATGTCACTTTCAATTATGTCATATCAAAACCAGACTGTTTCTTTTTATTATTTTTAAAACTTGTTTCCACTGGCAAGTGAAAGTGTGTGTCATAAAGTGATATCTGGAGGGCTTTAGCCCACTGCAGTGATCTACAAACCCACAAATTAAGGACTTATATACTGCTCCTTAGGACTTCTCCCTGTGCCCCAAATTCACTTCTAATAATTTCATTGGCAAAAGCCTAAGGAAGAGCAAAACCTTTTTTCCTTTGAGGTAAAACAAAACGGATCTAATAACTTCCTACATGTATACTGACAATAATAACATAGTATGTGGACATCCTTCCCAGGTCCTTATTATTGTACTGTTTTTGCTATGCAGTCACAATATTATTATCCACAGCCTGCCTTTAATGAGAGTAGTTTAAGTCTTTGTATACATATGCAAGAAGTACAGTGACATTTTCATAGTTTTTAAAAAGTATATATTATAAAAATAATAATGAACTTTGTGTTGTATAAGAGGATTAAGGAGTAAAGAAATGTAAAAAATGAGAAGTCTCCCATTTCTTCTAAAATATATGTCCTGCAGAATCCTAGTCTCAAGAGAAATTAATAGTTTTTCAGTAGGCATTA
Source organism: Neomonachus schauinslandi (assembly GCF_002201575.2). Lineage (NCBI taxonomy): Eukaryota > Metazoa > Chordata > Mammalia > Carnivora > Phocidae > Neomonachus > Neomonachus schauinslandi. Next base: position 56,795,904 of record NC_058406.1, read on the forward strand.
TGATGCTATGTTGTTGTTTACAAGCTAATTTCCATGAGAAATTAGCACACATCCCAAACTGTATAGCATTTACCATAAAGTAGCTACCTTTTTTTTTTTATTTAAAAAGTTTTTTTTTTTTTCCCTAAAGATTTTGAGAGACAGAGAGAGAGAGAGAGAGAGAGAGAGAGGCAGAGGGAGAAGCAGGCTCAGGGAGCCCGATGTGGGACTCGATCCCAGGACCCTGGGATCATGACCTGAGCCGAAGGCAGACGCTTAACCATCTGAGCCACCCAGGTGCCCTATTTAAAAAGTTTTTTGCTAAAAAACTTGCTTAACTGCAATTTCTAAATTAGGACTTTGGGTATTATTGTTGTGAAGGTAAAATATGCCCATGGTATAAAACTTGAACACAAAAGCAAATAAATATAAAGAAAGTTACCTTTCCACTACAGATCCATGGTCTCTACTACCAGAATGATTTTTATATCCATTAAATCATATATCTATCTAAAAATAATGCAACATGGTATACTCTTCTGAAAAAAGTGGAAGCATTAACATATACTTTGTTTTGCACCTTGCTTTACTGTCTCAGAAATTAGAGATCATGACATACCAGCTCATATCAACCTCTTCCTGCTTCTCTGCCATACTGTAGCCATCACAGAACTATACCATAACTGACTGAGCAGTCTCCTATGGATGGATATTTAAGCTGTTTTGCATTCTTTTGACATTAAAAATGGCAAAAATAGATAGAAAGAACATCCTGGATGCACCTTGGTGGCTCTGTCGGTTAAGCGGGAGCCATTCAAGCTCAAGCCTGCTTTTCCCTCTTCCTCTGCCTGCCCCTCGCCCTGCTTGTGCACTCTCTGTCTGTCAAATAAGAAAATAAAGTCTAAACAAACAAACAACAACAAAAAAAAACATCCTGGCTCATCTTCGCACACATGTAGGAATACATGTGAAAGATAAATTCCTACAAGTAAAATTGCTGAGTCATAGGAATCCTCAATACATAATATTAACCTACCATCCAATAAAGTCTCCTCGATTTATAAGAGTAAAAAAGGGTATAATTTAAAGCATTTATATTGGTGCTTTCTTTTAAAGAATCCTTTATTACAGTAACACTAAATAAAATATCCATATTTATACAACTCAGGTTTTGCTCACAAATATTAGAAGGTACTGTTTTAGACCCTCCTGGTCCCCAAACATATCACATAAAAACATACATATGTACAGTTACATATACGTCTTGAGATGAGTTGCAGTTGACGTGTTATATTTTAAATAGAAAAAATTAAATATATATTAATATCTATCAGTGTTTTGGAGTCTATCCATTTCTTCCCCAGGCATACAAATTTTGCTCGGCCTCTAAAAGCTCACAGGCCCTTAGGCACTGCTTCTCTAGTGCTTAATGGCCAAGTGAAGCCTGAAGCTAATTTGAAAAGCAAATGCCACAGTCCTTAAAATTTTAAGAACTGTTCATTCCGTATTCTCCTCTTTCTTAACTGGTTCATTAGTTCCAGATCTTTAGCTAATACTTTGCAGGAACAGAAATATTCCTAAATTCCCTAGCCCTAGAAAATAGTCACAATAGTAAGTAGGTCAAATCTGTATTGTTTAGGGAACAAGGAGATTTTTGTTGTTTGTTTAAAAGAAGTAATCCTTCAAAGTAGGGCTCTGGGTGCAGGTGAGTGGTAAATCGTCACACCGACTGCTTCCTTTTTCCTACAAAAATGTTGCTGTCAATTGTGCAACAACGAAGGCATTTTGTGTAAGGATTTGAGACTCCAATAAGGTGTTGTTGTTGTTGTTGTTGTTGTTGTTGTTTTCTGGGGGGGGGGGGCTAAGCCATACAATCTTTTTCATCAGGGAGAGCTTCTCCGGGTACTTCAAAAAGAAGATAATGATGCTCGAAAGCTCGAATTTGAATGGCTCTTAAGCTGCCAGAATTCTGATTAGAGATCTTCACTACAGTTGCTTCGCCATTACTTAAGAAAAATATGACCCTCACTCAGGTTTCAATTATCGCAAGTACTGGGTCATTACAGAGTTCAGTGTACCTTAAAGGGCAGGCCGCCGCAGTTAATGAGAATCCAAGCTGCAAATTTGGCAGGTTGTGCCTCGGTTTTCGTACGAATCTCCACTTCGTTGCTTGCGTCGGTCAGCACCGCCCTCAGGACAAAAGGGGTCGGGGGTAGGGGTCAGGGACACTGGGGACAGTAAGAGGAGGCTATCTGTGTGGCCTGTTTACAAGGTTACTCGGTTTCAACACCAAGCCCGCCTTTCTCCATGTCTCGGGCGAACCTCCGGCCTGAGGTCACACAGACGCCCGGGTGGCTCACTGGAGCCAGCATGGCAGCCTCCCCCAGGCCCCGACTCAGGAATTTCGCCGGTAGGGAACAACACCAGGTGGACACACAGACTCCCGCTCCGCTCCACTTTCGGCTCCGGGAAGGGCGGTCCCAGCGACGCTCCAGGCAACGCCTCCGCTTCCGGCCAATGAGGAACGGGGGTCGCGTCGGGGCCTTCGCTCATTGGGTCTCGCTGGTTCCGCCTGCGGTGAACGCACACCACACCGCCGGCTACTAAAGTCTGAGCCACTGAGTCCCGGAGTCAGGCTTTTGTCCTCTCCCCGTCATCAGCCCGCCTTGTCTTTAGCTCCGGTTCTCCTGTTTCTTGTGTCTCAAGCCCTGTCGCACCAGTTTTCTGGTTTTATCTTCCTTGCTCTTGTTGCTCTTTCCCTCCTTCGCAGCTCAGCATGCAGGAAAAAGACGCCTCCCCGTATGGTTTCCAGCCTCGCTTCCAGCATTTCGCCACGCAGGCCATCCATGTGGGCCAGGAACCGGAGCAATGGACCTCCCAGGCTGTAGTGCCCCCCATCTCACTGTCCACCACGTTCAAGCAAGAGGCTCCCGGCCAGCACTCGGTGAGCTGGGGCTGGCTGGGTAGGTGGGGGGTGGGGCTGGGTTGGGCGGGTAAGAGATGTCTTATATATAAAAAGCCATGCAGGTAATTTATAAAATGCTTTATACATCAGGAAGGCACCCGAATGGATGTTTACTATACCCGTAATCTTCCTTGTACTAAATCTTTGTATTCGCTGGTCCAGTGATCACATTTCTTTTGATAAGCAGGACTGGAAGGAACAGTTTGTCCAACTTGCCATATAGATTTGAACTGAAATTCATGTAATTTTGGCAAATTTGCAGTTCAAAACTGAGGGTCATAACTGTTGAATTACCTTTAGCAGCAAAAATTATAAAGACATGTAGAGAGTCACCTGAAAAAAAACCCACAAACCCTCAGGGTCTGATAACTCACCTAGAATCAAGATCATGCCCAGTGGCTGTATTGTTACTAAAAGTAATTTACTTGCTATGGGCTAGATACAGACTTACAGGTAGTATGTCAGATGTATTACAAGTATGGTCTGGGATCCTCACAACAACCCTAGTCTGGACTAGGTTCTCATTTTTCTTACGAAAAAAAAAAAAAACAGATTAGGAATATTAAGTAACTAGCCTAAGGCCACATGGCTAGTAAATAGTGTAGCTGGGATTCTAACCCTGCTCTAGAACCCTACTCTTAGGCATTAGGCTACACTCTGCTATATTCCAGTAATACTAGTAATAATCTAACCCATTGCATCATTTAAGCAGTGTGGCTTAGTGATTAAGAGCACAAATCACCTAGTCAGAGGGGCTAGGTTTGAATTCTGACACCACCTCCTCTGATCTGGGTGACCTTGTGCAAGTTGCTTAACCTATCCCAGCCTCGGGTTAATCCTGAGTAAATGGGGTTCACCAGTACCTACCACATAAATTGTTGATATATATATTAAGCTTTATGGTACATTATAATTGCTTAGTAGTTTGGTATTTCACAGTGTTCACATTTACACTTTTTCCATTTGATCCTCACAACAACCAGGTCAGAGGGCAGGACAGGTATTACATACTTTTTATACAAAAGGAACTGACCTAGAGTTAGATAATTGCAAGTTTTTGATAGAGCAGTCTTTGTTAATCCCTTTTGGTAACACACTGATGGGATCTTGGAGTATTTCAAAGTTGCTGAGCTTTTAAGGAAATCAGTTCAATAAACTTTGTAGGTCCGAAGCTTTGATTAGACTTCAAAAACCTCTTTAGTGTGTTGTTATATAAGTCTAGGAAAATTCTTTTAAACATAGCCCTTTGTTTTGTGAGGTACAGTTTTTTTTTTTAATTAAAAAAAATTTTTTTTAATTAAAAAAAAATTTATTTTATTATGTTATGTTAGTCACCATACCTTACATCATTAGTTTTTGATGTAGTGTTCCATGATTCATTGTTTGCATATAACACCCAGTGCTCCATCACCGGGCTAACCCATCCCCCCACCCCCCAAAAAAACCTGTGAGGTACAGTTCTAAAGGGCATTTTTACAACTGGTTTAGGATGCTTCTAGCTACTGTATTTTGGAATCAAAACGTGTACACAATCTGTTTTCCAAGCTTGCAGTCTGTTGCTGGTGTAGGGTTTTGTGAACATGTGACTGTCCAAGCTTTAGCTCTTGGTATAAAAGTTAACCATTTAACCAGATAATAGTAATTAAATATTTTCAGAGAGCCAACCGGGGTGGTAAAATCTACAAATACCAGACACCTCTTAGTACCTTTAAGAACTCAGTGAAGACCACTAAAGAAAATCTGAGGAGCTGAAGAGAAGCATCTATTTCTCCTATTCCATTTGGGAAGCTATTGAATGGGCGAGAGGGTGGGAGTTTGCCACTGAAATATGCCTGCAGTGAATAATTATGGAGACATGGGTACGTCTCTGTGGCAGTAGCCACATGAATCCAAACAGATTTTTTTCTGTCTGGGGAATACAGGTCACATCAAGGAGGTGATGGTGAGGGAGGGATGAGGATATCCTGGAACCCTATAAAATATGTCTACTCAGTTTGTCAAAAACAAGGAAACAAAGCAACCAAACTTAAAATATACATATTTTGGTAATATATATATTACTAATACTAGGAGCTCCTAAATCAGAAACAATGTAAAAAGTGGTTGTTGTGTTTTGTTATGTGCTATATGAGGCATGGAGAGAAAATTATAGCATTTTCAGTCAATGAATACTGGTTCTGACGTTCCCTATAATCTTTGGCTTCACTTTCCTAAAAGCTGCCCATAAGTATTAAATAAAATGAATGAATACTCCTAGTATGGTAAAGGTAAAAAGAGCAAATTTCAAGAAATTGTGCATAGCCACTTTGCCAAGAATTACTGTGTGCTTTTTGTTACTTATGTAGAGCCAAGATCTGAACTTTGAGCATTTGTAGGATCTGTTCATAGTTTCCTATAGGATGCTAAACAGGACTTGTATCACTTATTTCTTAGGAAATGAAATATAGGTTAGAAGTAAGTTTACTCTGTAGCTCTGGTGATTCCCTTTTCCTGATGTCCCCAGATGAATGGGTAAAGATGAGTTGAACATAATAATAATGCTAATAATAAAAACAACTGTTTCTGTAGTAGTTAGCATGTACCAGGCACCATGTAGAGAATTTATATACATTGTATAATATTAGCACCACAACAATTTTGCAAATTAGTTTTTTGTATTTTATTCCCATTTTATAGTTACTGAGATGGACTTTAGGAAAGGTTAAGTAACTTACCTATTTGGCATACAGCTCATAAGGGACAGCTATAGAATTCTAATCCAGTTTGGTGGACTTCAGAACCTTTCACACCACTGCAGCCACAATATTGTTAAGCTCCTATTTAGTTATTTATTTTAAAGATGTTATTTATTTGAGAGAGAGCAGGTGCAAAGAGAGAGCACGAGCAGGGGCAAGGGGCAGAGGGAGAGGGAGAAGCAGGCTCCCCGCTGAACAAGGAGCCTGGGACTCTTATCCCAGGATCCTGGGAAGGCAGACATGTTAAGCTTCTATTTAATGGCAAGACATGTCTTAACTGAATAATAGAAAATCATCATCGTAGGATGAACCCCTAATTGTGGAGGTGTCTCTGTTAGGACTCTGATAAATAAACTTAAATCGCTTAGGATAAACTCTTCTATTCTTCAGGGTTTTGAATATAGCCGTTCCGGAAACCCCACCAGGAATTGCTTGGAAAAAGCAGTGGCAGCACTGGATGGGGCCAAGTACAGTAAGTGATTTCCATTTCAAAGTTTGTGAAGTGTAGAACCCATTCTTACATGTATAGACAAAATCATAGAGGCACAGAATTTAGAATTGGAAAGGAGTAAGGATTAGATCGTTCAAAACTTTACTAAGACATTGAGTTTTTTGTCCAAGGTCCGATAGATGGCATAATATGCATATGTGTAATTATTAGGTAAAAATAGAAGCAAAATGGCAGAATTTGCCAGTTAGTATTCATGTGAATGCACTTTTCATCTGAAGGTGTCAGTATAAATAGATAAATATTAACTGAGTTTTATAACACTACCTCTGAGAATACAAGCTTTCTGATATTCTGGTTCATTCGCCTGATAATGCTTAAAAACAACACCAGCAAACATTTGCCTGGTGCCCTTGATAATATGCTCTCAGAGATTAGGGATTAACTCCTTGAATCTTTTTTCATGAAGGGAGTGGATTACTATTAAATCATCTTTGTATTTTTTATATGAATGATACTGAATGAGGACAGAATAGTGAAGAGAAAATGAGTCTTACGAGTTTTCTCATAGCAATAGTGCCGGGGTTAGAAATGTTAATGTGGGTTTTTGGGGGTTTGGGGAGTTTTATCTTTTGTTTTGGATGAGGGGAGTTCTTTCTGAACACTAAACTTCTGTAATTCAGTACTGTACAGGGAACATTATTTCCTGCAGGAGGGTAAAGACTGAGTATTCATATGGCAGAATGGGCTCCAGAAAACACAGTTGTTTTTAACTGGGTTTAAATTTTAGCCTTCTCGGGGCACCTGGGTGGCTCAGTCATTAAGCGTCTGCCTTCACTCAGGTCATGATCCCAGGGTCCTGGGATAGAGTCCCGCATGAGGCTCCTTGCTCAGTGGGGGAATCTGCTTTTCCTTCTGACCCTCCCCCTTCTCATGCTCTCTCTCTCTAAAGTAAATTGATACAATCTTTAAAAATGAAGTTTATCCTTCTATATGAATTCACCATTGGACTACAGATGTGCTGAGTAGAGAACTGTAATTCTAACCTAAACTTCTCTGAAAAGATTTTATAAGAATTACATTTTTCAAGTTAATTGAATTATCCCTTCTACCAGTCACAGGTGATTTTTATCATTAAGGTGATGCATTGATATTTTGTCAGGATATTTTCTTTTATAGTGTTTAATGTACACAATGTCAGGTTGTTTTTTTTTTTTTAATTGTTTTCATTATTTTTGTCCTACGTGAGATTTTGGGATCATATTTATTTAAAGGACATTCCACACTTAAAATTTTTTAAAAACAAAATTTTTCAAATTTGCCAGACACATCTCAGGTCTGATTTTGAGTTTTGTTAAAATATTTGCTCAATTGGATATCCTTATAGTTAATGAGTGAATCATACCTTAGCTCTGTTCCTCGGGTTTGAAACTTTTTTTAGAGCTTGTCGTTTTTAAACTGTAATTTAATTGGCAATTGGCCTTTAATCTCAGAACTTTGTAAAGAATTATTTCTTTGAAGTGTTTCAGAGAAATGTTACCACCAAAGCAGAATTGTATATTTTTTCTCTTAAAGATATTTTAATTTTGAAACAGAAAGGGGGAATTGGCAATTGTAATTTCATCAGGGGACTTCTTGTGACTGTAGTGACGGCTGTCCTTATATGAGCAGAGAGAAGAACATAAAGTAATGCAAGGAAATATTGTAGGTGTTTTTCAACCCAGAGGTTTGACTTTTTCGGCTTACCCTAACTTGGCTTTTATTTTAGGTTTGGCCTTTGCTTCAGGTTTAGCTGCCACTGTGACTATTGCCCATCTCTTAAAAGCAGGAGACCAAATTATTTGTATGGATGATGTGTATGGAGGTAGGTGGCCTCTCTCATGCATGTTGTGTCAGCTGATATTTTAAAGACAGTAAAGTGGGTCCTGAATTATATTAACAATGTTACCAGGATTATTGATCATTTATTATCCTTTAAAGGTATGATGGACACCTCCGTGTTGACCCAGACTTGGTAAAGGAAGAGTATAAACATTTAGGGTCTATGCTCTGGAACTGCTTGTAAGAGAGATTGTTTAATAATAATTTTACTTAAACTGCTGGAATGAGGATGTTGGACCTGATCAACTTTCAGATCTATTCTACTCAGAGAAGATAGTGTTTAAAGAGAGAGTGTTCTAGTGTTACTTAAAATTTTTGCCTGCAGTGAAGATGAACTATAACCCAGTTCACGCTCAAAGAGCTTGCCTCTACCCACCCCTCTATCTCCCCCACATATTTATACACTTGGGGTTTTAGGGAACCTTTGGAAAATCTGTTGAAAATATGGACCCCTTCCCCGCAAAAGTGGAAAAGTGTGCTTAAGACTACACCCAATGTTTATCATTTTAATTTTAAGGTAAAGGGGTTTCACTCCTTGAAGTCCATCATGGATCCAAATTTAAGAACTTCCATTCTAAACAGTTTAAATGCAAGTTATTTAAAGTGGTGAGTAGGAAGGTAAAGAAGACAGGTTGCCCTTACCTTTAAACAAGACTGATTTTTGTGATCAAAACAATAGCAAAAAGTTTTGTAAATATATATGTATATATATATATATATATTCCAAATGCTTCCAAATAATTAAAATGTGATTTCTAGAATATTATCATTTTATCTATCTCCTATTAACAAAAAGTTAAATGTATGTAAGAGACTTTCAGTAATCATATTAACCCTCTTAGAAATTTGCAGAGTGCTTTGTATTTATCATTGTTTCCTATGATAGTTTGTTGAATAGCAATAACACACCTTTAGTTACTTTTATAGTGCATTATAAAAGCCTCATGGCACACATAGATACAAAATCTTGAAAATTGCTATTGATTTTTACAATTCTTTACATTCTTTTTCAATCTTCTATTATCTAGGGTCAGTCTATACAGCATCAAAAGTTCAGTATACCTTTGATCATAAGTATTTTTCCTTTTTCTTTTCTGGGTTTTTTTTTTTTTTGGTGGGCTATCAATAAGAGCAATTTTTCCTTGAAATTTGCCTATGTAAAAATCAAATCCAGAACAGTGTTTATAAGAGAAATTATTCTAAGTTGAATGATTTATCTTTTTCACCATAAAACTGTAGTTGTTTAATTTGTATTGCTTCATTTATCTATTAAAGCTTTAGAACCACATAACAAAAAGATTGAGAGAGTACAAAGAATAATAACCAGGTTTTTTCTATTGCGAAAGTATAATCAGACTAAAAATTTATTTTGAACATTGGTTCATTTATTTTAAATTTGAGTACTAGGAAGAAATTGTTAAAAAATATATTGATGTTTCAGGGAGCATGCCACTTACTGTTTAAAGAGTAGAAATTATATGTTTTCAGAAACATTTCTGCTTCATGTCATTTAGTGTGGATATCAAGTGTGTTTTATTTGACTCTTTAACTTTCAGTTTAAAATCCAAGCCTTATATTCTTTATTATACAAGATATCCAAAGTACATTTGCTGTTAGTTGTTCTTTTATTGGTGATTGACACTTCCTTATATTTTTAAAGTATTTAAACCAATGAGGAGTGAACATTTCTCAGTACAGTGTCCTCTCCATTTTGCTGATTCTTTTCTGCCTCAGGTACAAACAGGTACTTCAGGCAGGTGGCAACTGAATTTGGATTAAAGATTTCTTTTGTTGATTGTTCCAAAACCAAATTGCTAGAGGCAGCCATTACACCAGAAACCAAGGTAACTCAGTTTTCAGTTTTGTCTGTTTTCTGTGTGCTGTTTTGTTTTTATCATTTTGTTTACTAGAAGACATAATTTAAATTTGAATAACAAATTTTATTAGAAGCCATTGGAAACCATCAACAAGTTTAATATAGGTCTGGCTTCTCCAGAATATTCTCGCATAATGGTTAGGTACGTGAATTCCACGGCAGGATCCAAGTTCTAATTCTGTGTCATAGTTGGTGTATTATCATGGGCAAATTATTTAACCAAAGTCTCAATTTCTTCATCTGCAAGATGGGGATAATTGCATCTGCTTTATAGAAAGGTGGTTGTGTAAATTAGATGAGATAAGGCATATGAAATGCTCAGTGCAGTACCCAACACATAATAACTGAAAAAAATTTGTTAGCAAAAGCATACAATTATGTACTGCATTACCAAACTGGTATTGCTAACAGAGGTTATCACAGAAATTGGGTTGCAGGAAAGGAAGCTTGCCAAGACCCCAGACCCTAAGCATACTGGCTTTTTAAGAATTTTAAGCGATACTTCAACAAAATAATAGTTACAAGTAGAGAATGGGCCACAAGCAATCTTTAGCCTCCATCCTGGGAAGCTTGCATGCCACCGGAAGGTGTTTTGTGCCTGAGTGAATGGCATATGTGATACTCTTTCTTGGGCCTCATTTAAATTCTGCATGGGTAAAAGAAGGACCAATGTCTTTTATAAGTCAGCCTTTTCCAACTTTTTGCTAATGATTAAAAGGTTTGAATTGTACTCAAGATTATGTTGCAGGGAATGCTAAAAAATGAAAACCTTTTCTCACACAAATGATTACTTTGAAGATTAACACAGGGGTGAGCTTTGAGTGATTAAGGTTTGTTTTCAAAGGAACTTGTTTTTTATCTTGCTTAGGAGAAAAGATACTTATTAAAATAGCTGGTCTGAGTCTTTCTAAGGGAGGAAAGCAAATTGTGAGTATGTTAATTCTTGTCAACAGAACTTTATGTAGTGGCTCTTTACTGACTTGAATTAATACATTTTTTTCCCCCTGAAATATCTGCCTCATCATATGAAGTAGATTTTTTAAGTCCCTGCAAAATCAACTTTGTATTTATTATTTTTATTTTAATTACTTTTTATTATGAATATGAATAATAGATTCTTACCAGAAATGATTTTTTACAGATTTTTAAAATAATCATTTCTTGTAGAATTTGCATTATTTTAATTACCTTATCTTTTCTACTGTAAGAGTCTAGAGTAGGAAGAATATTAAACTAGATATCTTGCTCATTTATATATTAATAAAGAATCATTAACCCTTTTAAAAAGAAAACTATAGGTAATGTCATTCAGTACAGTGGCATCTTGTTTAACAAACAGAAATTTCTTCTTTTCTTTGGTCTTCTCAGTCACTGTCAAGCATCTACTTTGTGCCTGATTTGTGCTAGGTTTTGGGATATGATACTGTCTCCTTAAATGAGCTGTGACCAGGTTTTCTGTTGTGTGTAACTTCTCTCCTGCACTTTAAAACCCATGCTCTTCAAGTTCTGGGTACTTATTTTTATAGTTTCTCATGCATCTGGTGCTTTTAAAGTTAATATTTAGCATATGTTTGGCATTGTAGGGATAATTCTCTTTAATAAAAATTCTAGGCTATGATCTTAATGTTCTATATTATTTACCTTTGAGAACAAAATTCCTAGACACTGAATTATGTCTTTGAAATCCATCCTCTTTTTAATGGAATGTAATTACAATAATTAACTTGAGCACTTTTCTTCTTATACATAACATTATTTCATTTGATCTTTATAACAATTCTATGAAATATTATCAACCCTATTGTACAGATGTAAAATTTGAGGAATATGGAGGGTAAGTTACTTAACTATGACCTCTCAGAAATTAATGGGGGCTAGGATTCAGATTCAACCCTTGCAACTTCATCACCCACATTCTTCAGTGTAGTCTGCCAGATGGTTACAATATATGAAACATATTGGTGCAATGTATTTTTATAAACTATTATCATCTGTTGAAATGTTTTAGCTTGTTTGGATTGAAACCCCCACAAACCCTAGCTTGAAGATGATTGACATTGAAGCCTGTGCACATACTGTCCATAAACATGGTGACATCATTTTGGTCGTGGATAACACTTTTATGTCAGCCTATTTCCAGGTAAATGAAAATGATTTTTTGGGCATGATTAGTAGACTACAGATACCTGTAACTAGGAAAGGAAAGACTTGTTTGCATTAAAATCATTATCAAACTCATGGAATCTAATCATAGTTATTGATTAGACAAAGAATTAAAATTGGACCTTTTCTACCATTAGCTAATATCTTTTCAACCAACCCTAGGTTCATATCCATTATGGGACTTTGTGTGTTTTAAATGTTGTCTTAATTAAAGTTTTTAAGTTCTCTCAGGATGTGTAAACTCTCTGAAGAGCTGGCCTTATTATGTGATTTTATCTGTCAGTGCTTTATAAATAGTAGGGACTTTAATGTTTATGTGCTGGTTATAAATCAGTTGTGTTTTTTTTATATATATGGTGTGACTGAAAAACATATGTTATATATTTAATGCATATATGTTATATATTTAATACATATATATTTATTTTAAAATATATTAATATATGCTATTAAATTATTAAAATATATAATTAAACCTGGCTAACCTTCCAAATAAAAGGAAAACAAAAGCTATACTGCATGACATCTCAGTGTATGTCATACTTATTATTTCTCCACTTTCCTCCTTTCTGGTTTCTCGTCCCTCAGTGCCCCATGGACTACGCCCAGCTCTCTATAGCTTTACCTTGTTTGTATTTCTACTCCCTGTTTCACACTGTAGCTATAAGTACCAAGTCCTTTATAGTGCTCCTTTTAAACTATCTCTTTTCCTACCTACTCCTCTACATACATCTCTTCCCACCTCAAAACCTCCCATTCATCCTCCATTCCTTTTCTTCTTTCTCTTACTTTTTTCCAGATGCTTCTTTCTATTTTGTTCCTTTTGGTAGATCATCTAAGGATTGCTCTATAATTGATTAGCGGTCTGCCCTTTCCCCACATGTTCTCTCTCTCTTCCCTCCGAGTAGCCCAATCTGTTTCCTTTCCTTGTTAGGAGCTTACCTTCTCCTCGCTGTTTCCTTCCTGCTTGTACTTTATGATCCTTCTTATTACACTTCCTGTACTTTACCTTTATCCTGCAGAGTTCCTGAAAGCCCAGCTCATTTTTTGCTACTCTTGCATTAGGCAGATGTTGATAGCTCAGTTGTTTATATTTCCCCCCCCTTTTGTTTTGGGTCCCTGCAATTGGCACAGGCTGCTGCCTTAGTTTGTATAAATCTGTTCTTCACCTTCTTCCATTTTATTGAGAAGACGCTACCAGGTTTTATTTCGTTTTCCTCAAACACATTTCCTCGCTACGTTGCATTTGGACAGCTTCATGGGCCACCTACCTTTGGCTCATGATATATCTTTGGCTGCTTCTTACATCCACTAAAGCAGTCTATTTCCAAGTGAAAATCTCCTGGCATCATCTGTTTGTCCCAGGTGATTTTCACTCTTGGGTTCATTATCCCAACTCCTTATCCCATATACCACTTGCACTAAAGGCCAGTTAACACAGCATAGGGTTGCTCTAGCTGAGTCACAGTGAGTCCTGTATATTCCCAAAGAGATTGCATGCATTGTTTTAGCTTGGGCCTGCCCAGATTACTCATCAGGCCTGGCCCTTTTTTTTCCCCCTGTTACTGTCACTAAAATAGGTCCAGTTTTTCTACCTTTCTGAAGCCCACATCACATTTCCGCATACCAGGGACTGCAGTTTGCTTCCTTTCAATCTGCATTCATTCCAGTTGAGTTAATCAGAACCATGTTGTCCCTAAGTGGCCACATGTATTAGTTCTATACAGTAGATCTTCTGAAAAGGTCCTCTCATTATTTTACCCTCAGGAAAACTGGATACATTCTCTTTCTTCCCTGCCTTTTGTCTTCTGGATCTTCTATAAAATATGTCACAAAAGGCAAAATGGACATACCATCGTAAAGTTTCAGAGTTTGAGAGTAGAACCTCTCGATTTACATAATTTAGATGTGAGTGCTACTTCTACCAGCTTTTTAATCTGAATGATGTTTCGATTTTCTTTTCTTTCTCTTTCTTTCTTTCTTTCTTTCTTTCTTTCTTTCTTTCTTTCTTTCTTTCTTTCTTCCTTCCTTCCTTCCTTCCTTCCTTCCTTCCTTCTTTTCTTTCTTTCTTTCCTTCCTTTCTTCCTTCCTTCTTTTCTTTCTTTCTTTCCTTCCTTCCTTCCTTTTCTCTTTCTTTCTTTCTTCTTTCTTCTTTCTTTCTTTCTTTCCTTCCTTCCTTCCTTTCTTTCTTTCTTTCTTCCTTCCTTCCTTTCTTCTTTCTTTCTTTCCTTCCTTCCTTCCTTCCTTCTTTCCTTCCTTCCTTCCTTCTTTTCTTTCTTTCTTTTCTTTCTTTCTTGCAAGATGGGGGAGGGGGGACAGAGGGAGAGGGAGAGAATCTTAAGCAGGCTCCATGCCCAGTGCAGAGCCTGACATGGAGCTCGATCTCACCACCCTGCGATCATGACCTGAGCCGAAATCAAGAGTCAGATGCTTAACCGACTGAGCCACTCAGGCACCACTGTTTTGTTTTTCCTCGTCCCTCTTCTTCATCTGTACAATGAGAATCTTAAAAGTACTGATTTTATTGAGTTAGGTAAAATATTTTGTATAGCGCTTCCCTGGGATATGTAAAGAATTTAACATGGTTCTCAGCACATAATGATATCAACAGATGTTAGTTATTTGTTTTCATTTTTCCTTTTCTTTTGACCACAGAGTTTACAGAATGTTAGCATTGGAAGAGACATCATCTAGTTTGACTCCATCACTTTGGAGATGCGCAGACACCTATGTAGAGAGTCCTTTGAGTAATACCTGACTTAAAACATCCTATTTTTGAAACACCCCAAATGAAAAGTCCTATAGCCCCTTATACTAACCCCTTCCAAAGACGAAACAACTGGTGAGGTTAAAAGACACACACACACACACACACACACATACTTTCTTTTAAAGAAAATGTAAATAGGCTTCTGGCTGGGGGGGGGTCAGTAGAGCATGTGACTCTTGATCTCAGGACTGTGATTTCAAGCCCTGTGGTGGGTACAGAGCTTACTTTAAAAAAAAAAGAAAATGTAAATAGAAAGATGTTGGTAATATATTTTTTAGTGAATAGTTGATTATAACTTTAATTCTCACTATAAACAAAGACGTTTTAAGACTAAAGGATTGATTTGCAGGAAAATTGGGTGAGGGAAAACAATCCAAAGAAATTTCTTTCTAAGTGACTTTACACTTGGCAAAACTAGTATAATAAAAGAGTAATTATGAAAAAAAAAAGAGTAATTAAGAGTCAAGATGATGGCACATCAAGCGAATAATCACAGCATACATTATCAGGTTTTAATGATCAAAAATCTAAGCATGTTATATACTCACTTGACATAATAATTGCTAAATATTTATGTCTACTACTTTATGTGTTTACTGAGTCATAAAATGCCAGCATCTCTGCATTGTAAAATTTAGTAAGTACACTTAGGACCAGCCAGCAAATCCTCTAAAGAAACAAGTTCAGGAGACCTGTTGACCAGATTTTACCTGCTATTTCCAGAAAATTTGTGCTTTTGGACTGAATACTGGGTCCAGTGCTTTGCATTTTTATTTGGGCGGGGGGAGGGGAAAGATACCATGAGAAATCCTGGAAAATTTTAAGATGCGTGTATTTTTGAAAAGTTAGAAAAGGAATGAAATTTATAATAGCAAATAGGCATGTAATGAAGCATATTTTCAAGTGAATTACCATTTAAAATGAAAATCTTTTGTTCCTTACAGCGGCCTTTGGCTCTGGGAGCTGATATTTGTATGTATTCAGCAACGAAATATATGAATGGTAAGACATACATAGTCTACACTTTGAGTGTTCCTTTCCATGGATAGATGAAAATACCACAGGGTTTGATATTTTGATCCTTTTTCTTCTATTATTCAGGTTTTCTCTGTGACTCATGTAGAAAGTAAAAAATTTATACTTTGGTTAAATATGGGATTTCATTTATAGCAGACAAAACTATGCTCATGACTTATGAACAGGATTAAAATTTACCAAAAAAGGTTATAGTTTTATTCTACTGACAGCTTAAAAAGAAACATTTGATTTTTATATGATTTTTATTTCATTGTTATAGGTATAGGTGTATATATTTGGTACTATCAAATTGAATACAGTTTATTTAAACTTATTTTATAGGGCTTTTTCCCAGAGAGTTTTTTTCAAGTGAAAGTTACATTGTAGAAATTTTAGAATGAAGAATAAACATACATTGTTTTTAACCTAAAAGTTTTTATTTTGTTTTAGGCCACAGTGATGTCGTAATGGGCTTAGTGTCTCTTAATTCTGAGAGCCTCCATAATAGGCTCCGTTTCTTACAAAACTGTAAGTATTAAAAAGTCCAAGAATTCCCCTTATTCTCTCAGAGGGACTACATTTGATATTTGTAGTTCCACTAAATGCTGTGAAGTAATAGCATTCTACTAAATTAGGAAGAAATGAGGAATGGAGGAGAAAGATTCTGGTTTTTAAAGGAAGTAGAAATATTAGGGTATAAAAATATAGTTGGGACATAACAGGGCTTTACAACATGACTCAAGGGATGAATTTTGTTATTTTTCAAATCCATGTTGATTTTGACCATAATTGGGTAAAGCCCAAGTGAATTTTTAGTTTTCAGACTGACTAGATTTTTTTTCTTTAAATAAAACATTTGGAATGATGGCTTTCTTATACTCCACCTTTTATGTCTGGAATGGTGGTTAACTTTAACTAGCACTTAATATATAAACTTATATTTTTCAACAGATGTCTAAACACCATTTCCTGTTTAGATAGTTTAGTTATCTCAAGTATGGGTAAGGATTTATTTGAAGGTGCTTAGTTTAACCATTGTGATTTGACAGATAAGATACAAACATAATTAGGAATAAAATAAATAAGTATTAAATAAATAAAGGAAGGGACGCCTGGGTGGCTCAGTCAGTTAAGGGACTGTCTTCGGGTCATGATCTCAGGGTCCTGGGATTGAGCCCCTCATTGGGCTCCCTGCTCGGCAGGAGGCCTGCTTCTCCCTCTCCCACTCCCCTTGCTTGTGTTCCCTCTCTTGCTGTCTCTCTCTCTGTCAAATAAATAAATAAAATCTTTAAAAAAATAAAATAAAATAAGTAAAAAAATAAATAAAGGAAATAGCATTAAAGTAAAAAAAAAAAAAAAAAAGAGGCACCAAGGAGGAAAACCAAACCTTACTGCTTGAAAAATTCCTTTTATTTATAAAACGTTGAGGTGAGGTACACACCTTGGAGGCATAGTAACTCCTAGGCTGCTTTAGACAAAAGCTAAATAGAATGTTGGTAGAACTTTCAGTAACAATAGGAGCTGAATGCTGTTTTTTCTACATGTTCAAAGAAATACGAGGTTCAACTATGTGCAGTATGTCATTGAATGGAAATCATAGAAAGGACTATTTATGTTCATGTTTGAAATGTTCATATTGTGTTCATATTTAGTTTGCAGGATCTTCATTTCCCCTCTCATTTTAAAGCCCATTCTTTGAGCATACTTTAGCTTCATTCTTATGCTTCTGATTTGATATATTAATTTCTCCCCTAAAACTCAAACATTGGCCTCTGTAGCTCATTTCTCAGAGTCACTATAATGAAAAAGAGAGTGAGAGAATCTTCTGGGTCTCTCCCCCCCTTTCATACTAACCCAGCATATGTTCATTTTGCAGCTCTTGGAGCAGTTCCATCCCCTGTTGACTGTTACCTCTGCAATCGAGGTCTGAAGACTCTACAGGTCCGAATGGAGAAGCATTTCGAAAATGGAATGGCAGTTGCCCAGTTTCTGGAATCTAATCCTTGGGTAGAAAAGGTTATTTATCCTGGTATGTTGATATGATTTCTTTTCTTTTCTTTCTTTCTTTTTCTTTTTTAAAGATTTACTTCTTTATTTGAGAGACAGCGTGTGCAAGTTGGGGGGAGGGGCAAAGGGAGAGGGGAGAGAGAATATCCAGCAGACTCCTCGCCGAGCCCAGAGCCAATGCAGAGCTCTCTCTCACAACCCTGAGATCATGACCTGAGCCGAAATCAGGAGTCAGACGCTCAACCGACTGATGCACCCAGGTGCCCCAATGTTGATATGATTTCTAAGAACATATGCTTACACTAGGATTTTATGGGTTATCCTAAGTATCTGTGTATGACACCTGTTGTAAGGTAGCTGCTTTCATGTATTTTTACGTTGTTTATATATTATTGGACACTGCTGTATGTCAGGCTCTGTGGGGGGTTTGGTAGCGAAGATAGACAATGGTCTGTGTCCTTATGTTGCCTCTGATCTAGTGGTTGCTTTGATGTTAGGAAATTGATTTTACGCATTAGATGTTCCTGTCATGGTCTTTAGCTTGAGGGCTTGTATTTACCTGTTCCAGGAGTGCAACATTGTACTTTCCAGTTGATTTGCTTATAGTCTTTTCAGTCTGCCATTCTTCATTAGCTCTTTTATCTGCTTTAGGTTGGGCCTGGATACTCATCAAATTGAGACTTACTACTTACGCAGCAAAATTCCCCTGAAGCTGTCTTACTTCCTTTCCAAATTTTTTCACCTCTGCCAACTCATGTGGAGTTAGCAGACTTATATATTACTCTTTGAATTTATTTTGCCAGTCTTTTAAATTGTGGTGTGGTCTTAAGTAAATAGTTACTTTGAACCCTTTGAGGTTTTAGCCACATGGTCTTGGTGGACAGGAGAATTAAGCTTGATTCCTGTCCTCAGGGAATTTAGATAAGCCAAGACAGAACTACATATGAGATTAAATGCCCTATATGTCCCCTAGGTAAAGAGCTGTTGACTGGTATGTATTTTGAATGGAGGGAGGGAGAAGAGTTTCAGCCTGTGCCTTGAATGGGAAGCATTTGTTAGAAGGGCATGGACAGGCATTCCAATTCATTCAACAAATGTTTATTAATTGCTCACGATGGAGCAAGCTTTGAACTAGAACCTGGGATCCAATTATTAACAAAAGAAATGGAGGTGGCGCCTGGGTGGCTCAGTCGTTAAGCGTCTGCCTTCAGCTCAGGTCATGGTCCCAGGGTCCTGGGATCGAGCCCCGCATCGGGCTCCCTGCTCCGTGGGAGGCCTGCTTCTCCCTCTGCTGCTCCCCTTGCTTGTATTCCCTCTCTCCCTGCCTCTCTCTCTGTCAAATAAATAAATAAAATCTTTAAAAAAAAAACAAAAACAAAAGAAATGGATTTCTCCACATGGAGCAAGTCTGATGGATAAGACAGATGTTAAACAAGAAATTACAGAATGACCTAATTAATAGAGGGGCTGGGCAGTCAGCGGGGAGGATGTTCTGCGTTAAAGGGACAGCTTGTACACAGGTCCTGAGATGAAAAAAAGTACCGTACTGCTAGTGTAAGGAAAGTTGATGTAGCTCGAGCATGGAGAGGGTAGAAGAGATAGGTCAGAATGAAGCTAGAGGCCAGAACACATCGTCAGATGTGGACATGGTGTAAAGCTCATCATTATTAGGCTTATTTGCAGTTTGCTTTAGGCAAACAGTGAATTTTTTCATTCTGAAATTACATGTTTGACTCTAAAATAAGACTTTTATTGTGCCTCATGATCACAGGGCTGCCCTCTCATCCTCAGCATGAGCTGGCGAAGCGTCAATGCACAGGTTGCCCAGGGATGATCACCTTCTATATTAAGGGCACTCTTCAGCATGCTCAGACGTTTCTCAAGAACCTCAAGGTAAACTTTCAAACGAGGTGGTTTTTTTTTTAAAGATTTTTTATTTATTTATTTGAGAGAGAGAATGAGATAGAGAGAGCATGAGAGGGGGGGAGGGTCAGAGAGAGAAGCAGACTCCCCGCCGAGCAGGGAGCCCGATGCGGAACTCGATCCCGGGACTCCAGAATCATGACCTGAGCCGAAGGCAGTTGCTTAACCAACTGAGCCACCCAGGCGCCCTCAAACGAGGTTTTTTAAATCGTCAAGGCAGATTCCAGCAGTTCATGATCTCTCCTTTCCACCCAACTCAGATTCACGTCTTTGGACTGCAGGTCACACCCACAGACCTCTTTCTCATGAAATGCTTTGGGTTGGAAAACGACTTTGGTGCAGTAGCAGACATCTGAATATGTTTGTTTACTGAACTCTCCGGACACGGCCATCAGTTTGAGAGAGACGGAATGTCCCGATGCACTGGTTTTAGATTTACTGAAAATCGAACCCCTTTTCCAAATGAAATGTTATGTGAAACTTCCAAGTAATGTGTGGCTAGTGCACGGCACAAAGGCTTCCCTGAAATCCAGCCTAGGAGTGGCTTTCCAGACCTGTGCCTCCCAGGCTGCATCTGCCTGGGGTGAAGGAAGGGAGGCCTTTGTCTGATGTTTCACGCTGCCAGGAGGCTCTCAGGGCCCCTGGGAGAGAGGCCTCTGTAACTCCATACACTGGGCTTTCAGAGCTTATGCAACAGGCTGAGTTCTAAATACTGAGGTCTAATGCATAGGCTGCTGCCAAATTAGTCAGCGTCCACTGGCATCTAAAAGTTGTACTAAAAGCAGAAAGATAGTGTATGTTTAATTAAATACCGTTGTAAGAGTAATTTTAAAATATTTGTAAAATTATGACACTGTAACACTAAATAACAAAAACAGGTTTTTTTTTTCCTACTCCAGGAGGGAGTTAAATGGATGTATTAATTTAGTAAGTGATAGATTTTAACAAGTAAGTATGTATTAATTTAGTAAGTGATTAATTTTAACAAGTGTGTATAACTTGGTAGACTTTAGAGATTTTTATTTAAAGGGTAACCACAGAGCTAGGTCTCCAACGTAATAATGCTGGGGCTTTAGGGCTCGTGTTAGTGAAGTATCACTTAAGTAGAGGGCCAAATCAGGAAGGTAGGAGAGATTCACCTTCCTCAACTTGTAATGTTTTAAAAGTTGGCACCTCGTATGTCTAATCTGTGCCATCAGTGTTACGGATTTTATTTTCATTTTTCCTTGGGCTTCTTGCCCAAATTGTACTTTTTTTTCATAATCACCACCATTTCTCACCCTGTGTCCAGGGCCATTTTGTTAAAAACATTTAGTTTTGTATTTTTACGTTAGTGAAAGATCTAAATGAATGTTTTCTTTGCCGTAGTTATTTACTCTGGCTGAGAGCTTGGGAGGATACGAAAGTCTTGCTGAGCTTCCGTGAGTATATTTCCGTTTTTCTCAGTGTTTTAACTTTGGTAACATCAGGAGTAATTCAAGACATTTGACAATAAGAATAGCATCGAGCTATTTAATCAGAATGGACCCAGTAGAATGGGGACCCTGATAAAAATCTCAGCTGTATATGTCCTCCCCAATTTTGCTTCCTTCCGTTCTGCCTGAAGGCGATTCCAGCAGAGTTGTAGTTTAGGATTTCTGACCTTTGACGCGGGGCTAGTTGTTCTATCCCACTCTGCCCTGGAAGCGGGGGTTGGAGGCTTTTATGAGATGGGCTGATTTCAAGGCTTCTTAGAAATGGATGAAATACTTCCATGCCCTTGACAGTCAGAGATGCCACCGAATCCATTTATTTTCTGTTCTCTGGATAAACCTTGAATGGCTTCATGTTATCTGCAAGATAAACCCAAAATCTACCTTGGTATTCCTGATCCAATCAGTTCATCTAATTGTATCAAAGTACCAGAGGATGTTAGAACATGCAGCCTGAGATCAGGGATCCAATAGCTTATTTTATAGATAAGGAAATAAAGATTCAGAAAGTTTTGCTGATTACTCAGATGTCACATAGGAATCTGTTAGCAACTTCACTCTTGAGGCTTTGCATAGAAACAATGAGAGGAGGCAAAAGCAGCCCGGATCTGGATTTGAAACCTACTCCACCAGTTACTCGGCTCCGAGCTTCAGTTTTTTCATCCATAAAATGGGATTAGTAATTAAAATAACAATGATCATTTATTGATTACCTGTCCCACCAAGCATTCCAGAGCTGTAGCCTGATTTTATCGGATGTTACTCTGCTCATGTATTGTAAATATTGCACTGGTGATGAACATCATTACCTAATAACTTTCAAGAGTACTAAATGCACCCAGCATGTTGCTGTATTTTAATTTTCATACACATTTCTGGAATAACTGTTCTGGAGGCACTATGTTAAGGGGTGTCAGGGATTACCACAATTTAGACACATTTGCCGTCCTCTCCATGGTAATTTGCAGCTTCTTGGAAGAGTCAGGCAGTTTCACATAAAGTTAAAGAAAAAAAATGTATGATACCCAAAGAATACTCAAATAATTAAGATAACACAAATAGGTTTTTGTGTCTTTCAAGAAGATGCCTGCTACTAAGTCTGGATGCACAAGACGGCACACTCAGCATATGAAATTGGGTTATTTTTCATAGTCATAAAATGTGTATTACTTTAAGGCTCTCTTAAGAATCGACACCTCCTGATTTCTTCAGGGATTTGGTTTAAAGTTGCTTGGCCCTCAGATGTACCAGCCAGCTAGGCCATCATCCCAGTGCCTGCCAGTGGACGAGTGAATTTAGGTCAGGGCTTGTCTGTTCTTGCCTCATTCTGTGACTCCCAACCACTGCAACGAGTACAGAATTGCAATAGGGGAGGGAGGGAGCAGAGCCAATGTGCGCTGGATTGGTCTTCCACCCTGAGGACGCATATTAACTCCGCAACCTCAGAAAAGTTACTTATGTTCTCTCAGTCTGTTTCCTCAGTTGTAAAATGTGGATAACACTGTGCTTAGCTCTTAGGGTTGTTATGAGAACATGGGGGAAAAATATCCCTAAGCCAGTGCCTTGATTCATACTAAGGGCCCAATAAATGTTAATTATTATTAGGAATTATTATGTTTTATTAGGCATCCAATACACTCCAGGTACTTGCAAATGCTTTATATATGTTCCTTCCATTAATGACTGTGATAAACTTTTGGGATAGGACTTATATCCAACTTCTATTCATTTAAAAGAAAATGAATTAATGCACACAAATGACCTAGTAGAGTACCTGCCTCATGGTAGGCCTATAATAAGTGATAGCTATTGTTATGATTTTAGATAAAGAAATTGATTGTGAGGACAGGTAACTTCTACCAGCCCACACAGCAAGTGTGTGAAGGGGCTGATTCACATACAGGTCTATTGATCTCACAGGCCTAAATTCCTATTTTTATATGTATACTCTCTTTTGAGGAATTAAAAGCCTGAGAAGGCAGAACATTTTTTATTTTATTTTATATATTTTTAAAAGATTTTATTTATTTATTTGAGAGAGAGCACAGGTGGGGTAAGGAGCAGAGGAAGAAGCAGACTCGAGCAGGGTGAGGGTCAGAGAGGGAGGGAGAAGCAGGGAGCCCAATGTGGGGCTCCATCCCGGGACTCCAGAACCATGACCTGAGCTGAAGGCAGACACCCAACTGACTGAGCCACCCAGGCACCCAAGGCAGAACATTTTTTTTTTTTTAATTATGTTATGTTAGTCACCATACAATACATCATTAGTTTTTGATGTGGTGATCCACGATCCATTGTTTTTGAATAACACCCAGTGCTCCATGCAGTACGTGCCCGCCTTAATACCCATCACTGGGCTAACCCATCCCCCCTCCCCCCCTCCCCTCTAAAACCCTGTTTGTTTCTCAGAGTCCATAGTCTCTCATAGTTCTTCTCTCCCTTCAATTCCCCTCTTTCAGTTTTCCCTTCCTTCTCCTAATGTCCTCCATGCTATTCCTTATGTTCCACAAATAAGTGAAACCATATGATAATTGACTTTCTCTGCTTGACTTATTTCACTTAACATAATCTCCTCCAGTCCCATCCATGTTGATGTAAAAGTTGGGTATTCGTCTTTTCTGATGGCTGAGTAATATTCCATTGTATATATGGACCACATCTTCTTTATCCATTCATCTGTTGAAGGGCATCTCAGCTCTTTCCACAGTTTGGCTATTGTGGACATTGCTGCTATGAACATTGGGGTGCATATGGCCCTTCTTTTCACTACATCTGTGTCTTTGGGGTAAATACCCAGGAGTGCAGTTGCTGGGTCATAGGGTACCCAAGGCAGAACATTTTAAGGAGGATGTTGGCATATACCACTTCAGTAGCGTGATAAAAGAATGTTGACCACATCTGAGATTTTCTCTCCATGGATCTGAAGTGAGATAGGACAGAGCAACTTAGGCATTGATTTGAGGGTAGTGTGCCCAGAAAGGATGAGTGTTGGTAGCAGCGTATGTATGTAGGGCTCAGTGAGACTATAAGCCTCTCCTCCATGGTGCCTCAGCCTCAGCCCGCACAGTTTTCTGCCTCCTCTCAACTCTGGCAGTCCTTGCTGTCCATTCTTGTTTGGCATGTACTGTAGACTATTCTGTTCTGTGAATTGTCATAGACTTCGGCTTCTGCTTCATCATGTAGGGCCGAGACAAATACCTCGTTTTTCTTGGTTTCCCAGTTCTTACTGTAGTGCCTGACCCACAGTAGGTGCTTTACCTTTCTATCATGTTAATGATGATGAGTTGCTAGCTAATTTTGAAAATCCTTCCAGGCCTCTACATTCATGGGTTATGTGCTGGAATTCCTAATGCTCACTGGTTGCCCCTGGTGTTGTTCCTGGGTTGTCTTTCCCTGATCTGCCTCACAAGGTGCCATTCTGGATTAATCCATTGATTGGGAGGGAATTAATTCTGGCTGGCTCTTGGTCCAACGGGTCTTTTATAAGTCCAGCTGGTTGGTCATGGAGTATATGACTGTTGGCCAAAGCTTCCTTCAGGCAGATGTTAAAATCCACAGCTAGAGGCTATCTTTTTCCCTCCTGCCTGGGAGTGCTTGATTGGCACATTCAGTGTTTGGATTAAGTATATTGATGGTATAGAAAGGATAAAAGATCTTACAATAATAATCAGAAAAGGTAATTTTCTTAATTCCTTATTTTTTTTGCCTGTGAAAAATTATAGGCATATGAAGAATTTGATATTTAGAAAAGAAAAAAACTGAAAATAATTGCAATTTATGAGACAGATACAGTATAGTTATCAAAAATTGCTCATTCTTTCTTTTAGGGCAATCATGACCCATGCATCAGTACCTAAGAGTGACCGAGATGTCCTTGGAATAAGTGACACACTGATTCGACTCTCTGTGGGCTTAGAGGATAAAAAAGACCTACTCGAAGATCTAGGTCAAGCTTTGAAGGCAGCAGTAAGTTTAATTATTTTGGTGTGTTTGTGGGCTTAATCTTGGGGGTGGTGGTCATTCTTTCATTTTTTTAAAAGATTGATTTATTTATTAGAGAGAGAATGCAGAGGGAAGGGGCAGAGGGAGATGGAGAGAGAGAATCTCAAGCAGACTCCCTGCCGAGCGCAGAGCCTGACTTGGGGCTTAATCCTATGACCCTGAGATCATGACCTGAGCCGAAATCAAAAGTCAGACACTTGGGACGACTGGGTGGCTCAGTCGGTTAAGTAAGTGTCTGCCTTCGGCTCAGCTCATGGTCCCAGGGTCCTGGGATCGAGTCCCGCGTCGGACTCCCTGCTCGGTGAGGAGCCTGCTTCTCCCTCTCCCACTCCCCCTACTTGTGTTCCCTTTCTCTCTCTAACAAATAAATAAATAAAATCTTTAAAAAAAAAAAAGTTACTCAGCCAACTGAACCACCCAGGCGCCCTGGTGGTTACTTTTTTTAGAGTGGCCTCACTGTGAATTCTGAAGGTTTCCTCTTCTCTTCCTATGATAGACAGGCTGTATAAATGTGCAAGGAAGTCAGCTGAAGTGCAGATTTAAAAAATGGTTGTATTCAGAAAAGAGTCCTTGGAAGAAGTGAAGTTGTTGCCTGCAGTTTTAATAACATATTTTTCTTGTGCACCTTTAATACAGCACCCTCCAGACGCAGGTCGTAACTAGCATTCCAGAACTGCTAGTAGAAGTCGCTTCCTGAGAAGATCAACTCTTCATAATTGAATGGACCATTAATGAGCCTTTGCAGAATTTTCAAGTGAAAATTTTAAGGCACCTCATTACCTTTCAGAGCTGTAACCTTCCAGGGATCACCCTTATTAAAAACAGTTTCCTCTTTACCTTATTGTAATTGACAGGTCAATTCTGTTAATATCTTTTATTAATTTTGGTATCCATTTGCCTCTGAAGGAGGTGGGATTTGTGCTGCTTTTTGGGATTGTGATCTTTTTTTTGTAGCTTAAGATTTATATTGATCATGTTTACAATAGAATGATAATTCATTTTTTATGTTTTTCTGAAGAATTTAAATTATTAAATGAATGTTCTTAAATCAAGTGTGATTTTTGCATATTGTTGAAAACAGCACTCAAAGCAGTGGTTTACACATAATTATCATAAACCAAAAATCAAATACTTGAAAAGCCTACTGTGAAATTCTGCTGATATAAGGTTGTACTTACTATTTAAAAAAATAAATAAATAAATCTAATTACCAAATGTATCCCATTGTGATATTCCTGTATTATGTGGCATTAACTTCTATTCCTTTTAATCCTCAACTCTTAGAGGTCTCAGCCACTTGCAGTAATTTTTGTAAATTCGGTTGTATAACTATCATGTCCAAATCTTAGTGTTTGCAGATTATAGATTTTATCAGGGGAGTCAAAAGCCACTTTTATAGAGAGACATACTACTTTTTATATTTTTATCTGTAATAGTAAACTTAGTGACGCAAAGAGAGAAATGCTCGAAACAGAATCTTTTAGAGTTAAGTGCATAGTCAGCAAATTATTGTTAATAAGCTGTAAGTCAAATAGATTTTTTAAATTGTTTTTATGTTAAAGGCTTTCAGTCATTTGTTTGCTATTGCCATTTGTTTCACCTTAAAAAAGCTTATCCTTGAACTTGATTAGTAATGCAGGATAGGAGGCGAATACATAAGATTTCGTGTTATGTATTGTTCACATTTTGAATTACATGACAGAGTCTGGAAATTCTGGCTCTGGACAGCGTGTTTTGAGGCTATACCTTAGTGTCGGGGAAATAACAAAGACCAACCAAATCAGAAAAGCAAGGACTATTTGTTCTAAGCTTACAAGGGAGTCAGCTACTGTCACTTGTGTTTTGACAGAGATTCAAAGGGAAGCAGAGCTTGAAGAATTGTAGAAATTTTAATATCTGTTGATGTGGATGAGAAACTAAAATTTTGATATTTAAAACTGTCAGAGGACCTTTAAATGGATAACATTAAATCGCTGTCAGAAATGTTAAAAAAAAAACTGAAAAATTAAGGCTGACAGAGGAATGGGCAAGCTTTGTAGTGTAAAAAAGGGAAGGTTTGGGGCACCTGGGTGGCTCAAGTCGGTTAAGTGCCTGCCTTTGGCTCAGGTCATGATCCCAGCATCCTGGGATCGAGCCCCACATTGGGCTCCCTGCTCAGTTGGAGTCTGCTTCTCCCTCTGCCCCTTCCCTCTGCTCGTGCTCTCTCTCTCTCTCTCACAAAAATCAATGAATAACATGTTAAAAATAAATAAATAAAAAAGGGAAGGGTTCAGGTATGCCCTGGTTGGAGGGTGCTGGCATGGGGAAGCTGTAGGCAGCCTCATTTGAAGTAGGACATCCGAGGCAATTGGTTAGGAGTGCATATTTGGCATTGTAGGGTTGATCCTCAGTTGAAAACAGAGACAAAAATTAGGGAAACTGTCAGTTATTAATCAAGTGCTGGCCATTTGGGGCTGATTGTTCCAGAAGTTACTGTTTAGCTTCCTGAATTGTCACTAGAGATAGCAATCAGGTTTCCTGCGGGTCTGACTTAGAACAGGCAGGCTTCTTCCTTGTTTGTTTTTGGTAGATAAAGGGTTTGGTTTTCTGGAGAGGTTTGCTGCAGATTGTAGGTCAAAGTTCTATTTTTATATATGGTCTATCCACTGTCCATTTATCTATTCAGTCTCTCAGAGCTTCTAGTGAGCAGTGACTATCCTTGTATTAGTAAGGGTTCTCTAGAGGAACAGATCAGAGAGAGAAGAGACACTGTGTGTGTGTGTGTGTGTGTGTGTGTAGAGAGAGTGATTTTTTTAAGTAATTGGCTAACATTGACTGTGGGGCTGAGTGTGTGTGTGTGTGTGTGTGTAGAGAGAGAGAGTGATTTTTTTAAGTAATTGGCTAACATTGACTGTGGGGCTGATGACATATATGGGGCAGGCTGGAGACTCACTTAAAAGAGTTGTTGCTATCTTTTGTTCAAAATCTGCAGAGCAGGCCCGCAAGCTGGAATCTCAGACTGTTTCTGTCGTAGGCTGGAAGCAGAATTGCTTTGCCTTCAACTGAGTGGATGAAAGTCACCCACATTATGGAGCCTGGTCTCCTTTACTCAAAGTCTACTGATTTAATGCGAATCACATCTAAAAATTATCTTCCCAGTGACATCTGAACTGGTATTTGACCAAACAGCTGGGTACCGTAAGCCTAGCCAAGTTGACACATAAAATTTACCATCACAACCATGTTTTAAGCACTGTTCTTACTGCCTGAGGAAGCACCATCCTGTTTGTTATGGTTTATGAGGTTTATCCACAATTTTTGGTTATCTGCAAGCACATCTCTCTCCATTAACATAGTTTACACTGAGACAATGATTTAGTGTTTAAACAATGCACCCTCCACCTCCCTCCCCCTTCATAATACATCTGGCTTTGTAGAAGGGAAATAATTAGCCACGTTCTGGTCGGGGGTAAATGAAGTCAGGCTTCCAGAACACTAATGTTCACTGAATGGCTTTATAGGGCATTTTATTCAAAATTCCATTCTACCCTCATGTTTACTACATTCACTGTTGAAATTCGGAGTGAAATTAGTATCTGATACCAAAGCTAGTGGGTACCATCTTAAGTAGCCACATAGCATCGTGTTTATTATATTCAGCTAGATAACATTTAGGAGAAATTACAGCCATGATAAAGTATAACAAGCTCATTTCTTTTGCTTGTGGCTCAATTTAGTCATGTATTTGTATCTGAGAGCTTATTCATAGCTGACTTCAGGCTGCTTTCTATTGCATAATAAAAGAAATGGCACCTATTCTTCCACTCAGTGCTCTTGTATGTTTTCTTAGTTTTTTAGTGAATTCTGTCTTTGGTAAGGTTGGTAAGGCAGTCCATTATTTTGGAATTTTGTGCCAAAGACTACTAGTTCTGAGATGTGAGGGGTAAATAGAAAGTAACCATGAAATCTGGAATCTTTTTTAAAAAATTAAGACATCCTTTTTTAAACACAGAGTAGCCTTAAATGACCTGAATTCCATGGAAAAGCCAAGAAACACTTGGGAACTACAAATTTATTTTCACAAAGATTGGAATCTAATACTCTGTAATTTTATAAAGTGAAAATAGTACAATTACCTAATTACTCAGGTGGACCTAAAGAAAATTTCAGGGCAAAGGAAAGAAAGCTTGTAATGCATTTTAGAGAAACACAAAAGAGAACACAAATGCTTCATAAGAAAACCATTAGGCCAATAACAAAAAAAAAAAAAAAGAGAGAGAGAGAGAACATGGTTAAACCAGAAGACATCTAGTAACAAAAGTAATATTATTCAAACTAACGAAACTTCTCTTAGAAATTATCCAAAGATAAATAAGAAAAAAAAAATAATAATTTCCATCTCCACAGTAAAAGAAACCCTGATTCCATTTGCTTCATAATACAAATGCAAACTTAAGAAAAAAATAAGTACAATGAAAAATATAATTGCTTTGGGGTAGAAATTAAAGATTAGTTGAAGAAAGGATTGCTGTATTTCTTTTTCTTTTTTAATATCCACATTTGATTCAATGTTGACTTATTGCTCACAAAATCAATAAGTGAGAACTGTCAGAAACTGCAAACATTCCCAGTCTTTTGAGTAAAATGCCTCTGACTGAACACATAGAGCCTAGTGCTAGGGATTAGAGATTTCTCACTTCATTACTATTTTTATTATACTTTTATATCTCAGTTTCTTCAGTTAGAAAAAAGTTCAGGCCTGACTTTTCTGTGTGTTTTTGTTTTCATTTGTTAGCTCATTTGTTCTCATACCTAACCGTTAAATTAGAAGGCGCAAGTATAGTCCATTTTCTACAGAGAAAGGAAGATTCAGAGTGGTTTTGTGACCGATCCTTACTACACAGCAGAGTCAGGGTTACAACTCGGATTTTCTGAACTCATTTCATTGTTCCAGTGCGTCATTTTAGTCGAGTATAAAGAATTCTTAAGCTGATTAGAAAACCACTCTTGAAATTGCAAGAGTTGTTATTATGCGATCAAGTTCTCATAAGGAAAACCCTCGGTTCTAGTGGGGAAAGAGAATAGGGTGGCCACTCTCTAAGATGGACATGGATTTTAGTCATACAGCTTATTTTATTTTGAATAAGAGTGTCCAGCAAAGTCTAGCCTTGGCCTGCTTCTCAAGGAGTGATCTCTGAAATAAATGCCCTACAGAAATGGGGACCAGGGGACTTAGCTTTCATAGTCCTGTATTATTCAGTCATCCGTTACGGACTGGGGAGGGGGAAGGGCAGGGAAGGTGGTGGTGGTGGAAGAGGGTTTGGGTAACCTCCCTGATTAAGTGGCTCCAGCCAGCACAGGGCAGTTCTTTGGAGAAGGGTGGATGGGTGCCCTGGTATGGTAAAGGATATCCAATGGGTACTAGAGTATGTTATGCCTTGTCCATGGGTATTTGATAACCTCCAAGCCAATCTAAAAAAGTTACTGTGGCTATAATGTGCTTATTGGAATATGATGAAATTTTCCCCTTCCTCCCTTCCTTCCATATTTTTTTCTTTTTTGGAAACATGATTTCATTCTTTTTTTTTAATTTTTATTTTTTATAAATTTTTTTTTAAGATTTTATTATTTATCTGAGAGAGAGAGGGATAGAGCACAAGCAGGAGGAGCAGCAGAGAGGGAGAAGCAGGCTCCCCGCTGAGCAGGGAGCCCGATGCGGGGCTCGATCCCAGGACCCTGGGATCATGACCTGAGCCGAAGGCAGATGCTTAACCAACTGAGCCACCAGGCACCCCCATGATTTCATTCTATAGAGTTTAAGCAGTTACAGGTATAGGGGCCAAGGGCAGGCCGCCTCAAGATGGGCCACTTTGGCATGAAGGTTATTTTTTAGTTAAAAAGCAGTCAAAACCCAGCGGCTTCAGGAAAAGCTTTTTACCGCCCCACCCCTCCACCCCCCCACCCCCACTTACGTGCCTGAAAAGAATTTAGAGAGAGGACCTGCTCCAGGGAGAGAGATATCACCATAGATAACTACATTATACTATGAACTAGAAGTGATAGAGAAAAACCTAGCAATGCCTGTTTGATCAAAGTCCTCTATTTGGTCCAGCAAACATTTGTGTACCAAACATTCACTCTTTTTCATCTTCCTGTGAATTGTATTTTTTCCCTTTAAAGTCCCGCACTCGGGGTGCCTGCCTGGCTCAGTCGGTTAAGCGGCTGCCTTTGGCTCAGGTCATGATCCCAGGGTCCTGGGAGGGAGCCCCAAGTTGGGGTCCCTGCTCAGCAGGGAGTCTGTTTCTCCCTCTCCCTCAGCCACTCCCACTGCTTGTGCTCTAAGTAAATAAAATCTTTAAAAATAAATAAATAAAATAAAATCTTTATAAATGAATGAATGAATAAATAAATAAAGTCCCAGACTCCTACCCCTTCTCCTTTGTTTGAAAGACATACATACGGCATTTTGCAAAACTGTTTTTGGAATTTCCATGTCTGTGTAAATACCCTGTAAGTACGAAATTAAATTTGATTTTCTCCTGTTAATCTGTCTTATGTCAATTCGATCTTAGTCCAGCTAAAAGGACAAAACTCTTGCTCCCTGACTCCAGAAAAGCAGTTATTTATTTATTTATTTAAAAGATTGTATTTATTTGAGAGAGAGAGAGAGAGTAAGAGAGAGCACAAGCAGGGGGAGTGGGGGCAGAGAGGGAGGGAGAAGCAGACTCCCTGCTGAGCAGGGAGCCCAAAATGGGGCTCAATCCCAGGACCCCCAGATCGTGACCTGAGCAGAAGGAAGAAGTTTAACCAGCTGAGCCACCCAGGTGCCCCAGAGAAGCAGTATTTTAAAAATAGGCTTCCATTATAGAAAAGTGGAAATCTGACTGAGTTCAAAACCCAGCTGCAGTGTGTTTACCAGCTACTTGACCTTGTTTTGAGTGACTTATTTAAGTGCTCTAAGTATCAGTGTCTGTCCTTATAAGTAAAATGGGGATAATAACAGTGTTTGCTTCATGGAGTTGTTAAGAGAATTAAATGCCCTAATAAATGTAAAAGACATGCAGCAGGTGCTCAGTCATCATTAGCTATGTCTCTGGCTTAGGAATAACCATTGCAAAATTTCTGTGTGTATGCCTTCAGGTTCTTTCTCTAATTATATAGACAGTGGTTTGAATATTGGAGTCATGGCAAATAAAAACTCCTATTGCAGTTCAGACTTAGAGCACTATTGTTATTAACTAACAGACTGGTTATTCTGGTTGGTGGAAGGAGGGGAAGAGGTTTTCATTGTAGCTTAGCCACAAGCTGCTTCCACCAACTGGTGTGCGGGAATTCTTCTTTTTGTTTGTTTGTTTGTTTTTTAATTGGTTATTGCAGAAAGAAATGTTAGAGGATCTGGCTGGCCCTATGTGGTAGCTAATACAAATGATAACAGAGTCTTTTGAAAATATAAGTAAGGTTATAAGTTTAATCATCACCAAGTAGCCATAATGTTAATTGTAACATGGTGGAAAGGTTTGAAGTTGTTCTTGTTTTAAAGGAACTAAGAAAGGAAGTTCACTGTTAAAAATTTTCCATGTTGGGGGCGCCTGGGTGGCTCAGTTGGTTAAGCGACTGCCTTCGGCTCAGGTCATGATCCTGGAGTCCCGGGATCGAGTCCCGCATCGGGCTCCCTGCTCAGCGGGGAGTCTGCTGCTCCCTCTGACCCTCCCCCCCTCTCATGTGCTTTCTCTCTCTCATTCTCTCGCTCTCAAATAAATAAATAAAATCTTTAAAAAAAAATTTTTTTTCCATGTTGGATGAGTTTACAGCATGGAAGATTTAAAAAATATTTAGTGGGGTGCCTGGGTGGCTCAGTTGGTTAAGCGACTGCCTTCGGCTCAGGTCATGATCCTGGAGTCCCGGGATCGAGTCCTGCATCGGGCTCCCTGCTCAGCAGGGGGTCTGCTTCTCCCTCTGACCTCCCCCCTCTCATGTGCTCGCTCTCATTCTCTCTCTCAAATAAATAAATAAAATCTTAAAAAAAAAATTAGTGCCAGGTATCCTCTTGTGGTTTTGGTTCTTAAACATCTAATAGCCTTTGTAGAAGGCAGAATAACCAAACTTATGTTACGTGTGATTTTGTTAAGCAGTTAGAATGGCCAGCTCTTGTTTTTGACTGCCTGGCATCCATTCAAGCTTCTTTTTCTTTCCTTTTGTTTTTGTTTGTTTATTTGTTTTTGATGAAGCCACTTTCTCTTTAGTTTACTTGTTACTGATGTTCTGAACAGAGTCCCATCTGATACTGAAATGAAGGAAACATTTACTTACAATGGGTAATGGGAATCTTACTTATCTTCATATTTTTATTTTTACAGCTTGTACATAATAATACCATATTTGCAGGTTTGATATTCTATTAGTCAGGGTTCTCCAGAGAAACAGAACCAATAAGATGTGTGTGTATGTATGTGTGTGTATTGCCAGACTGGAAACATAGGGAAAACCAATGTTGCTGTTCAAGTCTGAAGACCGTGTGTCAAGGAATTCTTTCTTTTTGGAAAAGGTCAGTCTTTTGTCCTATTCAGGCCTTCAGCTGATAGGATGAGGCCCACCTGTGTTATGGAGAGCAACCTGCTTCACTCAAAGTATACCAATTTCAATGTTAATCTTGTCTAAAAGAGCCTCACAGAAACATCCGGAATGATGTTTGATCAGAGATGTGGGCAGTATGGTCCAGCCATATTAACCCATAAAATTAACCATCACAGATACCTAGTAATAATGGCCAATTTTTATTTCATTTTTCCTATGTGCCAGATACTTGGCTAAGGTTTTTATAAGCATCATTTCAATGAATTCTCATACAATTATTTGAGCAGATGCTATTACTACCTTCTTTTTATAAATAAGGAACTAACACTAAGGGAAGCTAACCTTTAAAGAAATGTGCCTAAGCCATCTAGTAGATGGTGGAGCCAGGACATGAACCTGGTTTGTATGACTCTAAAGCCATATTGCCACTTCAAGGTTACCAATTTGTCTGCCATACTTTGGCCATTTTTAGCAGAATACTCTGGCAGCATGGGGGAAAGAGTCCTGATTGGTAATCAGGAGATATAATTTCTTTTATTTTTTCATTCAGTGTTTTTGAGTTATAACTGCTATGAATATGTTATATTTAGGAGTTATCATGTTGAGTAAGACAAAGTCCCAGTTCTTAAAAATTTAGTAGGAGTTCTGGAAAGTAGACACTGCGAAATCGTGCATGGTGAGCTATGACACCATAGATTAGGAATACCTAACCAAGTCCTGGAGGGCCAGGGAAATCATCTGGAAGAAAAGGTGTCCAAGCTGAAATCTTGAAAGCAGAGTAGGTATTAGCCAGATGAACAGGTTTGGAAGAACATTCTACAGCATAGCTAGGACACAGTTTTCTTACTGATCAAAATTAGGGACTAAGCTAAAACATCTCTAAGATCCCTTCGGTATTAGTTTTCTATTGCTACCATCACAAATTACCACAAAATTAGCAGCTTGAACAATACAAATTTATTATCTTACAGTTAGGAAGTTTAGATGTCTGACACAGGTCTCAGTGCACTGAAATCAAGGTTTTGTTTTTGTTTTAGAGAGAGAATGAGAGAGAGAGCATGAGCAGGGGAGAGGGGCAGAGGCAGACTTCCTGCTGAGCAGGGATCCGGATGTGGGACTGGAGCCTAGGACCCTGGGATCACAACCTGAGCCGAAGGTAGACGCTTAACCAACTGAGCCACCCAGGCACCCCTAAAATCAAGGTATTATTAGCCAGGCTGGGTTCCTCTCTAAAGGCTCCAGGGAAGAATTCATTTCCTTATTCAGTTCCTTTTAGTAGTAGGACTAAGATCATATTTTCTTGCTGGCTGTCATCTGCGGGTTGCTCCCACCTTCCACATTCCTTAGTTCACGGTCCCCTTCCTCTGTCTTCAAAGCCAGCAACAGTGGGTTGAGTGCCCCTCTTGCTTTGAATCTCTCCTCCTTTTTCCATCTCATCTCTCTGACCCAGATGGGAAAGATTTTCCCTTTTAATAGCTCGTATGATTAGATTGAGCTCGCTTGGATAACCCGAGGTGATATATCTCCAGGTTATTCTGCGAAGGGTGACAATCTGCTTGTGTACTCTCTAGTCTGGCTTCTGGTCTTCAGATTGCACAATCAAGGGGATTATGTTTTCTGTTGGTTATCCCTCACCAATGCTGGGGTGATGATCTGCAACACTCCTTCCTCCCCACTCCTGGGTCATATACAAGGTGGACTTAGTCTTTAAGAGCGTCCTCAGCTTTTAGTGGATTCCTCCTTGCTCCTCAGACCTACAATTACCAGGACCTGCCCTCTGTATTGAGCTGAATCTAACCTGGTGATAGGAAGGAGCAGTATCATTTAGACAAACATCCCCATTTTGGTGAAGGATACCAATCTGAAATAATAAGCTTGATTCTTTCACCTGTATGCCAGAAGCCAGATTTCCTAAATTCATGGAAGAAGCAGGTACATATGGAAAGGGAAAATTAGGACCCTCAGATCTAGATGCCCCTCTACTGCCCTACTCACCAGGGTGCTGGAAAATGTATTACCAGAAGTAGAGAAGGGGAAAATTGTGCTAAGCACAGTTTTAATAGAATTATTATGAAATATAATTTTAACTTACACATATTTTACAATACTGTGAAATATACTTCAATATTATACATATTGAATGTATATATTTTTTCTTCAAATACAAAATAGGGCTATAAGTATGGACTCTGAAGCCACACGGCCTGAATTTGAATCTTGGTTTTACTTTTCACGGGGCTTTCAGCAAATTCCTTATTCTCCTCTTGGTTTCCTCATCTCTCAAACAGGGATGACAATGACACCTACTTTTCTGGATTATTTTGAAACACAGCTGATAGAATACTTGTCAAGTGCTTAGCACAGTGTCTGACGTATAAGAGGTCGTTAATGAAAGAGCACTGTTGTTACCTCCAGGGTATTGAGAAGGAACTTGGAAGTGGTCACACGGACAAGTATGATCATGTGGATCCAAGATCAGAGCTCATTTCGAATCTCCACATAGCCCATGTATGTAGTGATGTTGGGTGGCTTTTTTTTTCTCCCCGTCTTAGGGAAAATCCATAAGAGAGAAGTATTTATCTTGTGTCTCCATGTCCCAAATCAGTTATAACCAAATTTGATTACATTTTTGCTTTGCTATTACAAAAAACAAACAAAAAAAAAACAAAAAACACTTCAAAATCCCACTCATTTCTCGCTTTTCACTTTTTCAAACTGTTACTGTTTTAAAAGTTGCTGGAAATTGTGATAATGTGTTTTCTTGGTTCTTTGTTTTCAAAAGACTTTTTGAATCAATAATCCTTGGTAAATCTTTAAGAACATCTGGTCTGGTGCCAGAGTTTTATTAATAGTGTCAGAAACAGCAAACTACAATCGGCTCACAAGGGGTTGAGGGCACTCCCGAACCAAAAGTACCTAACTTCAGACAGAGCAGCCCGCTGAGGAGATTTATTTCACTGAAGTTTGCAGGAAACATATTCCACCAGATTATATTGTCAATAAATTTGTTTCTAGAGAAGCACATCCTCATTTGTCAAGAGAGATTATTTTAGGAGGCTCCTTTTTTTTTTTTTCTTTTTCCTTCTCCCTTCTTTTAATCATTCTCTCAATTGATTTTAGGAGATAATATTTTATATATATATATATATATATATATATATATATATATATATAAAACAACCTATAAACTACAGTATTCACAGTCTACTAAGTTGATTTACATAAAACAATTGCTGCAAATAGTGATTCCCCTTTGTATAAATTCTCTGAAAATAAAAATATCTGAGAAGATGATTTGTAACTAGGAAAGATACAAATGCTATGGTCTCTTCATTTTACCTTAATTCTTGCTTTTGTTTCCTTAAGCCCAAATTGTATCAATCTGGTGGGTATTTTTGTTTTTGTTTCTGTCCAGCAGTAGCTCCACTTGCCTTAAATGTTTCTTAGCACTGGCGCTAGCTCCAGTTGTTACCATGGCAGCAGCAGGATTCTTTTTTTTTTCTTGTTTATTGAGTTTTTCTTTTTTTATGTTATGTTAGTCACCATACAGTAGATCAGTAGTTTTTGATGTAGTGTTCCA
This sequence comes from Neomonachus schauinslandi, assembly GCF_002201575.2. NCBI lineage: Eukaryota > Metazoa > Chordata > Mammalia > Carnivora > Phocidae > Neomonachus > Neomonachus schauinslandi. The sequence continues at coordinate 56,833,275 of NC_058406.1, forward strand.
TGATTCATTGTTTGCATATAACACCAAGTGCTCCATTCAGTACGTGCCCTCTTTAATAGCCATCACCGGGCTAACCCATCCCCCCACCCCCCTCTCCCCTCTAAAACCCTGTTTGTTTCTCAGAGTCTATAGTCTCTCATGGTTCATCTCCCCCTCCGATTCCCCCCCTTCATTTTTCCCTTCCTTCTCCTAATGTCCTCTGTGCTATTCCTTATGTTCTACAAATAAGTGAAACCATATGATAATTGACTTTCTCTGCTTGACTTATTTCACTTAGCATAATCTCCTCCAGTCCCATCCATGTTGATGTAAAAGTTGGGTATTCGTCTTTTCTGATGGCTGAGTAATATTCCATTGTATATATGGACCACATCTTCTTTATCCATTCATCTGTAGAAGGGCATCTCGGCTCCTTCCACAGTATGGCTATTGTGGACATTGCTGCTATGAATATTGGGGTCCATGTGCCCCTCCCTTCTTTTCACTACATCTGTATCTTTGGGGTAAATACCCAGTAGTGCAATTGCTGGGTCATAGGGTAGCTCTATTTTTAACTTTTTGAGGAATCTCCACACTGTTTTTCAAAGTGCTGTACCAACTTGCATTCCCACCAACAGTGTAAGAGGGTTCCCCTTTCTCCACAACCTCTCCAACATTTGTTGTTTCTTGTCTTGTCAATTTTTGCCATTCTAACTGGTGTAAGGTGGTATCTCAGTGTGGTTTTGATTTGGATTTCCCTGTTGGCTAATGATGTTGAACATTTTTTCATGTGTCTTTTAGCCATTTGTATGTCTTCTTTGGAGAAGTGTCTGTTCATGTCTTCTGCGCCTTTTTTGACTTGATTATTTGTTTTTTGGATGTTGAGTTTGAGAAGTTCTTTTTAGATCTTGAATATCAGCCCTCTGTCCACAGTGTCATTTGCAAGTATCTTCTCCCATTCCAGCGGCAGGATTCTAAATGCAAGTAGAAATGTGCAGTGCCTCTTGAGACCACTGAGGACCTTTTGCAGTTAATATATCACAATCATGAAGGGAGTTGTCTATGGTATCCTGTGAGCCATCTGTATCTTCCTCTGTAACCTATCAGGTGCCACTTCTGGCCATAATAGACTTCTTAGGACACACCAACGAGGGATAGCGAACAAATCTTTCTAATAGGGATAGGCCTAACAGGGAAGTTCCCAAAAGGAGACTAATATATAGCATATCTGTAATTTAAATTCTATTTATTAAAAAATACTTACCTTTATTGGGAATCATCAGAAATGATGCTAGTACCAGTCTTCCTAAGTTCACTCATCAGTGGAGAAAAATCATATTGTAAAAAAATAGACCACTAAGTATGCATCCTCTATAAGCTACTAAATAGCAACTCCATTTGACAGAAAAAGATATTACTTAAATAATTAAGTTAACAAAACTATTTATAACTTCGACACCTCTACTTTCAAATGACACTCTGGTTACATTCAGGTAGAACTCATAGCTCTTGATTTTTACTTGTTTTTATCCTGGACAACTTTTATCCAATATATTTCAGAGCTTTTTTGTTGTGACTGCCAGCCATCTCCCATTTCCAGTATCTTGCCTAGTGTTTTCCAATCCACTGTCTTCTAAGGTCTAGAGAAATAAATGTAGATTTGCTAATTTCTCTGTCTGATAAACTCTGATTTGTTCACCAATATCATGTAAAATGTTATGATTAATCCTGAGAACATATTCATAGGAAAAAAGCTGGGGGAGTGAGTGAATTTTGTATGAAATGCAGTTGGCAAAACAAAAGGGATTTACAAAACATAAAATAGTGACTTTATGAGCTAGTGAGTTTTGGCATCTATGATGATTTTTATTGAATGTTTTTGTTATTGAAGATGAGCTTCCTTCCCTCAGAGCACAATTTCTTTCTTGTTGATCTGACTCTTGGTAAAGAGATCATCTGGTGTTTATGACATGAAAGTCTGCTGCCATTACAAGGAAAGTCACATTGTGCTTTAATAATATTTCCTTTTGCTGGAGAATCAAAATCGATGTGGAAGAAAATCTGTGAGATAGTTTACGAGGAAGGCAAACTACTACTGCAACTGACAAGTGATATATGAAGGACATAGATAAATGCTTTTAAGCCATTTGAAAAATTACATTTTGTGTGCCTCCTTTATTCTGAAAGAATTTCCTTAAACATTTCTTAAAGATAAAGAAGGAAAAAGGAAAAACCCACCTAACCTGTCTTGTATATTTCTGTCATCAAGATCATATTTATTTCTTCTGAACAAGCTTTGTAATTTTGTCTCTTTTTGTTTTTATATCCCAGAGTCTCTTTGGGGTAAATGATAGTGAGAAACCAAAAGACCATCTGTTTGGGGGGTTTCATTCAAAAAGAGTCTTAAATTTATATTTTTTAATATTGCCTCAAAATGAAACAGAGACACATACATAAGACTGAATATTTAAAATATGTTATATATTTGTAACAATATATATAGTTATATATATGTAGGTATATATAGTTATATATGTAGATATATATGTAAATATATATAGTTATATATATGTAGATATATATATTTGGTAACCTTATATTTTTTCATTTCTTTACTTTTTATTACACTGAGAGCCTCAAAAATGGGAATCTCTCTCTCTCTCTCTCTTTTTTTTAAAGTAAACTCTACCCCCAATATGGGGCTTGAACTCATGACCCTGAGATCAAGAGTTTAATGCTGTACTGACTGAGCCAGCCAGGTGCCTCAAAATTGGAATATCTCTTGACCTGTGAGAAGCATTGCTTTTCTTTGAATCCAAATTTCTGGTCCTTATTTTTATTACCGTCTGTTTCAAAATCTAATCCAGCCTTTAAAAGCCAGTTCAAACCATACCCCTATAAAGCTATCTCTGGTCTTTTTAGCTGAAAATAATTTCTCTGCTCTGTGATCCCGTATTTCTGATATACACATCTTATGTCTTTATACTAGGCTTCATGTGAGCAAGGGCTTCATCTTACTCTTCTATTATGTACTGAGAAAATAAAAAAAATTGATTGTCTTTGAATAGAGGTCATTAGTTGTTTTATTCATGGGAGTCATCTTTTATTATATTTTATTATCCTGTCTCCCTCTTCTCTCACTTTCTTTTCTCTGTCTCACGGCTAGTTGGAACTAAAATTAGGGCAAAATGCTTTACATGCTATGAAGCCAGCATTTCTGAGCTCAGAGTAGTTTTCAGAGTAGAACATGGGATTTGTTAAGAGCAAATCAGTCTTTGCAAAATTGGATTAGGTATTCTATCTGTTTCCAAAGATTTCCATTACTATGCCCTTTCTAATATCAGTCTAATTTAGTGTGAAAGCTCAAGAGGTCTCTGCTTAACTAGAAAATCATTCTTCTGGACATACTCTGGGCTACTTGAAATGTGGTTAGTGACATCCTTGGTTCAGTGGCTGAAAACCATTCCATGGAGCTCTAAAAAGGTCATTAAGCAGATACTCAATTACACTCTAGATTGTATGTGGCAATGTCACTACCAGATGGTTTCATTCTGGTTATGTTTCCATTTTTATTTCTTTACCCCTGCTCATCTTTATGGGGTTCTGTCTGCAGTAAACACTTATGCCTCTAGGAAACCTTTACATCACAGAATATATTGAAACTGAGTTGGGTCTCTCAAGATAGTAATTCTAGCACCTAAGCCAGCTCTTTGTTGTATAGGTGACATTCCCTCAGGCTCTTCAAAGACCAAGAAGGTGAACTTGTGTGTTGGGTGAATGTTTTCTCCCTAGAAAGGATAGCAATTTCCCTTTGGACAAGCAAATTAATTTGCCCTGCAGAACCCTGGGAAAGCTCAGAAATTGGAATATCAGATAATTCATAATGTAGGCATAAGTGGTATTAAAGGGGCCCCCAAATAGGGGATTATTTAAGAGTCTGTAAAAAAAAGCAGTTAAATTGACCTTGTCTTCTCCCCCATACTGGTTAATTAGGTTACTAGCCCTCTTCATTCTTACAGGAGACTAGAGATTTAGAGAAAGTGAAACAAAGGTGTTCACAAAAATCGGCTGTGGGCTGCATTTAGCTCTAGAGCCATAGCCGGCAGACCCTGATAGTTAAGGAGCACTAGACATCAAAACAAATCAACAGGAAAAAGGAAATCATTGGAGGAAGCAGAGGTGATGCAGAGAGCAGAAGAACATCAAAGGAACTAAAGTCATTATCCTTAGGTAATAAAAGCATGACATCCATTAATCAAGAACAGGATACAATAAAAAAGGTACAGTCAGAATATGGAAGAATTCCAAGAAATTAAAACTAAGATAGCTGAATAAAAACAAATTAAAAAAAAAGTCAGCAGATAGACTTAAGAGAATCCCTAGAAAAATAAAAAGACAGAGAGATTGATAATAGGAGGGAAAGGATAAGAAAATAAGATAATAGGGGCGCCTGGGTGGCTCAGTCGTTAAGAGTCTGCCTTCGGCTCAGGTCATGATCCCAGAGTCCTGGGATTGAGCCCCGCATCGGGCTCCCTGCTCAGTGGGAAGCCTGCTCCTCCCTCTCCCACTCCCCCTGCTTGTGTTCCCTCTCTGGCTGTGTCTCTCTCTGTCAAATAAATAAAATCTTAAAAAAAAAAAAAGAAAATAAGATAATAAAGATAACCTTATTTCTGAAAGTTTAACACCCTACTAACATAAGTCCCAAAGGAGAGAATAAACAGAAATGAGGAATTTTTCAATTAGATATTATACTGGAAAGTTTCCCAGAATTGAAATACTTGTGACCCCAGATTGGAAAAGCCCACTAAATTTCCAGCACAAGAAATAATGACAAACTTTTCTCAAGGCTAATCATCATGGCATTTCAATACCAGAAGAGAAAATGCTTTAAATGTAATACTTTGATAATTAGAATTAATTAAAACAATCTGTTGGGGAAAGGTCCTGTGCATAGTTGATTCTTGCTGGTTTCAAATCAGTTCTACCTGAAATAAATGGTGCTAGGAATTTAGCAATTATTCCTCGAATATTGATGTAAAGGTGCATTGGATAATTAAAAATAAAACATGAAATCCTAGAAAAATCAATTCATAATGGTTAAGAGCCTCCACATACTTTTCATATCTTTTAGCAAGATGTACCAAAATGATCAACATCTCTATGTAAAAGATTGCATATTAGAACCATTTGGGATCCTAAAATCCTTTCATATTTTATCATTTGTTCTTTAAAAATCTCTTATGCTGAAGAAATGTCTACTGCCTTTGAATAAGATGTTGTGAATTATATTTTGTTTCACAGCCAGTAATTGATTGTCTGAGGAATCAAGTGGTTTGTTACACAATGATACCATTGAGGGCCTAAATTAAGGTTGCACAAGTCAGTATTTTGTTCATTTTATTAGTTTATTCTGTCTTATATAGCATTAGGATTGATTTGCTCACGCAGGAATTGCCCCACACGCTAGGATTCTATTGTAGTGATCCAAGAATCAAGGCTGTCTTTTAATTTCAAGTTGTAATAACTTGGGCTCTTGGATCACTGTGAGTAGCATGCCAACACCAAGGACATAGCTCTTCAGGAAGTCTTTAACTGAAAATATTCCTCTTCTTCCCTCGTTGGCTGAATCAGGATCTTGTTTCCGGTACTAGAAATGAAGTGCTATCCAGTGACCACATCCAGATGGCCCAGGGTTTGAAGGGGACTGTGGATCTATGAAAAGACTGTGCTGCTCTTCAAATTGGAGAATTACTCTTGGCAGAGGAGGGCTTTGAGGTTGCTGTGTGAAGTCAGTGAAAAGCATTAGGAAGCACTCACATGAAAGGGCTCTTGTCTTCATTAGGTCTGCTGTTCGCAGAGGGGATGATTACATCTCGTTGTTCATCTTCTTTCCCTGTGAAAACCACCTACTATGGAGTTCTGTGCCATGCTCAGCATGTGTCTTCTTCCGAGGCCACCAAATTTCACAGAATGTTAAATGTGCTTTTATGAGCACATGGCTGTGTTCTTCTGTGGCTCAACTTAGAAGGAAGACCTGTTAAAATGAATACTTTTTAGAAAAATGGCATAGTTCAACGCCCGAGACCATGGGGAGCAAATTGAATTTAGGGGCTGACACTTAGCAAGGGACTGCTGAAGTAGTGAAAAATGAAGAGACCAAGAACCAAGTGGCTCCCCTGGACATGGAAAGCATTCTGAAAGCAAAAACAGTCCTACAGTTTGGTTTCTAGATGTCAAAAACCTACCCTTTTCCGGAAGGCAAAAGGTTCTTGAGGGAAATAAATAAAATTCCAAATTTGGTATATTTGTGGTCTGAAAGAGATGAGGGAAAGTCCTGGTTTTTACTTGGGGTGCATTTGCTGTAGAAGCAGGATCTGATCTTCTAATCTGAGGAAACTGGTTTAAAAAACAGACTCCACTGAGGAATGTAGTCTTAGTTCCCTTCCTCAAGAAAGGCAGCCTGAAGGTCACCAGTGTGGAGTCAATGAGTTAGGTCTTTATGCACCCTTTTTCCACTCAGGCCACAGTGATTCAGGTCTGGGATCCTTGTACCACCCTGTCCACTGACCTTCCCCAACACCTCACGAGCATTATACCCTCTCTCCTTGCTGCTTTCTTTTTGCAGTTTATTTGCTGTACAACACACTGACCTTGAACTCGAAAACCTGTTAATGTTTTCAGTTTGCTTTAGACATGTTATTCTTGCCTCTATAATGAGATTGTGTACTTTTTTGATGCAAGGAACCTGCCTTATTATTTTTTTAATTTTAACACTGCTTAGTTCACTGGCACATGGCAGGCGTTCAATGGATAGGAGGGCCTCATGTAATTTATATCCAAATTGAATGCTGTGACAGCAGGTGCAAATTGCAACATAAGGTCATTTTGTCAACATATATTTGTAAAATGGAATTAATTTCTCCAGTGATCTCCTACCCATAATTCTTTTATTTTTTATTTATTTTTATTATTTATTTATTCATTTATTTGACAGAGAAAGAGAGAGCACAAGCAGGGGGAGTGGCAGGCCGAAGGAGAGGGAGAAGCAGACTCCCCACTGAGCAGGGAGCCCAATTTGGGGCTCAATCCCAGGACCCGGGGATCACGACCTGAGCCAAAGGCAGTCACTTAACCGACTGAGCCACCCAGGTACCCCCTACTTATATTCTTAACCTTTACACCTTCTTTTTTTTTTTTTTAAGATTTTATTTATTTATTTGAGAGAGAAAGAAGGAGAGAGAGAGAGAGAGCACAAGCAGGGGGAAGGGCAGATGGTGAAGCACACAGCAGAGAGCCTGATATGTGGCTCTGTGCCAGGACCCTGGGATCACTACCTGAGCCGAAGGCAGACACTTAACCAACTGAGCCACACAGATGCCCCCCTTCATACCTTCGTATCTCAGGAAACTTCCTACTGGGGCTTGAACAACTTCTCTCCCTTTAAAGCCTTTTTACAGAGATTGTGCTTCCCAGATCACATTAGATATCTCATGACTTGTTCCCTTTTTATGAGACATTACATTCTACCCCACTTTTCCAGTTTGTTAAACAAAATAATCTAGCAGTGTTTCTCCCTGACCAAACTCTTGAAGATAGACTCCTCAGGAAGTCATTCTATCCAAGATATTTCAAATTATACCCTTGTTCCTGGATATTGGTTATTAAACCATCAATCTCTGTCTTGAACAGATTTATAATTCGGGGTGGGAGAAAACATTTCCTGTTTATGCAGGCCTGGTTATATTCTAGGCACCTTACTGCCTATCTCTAATTATCACAAAGTGTTGTACTCGCCAAACCTTGTCTTGTGAAATAGTAGATCTTTCTGTGTTATTATCGAATATTTTGTGGGGAAAGAAAAAACCCTTTCCTGATCAAGTAAATTTGAGAAATGCTATGTTAAAATGTTTCTTTACTGCAACAACTCTCCATCATTAATAAGATAGCATACTCTATCAAGTTCCAAGAGAGGTCTATAGTAAGCATTTTTTGAACTAAGGAACTTATATTCCATCTTCTCCCTTGACCCTCCCTCCTTTACCCCCAAAACCAGGGAGCACCAGCCATGTCTATTTTTTAAAAAAATACTGTTTGGAAAAATCTAAATTCGTATTACCTTTTACCTTTTAAGATTGAAATAGACTTCCTTACAATTCTTCAATGCAGGCTATTCCCTGATTTGCAACATAGTCAGGAGTCTTGCACTACTTTGATATCTCTAACTGGGGACTAAATAAAGATAATAAAATGATTTGTCAGGGATAAATAAACAGACTTCGAAAGAAGAAATGTTTACCTCATGTACTTACACATAACAGACTTTAAAGGATTCTTAGTTTCAGAAATAATCCTCAATTCCCTTGGCTAAGAATCTAGTGACATCCTTATCTGTTGTAACAGAGAAATAGTTTCCAACCTGGTCCTATCTATATTCTTTTGAGTATGTCCCCTATGGGTCTTGTCCCACATAATACGATCTGTTAGTTTCTTCCTTTAGGGCTCTTATTACAAAGCCAGCCTTTGATTATGCACTTACGTAAAGTGCCGTCTTGAAGGATCAAGGCCTTATTAATAGTCTTTTACCAAAGGATACACTCTCTTCTAATATGTTTGGCAAACCACCAGCTGCCTGTTTATTTGCATTAATATATAAAAATGACTTCTTGATGTTATGGTTCTCTGTTTCACATGCTGTGTTTGTGGATGGGGGGATGTTTTAAATTTGCTTTGGCAAATTCTGCTTGGACTCTGAATCAGAAATAGGCCCCTCCTGTCCCTTTGCAAAATCACTGGTGTCATAAGATTAAAAATTCCTCGCCTGCAGTAGCTCCTTAGTGTTTCTAAAATCCCTTCAGTCTCTAGATTAATTTAACAAATCTGTAATGAAATCCACAGATGTGCTGTGCTTGTGGTAGGCACAGCAGAAATAAAGATAAAAAAAGATATTTGGGGTCCAATATTGTGTAGCTATGGGTTTGTACTGTCTCTGTTTTTCAGATAGGGTTGCTAGGTCATTTAGGAAAAAAAAAAAGATACATTTGGTGATAATTTATAGACATAAGCTATGATGTGGAAATTTTAATCTTGACAAAATTTATATCGCTTAAATTTTATATTACATGGGCTCTATTATATTCAGACAACTACATTAATAGTAAATAATATATTAAGAAAAAGGACACGTGTGACTGGCATTTATTTGCAGTGAACATAAATTTGATGTACTATACGGAGCAGGCTATACATATTAGCTAGGCCAAAGGCTATGTGCTTTTCAGTTGTGAGAGATATTGCCCAATTGTTATCCATAGATGTTGTGCATTGATTTGCTTGCCCATAGCAAGGAACAAAAATGCCTCTTTCCCCAACATTTGCCAACACATAGGGAGTTATCAGATTTTTCAATCTTTGCTAATCTGATGCATGAAAAGAGCTATCTCATTATAATTTTAATTTGCATTTAGTGAACATCTTTTCATATATTTAAGAGTCATTTGTATTTCCTTTTTTACCAACTCTCTGTCTTTCCCACTTTCCTTCTGGATGAGAAATGCCTTGGTGAAGATTTTCGGTTCAACTAATGGCATTATTATTATTCTATATTCAGAGCCAACATTAACAATAAATATAGATTTATAGAGTCTGGTGATTTTTTAAGATGGAAGTGCCAAAGAGTGAATTTTACCATACGGATGATTTACAGTTTTATTATAAATTTTTAACCCAGGTTAAAAGGATGTATTATACTTCACAGTCATTTCTTCTTGTGCTACATAAAGTGACAGAATTATTCACTATTGTATCTATTGCCAAATATTTTTAATGGAGTTTAAACATTTTATGATTTTACTCTTCCTCTTGTTCTAATCAAAGATAAAATAGATAAAATAGTTTTGCTTTTTCTTCCTTCTTTTCAAACTTTGTAACTGACAGACTATTTTATTTCTGTGGCTCTGAATGAAGAGTCAGCCAAAAGGCAATGAAAACCTGAAAGTAAGAACAGCAAATAGTACTAAGGCTCCACCCAAAGAATTTTAGGGATATTTATGATAGTAAGTCCTTTCTAAACATGTATTAAAAACTAAAAGTATTCCCATGAAACAGGCTTCACCACAAATATTTTGCCACCACTTGCAGAAACAGGTAAGATGAGTTTGCTTGCTCAGAGTCAATCTACATGACCACGGTATTGTGAGGTTGCAGGATCTGGTTTCACTGTCTGATCTTGTTCACCAGTTGCTACTATTTATTGTGCTATTGTCTGCTTACTGTGTAGCAGGGTCAGGCAGCATCCAGAACTCAAGGATACAAATATAATTAATATTTGGTCCTTATCCCTAAAGAAATATATTGTTTTAACAGATTTATGGAGGTATAATTGAACTCCCCCCCCAACCCCAAGAGAGAGGGAGAGAGAGAGAGAGCGCCCACAAGTGGTGGGTAGGAGCGGAGGGAGAGAGAGAATCTTAAGCAGACTTGTGCTGAGCGTAGAACCGGACGTGGGACTCGATTTCACGACCATGAGATCATGACCTAAGCCGAAATCAAGATTTGGAGGCTTAACGGACTGAGCTACCCAGGTGCCCCATGGAGGTATAATTGAACTTAAAATAAACCACATATATCTAAAATGTACAATCTGAAGTTTTGACACCCATGAAACCATCACTGCAATCAGAATAATGAATATATCCATCACTCCCATAATTTCCTTGTGTTTCTTTGTAACCCCTCCCCTTTCTCTTCTCTTCCCTGCCCCCTCCCTTCCTCAGACAACTACTGGTCTGTTTTCTGTCACTGTAGTTTACATTGTATTTTAAAAATTTTATATATATGGACATATTGTATATATACTTTTTGTTTGGCTTCTCTTGCTTGGCATAACTACTTTGAGATTTACTCATGTTTCTCTGTGTATCAATAGTTATTCCTTTTTATTGCTGAGAAGTATTCAACTGTAAAGCTAAACCCTAATTTATTTATCTGTTTGTTGTTGGACATTTGGGCTGTTTTCAGTTTGGGACTATTATAAACAAAGCTGTTATGACTGTTTGCATATAAGTTTTTATGTAAACAGATGCTTTCATTTTTTTTAGGTAAATGCCTAGGTGTGGAACGGCTGGGTCATAATGTAGGTGTATATTACACTTTTTTTTTTTTTTTTTTTTTTTTTAAAGATTTTATTTATTTATTTGAGACAGAGAGAATGAGAGACAGAGAGCATGAGAAGGAGGAGGGTCAGAGGGAGAAGCAGACTCCCTGCTGAGCAGGGAGCCCGATGCGGGACTCGATCCCGGGCCTCCAGGATCATGACCTGAGCCGAAGGCAGTCGCTTAACCAACTGAGCCACCCAGGCGCCCATATATTACACTTTTTAAAAAACTGCCAAACTGATTTCCAAACCATTGCACCATTTTACTTTCCTACCACCAGTATATGAGAATTCCCCTCATTCTATATCTTTGGTAACATTTGCTATGGTCAGTCTTTTAAATTTTAGGCAATCTACTAGGTTTGTAGTGGCACCTTATTATGGTATGAATTTCCTTTCTTATTTATTAATAATGATGAGCATCTTTTCAGGTCTTCTTTGGTGAAGCATTGGTTCAAATTTTTTGTCAATTTTTTATTGAGTTATTTGTTTTCTTATTATTATTGCATTTTGAGAATTCCTTTTTATAATTTTTATTATGTTATGTTGGTCACCATATAGTACAGCATTAGTTTTTGATGTAGTTTTGATGTAATGTTCCATGATTCGTTCTTTGTGTATAATACCCAGTGTTCCATGCAATACGTGCCCTCCTTAATACCCATCACCGGGCTCCCCGCTCCCAAACCCTCAGTTCATTTCCCAGAGTCCATAGTCTCTCATGGTTCGTCTCCCCCTCTGACTGCTCCCCCTTCATTTCTCCTCTCCTTCTCCTAATGTCCTCCATGCTATTCCTTATGTTCCACAAATAAGTGAAACCATATGATAATTGACTTTCTCTGCTTGACTTATTTCACTTAGCATAATCTCCTCCAGTCCCATCCATGTTGATGTAAAAGTTGGGTATTCATCCTTTCTGATGGCTGGGTAATATTCCATTGTATATATGGACCACATCTTCTTTATCCATTCGTCTATTGAAGGGCATCTCAGCTCCTTCCACAGTATGGCTATTGTGGACATTGCTGCTATGAATATTGGGGTCCATGTGCCCCTCCCTTCTTTTCCCTACATCTGTATCTTTGGGGTAAATACCCAGTAGTGCAATTGCTGGGTCATAGGATAGCTCTATTTTTAACTTTTTGAGGAACCTCCACACTGTTTTCCAAGGTGGCTGTACCAACTTGCATTCCCACCAACAGTGTAAGAGGGTTCCCCTTTCTCCACAACCTCTCCAACATTTGTTGTTTCTTGTCTTGTCAATTTTTGCCATTCTAACTGGTGTAAGGTGGTATCTCTATGTGGTTTTGATTTGAATTTCCCTGATGGCTAATGATGTTGAACATTTTTTCATGTGTCTTTTAGCCATTTGTATGTCTTCTTTAGAGAAGTGTCTGTTCATGTGTCTGCACATTCCTCAACTTCATAAAAACCATCTATAAAAAGCCCACAGCGAGTATCATTCTCAATGGGGAAAAGCTGAAAGCCTTTCCCTTAAGATCAGGAACATGACAAGGATGCCCACTCTCACTGCTATTGTTCAACATAGTACTGGATGTCCTAGCAACAGCAATCAGACAACAAAAAGAAATAAAAGGTATTCAAATTAGCAAAGAAGGAGTCAAACTCTCCACAGATGACATGATACTTTATGTGGAAAACCCAAAAGACTCCACCCCTAAATTACTAGAACTCATACAGCAATTCAGTAATGTGGCAGGATACAAAATCAGTGCATAGAAATCAATTGCTTTCCTATACACTAACAATGTAACTGTAGAAAGAGAAATTAGGGAATCGATTCCATTTACGATAGCACCAAAAACCTTAAGATACCTTGGAATAAACCTAACCAAAGAAGTAAAGGATCTATACTCTAGAAACTACAGAACACTTACAAAGGAAATTAAAGAAGACATAAAAAGATGGAAAAATATTCCATGCTCATGGATCGGAAGAATAAACATTGAGAATTCCTTATATAGTCTCGATGTAGGTCCATTATAAGATACGTAATTTGCACATATTTTTTCCCATTGTGGCTTGCCTTTCCAATTTGCTATTGAGATAATTTTAGTTCTAGTGAGAAGGGGCATTTGCTCAGTGATGGGTAGCTCAGAGAAATGATTAGTGCACTGAAAATTTAAGGACGAGTTGGAAGTCCCTGGTTAAAAAAATGTGTGTGTGTGTGTGTGTGTGAGTGTGTGTAGAATAAAGTAGGATGTCATGAAAATCTTGGCATGAATTTGTTTATCAGATTAGTTTACTCCAGGACAGGAAAGAGTCTAAAAAACACCAAAATTTGAAGCACTTTAGGAAAGAAGGGCTACTGAAAGGTAGATGGGCCATGTGGGAAGAGTGTAAAGAAGAGACTGGGGGTTGACAGAAATCTCACATACTTCATTTTGACATTCTGCACCCTCACTATTTTGTTTTTCTTTTGTTTCTGACTGGAAGGTGCCAAATAATTAATTGACAGCTGGGGTTAACAGTTCCCAGATATGGAAATTTGGAGATATCATCTTAGAAGTTAAAAATATTTGTCTTTATAAGTGGTGAGGTGATTTGCCTTTGAGTACTTGAGGCTATTGACTATTAGGCTGGAAAGAGGGAGAACAATAGGATTCACTAGAGGTTTTTGACTCAATTGCCCAAAGTTCACTGACAACCAAACAAGTATAAAAATAATATCTCCAGGCCAAAGTACCTCAAACTGAACTTGTGAGCCAAGGATAAGAGGGAGAATGTAATGTCTATCTCAGTAAATTGAATTATCTAAACCTGTCCACCAGCTACTCTGCTCTCCCTACCAGATTTGAGTAATGTTGCCCTGAAGGAAGAAGCAAGAATTCTGTTTGTTGAGTTGCCATTTGCATTAAGATCAGTAGACCCAGAAATACCCTCTGCCTTTGGGGCTGGCAATCAAGGGTATTTATTACATTGGTGGCTTTTATATTGAAATCAAGTTCCTGGCATGTCATTGATTATTAGGCATTTTTAAGACAATGAATAATATATACTTCTTCTGAGAGGAATACATCCTGGTTTGAACACAAATGATAGACACTTGGATAAATATTTGGTTTATTAAAAAATTTGTGAAAGCAGATAATCATTAAAAAATGTTAATATAATAAACAATTTACAAATGCACATTTAACTTATCAATCTTTTGTGTAGGGCCAAGGACTTTTCTTCATTCACTCAATAAATATTTATTAAACTCTTACTAGGTACTACTGCAGGTGCCAGAAATAAAACAATAAGAAAAACAGACAGATATCTCTGTCCTTATTACTTACTTCGGAGTGGAGTCAGGGTATGTGGGGGTCATGGGAATGCTCCCACAGACTTCCTATGACAGGAAGCATAACTGAGCCACAGTTTCTTATGTCCTCCCTCCCTTCCTTCTTCTTTTATTCACATACTTAGATAATTCCTCTTATGACCAGGCTCTCTGGGAATTGAGGTCACTGTGATAAACAAGATACAATTATTGCCTTAAAAGAATACCAAAATTCAGGAACACAGACAAGTAAATGGATAATTATAATACATAATATTTAGATCCATACAAAAATATGAATGATGAATTATAAAAGCCCTCAAGAGGAAGTAATTCACTGTATTTGGGAGAATTAAGGAAATCTTCATAGAAAAGGTAATATTGGACTGAGTTTTGAAAAGTTTGCAGAATTTATTGGGAAAAAAAGGAGAGATGGAGTATTGCCTCCTCAAAATAAGATTTCTTGAGAGCTCAGTAGTTCAGGAGACAGTGATTGGGCACTTCCATGTGCCAGGTGCTGTGTAGGAGTGGAGACTTAGAAAACAAATCATGATTAAATGAAGCAAGTGTTTTTAGTATTTTTATGATAGTGCCATTATGGTCATGTGTTTTTAAGTGAATCTTTATCTCCAAGAGACCCATTCTAAAATTTTTACAGATACAATTACATGATATCCGGATTTTCTTCAAAATGATATCTTGGGGAGATCAAGGGACGAGGTATAAATGGCCAGATCAGCCATAAATTGATAATTGGTGAAGCTGGGTAATGAGTACCAGAGGTTCATGAGACTATTTTTCATAATAAATAGTTAAGAACAAAACAGTAAGATTTGATTCCTGACTTTGAAAAGCTCATAGTCTATTGGGAAGAGAGATCTAAGTAGATAGTTTTAACACATTATGAGGAGAAACACTTAACCCAGTAGAAAAGATGTATAATGTTGGGGCACCTGGGTGGCTCAGTTGGTTAAGCATCTTTGGCTCAGGTCATGATCCCAGGGTCCTGGGATCGAGCCCCGCATCGGGCTCCCTGCTCAGCTGGAGGCCTACTTCTCCTTCTCACACTCTCCATGCATGTGTTCCCTCTCTCGCTGTCTGTCTCTGTCAAATAAATTAAAAAGAAGAAGAAGAAAAGAAAAGATGTATAATGTTAAAGAAAGAAGTTATTTATAAATAAAAACTAACTCTAGGGGTGCCTGGGTGGTTCAGTCATTAAGTGTCAGCCTTCAGCTCAGGTCATGATCCCAGGACCTGTTCCCACTCCCTCTGCTTTTGTTCCCTCTCTCACTGTGTCTCTCTCTGTCAAATAAATAAATAAAATCTTTTAAAAATAAATAAATAAATAATAAATAAAATTAACTCTAGCTGGTTCTACAATATAGAGGGTTCATTGGTAATTCACTTTAGTGAGTAAATAAATCTCCATTCAGCTCCCTTGCCTTTAGAGACTGGGGAGGGAGAGAGAAAAGTTAGATTCAGACAAAATGATCTGTGATTATCAGAGTATATGTATGAGTCTTCGGATATATAAAGGGAAGCCCAGAAGTGGTACTTTTGAAATGCTGGCCTTTGGTGGGAGTGCAGCCACTCTGGAAAACAGTATGGAGGTTCCTCAAAAAGTTGGAAATAGAGCTACCCTATGACCCAGCAATTGCACTACTAGGGATTTACCCCAAAGATACAAATGTAGTGATCCGAAGAGGCACCTGCACCCCAATGTTTATAACAGCAATGTCCACAATAGCCAAACTATGGAAAGAGCCCAGGTGTCCATTGACAGATGAATGGATAAAGAAGATGGGAGTATATATATACACAATGGAATACTACTCAGCCATCAAAAAAATGAAATCTTGCCCTTTGCAATGACGTGGATGGAACTAGAGGGTGTAATGGTAAGCGAGATAAGTCAATCAGAGAAAGATAATTTTATGATCTCACTCATATGTGAAATTTAAGAAACAAAATAGAGGATCATTGGGGAAAGGAGGGAAAATAAAACAAGATGAAATCAGAGAGGGAGACAGACCATAAGAGACTCTTAATCATAGGAAAGAAACTAAGGGTTGCTAGGGTGGGAAGGGGTAGGGGGATGGGGTAACTGGGTGCTGGGCATTAAGGGGGGCACATGACATAATGAGCACTGGGTATAAGACTGATGAATCACTGAACTCTACCTCTGAAACTAATAATATGCTATATGTTAATTAATGGGATTTAAATAAAAATAAATAATGAAATGCTGGTGTTTGTAAAGAGGGAGAGAGCTGAGCAACAGAAGATGCTTCTCTCAAAGTTGGTGGGGATAATACTGAACCGTTTATATGTGTTGCTGCTACATAACCTCATTTATGTCTCTAGACCTTCACAAAAGGTTACCATACAAATGATCTGTGTGTTTTTCATTTTCCTTGTTTTCCTTTTGCAGAAAACAAGGAAATAAAGCTGAGTTTCACATGATGGAACACCACAGTCATGGGAGGTGATAATGAAGGATTGTGGAACAAATGCATTAGTGACAGGAGAGGGTTAACTACAGAAATCACAGACATCCTGGGAGAAAGGCCCTAGGATTGGACTGGAGGTTGGATATGCTGACATGTGGGTTAAAATTAGAATTGGTTGTGTCAAAAAGGAGGATGAGGCTAATGTATTTAAGTCACTAATGTTTTGTTGGATAGTTTATCAGAGGCTTCATTCTGTTAAGCAAGGAGTAAGGGTCCTGGGCAACATTAATGCCCCAGGTCCCCTTGACAAAGAAGAGCCTTAGGAGGGGACATGGGTATGTCTGAGAAAGGGATAGAAAATGCTTGAAGGAGGGTGATAAAAAGAGAGACTTTCTTCCAAATGTGGTGCTCCCTGGGTCCTTGGCCTCCACTTGATTTCATACTAGAAAGAGACAGACAATTGACTCTGAGGGCCTAGCAATGATCTCTGGAGAAAATTGCAATTATCATCAGTAAGATATTTACTTCAATGCTTGTTTGTTTTAAAATGTGCTTTAAGTAAGATGAAATCAATGTGGAATTTCTTCAGAAATGTTGATCCTCATCCAACTTTTAATGATTTAAATTGTGTAATTTAGTTTTGTGCAATTGTTTGAACTAGCTTTTAAGCTAAAATTGTAGTGGTCAATAAAATTTCTGAATTCATTCATTTGGCAATCTTTTTTTTTTTTTTTTAAAGATTTTATTTATTTATTTGAGACAGAGAGAATGAGAGACAGAGAGCATGAGAGGGAGGAGGGTCAGAGGGAGAAGCAGACTCCCTGCCGAGCAGGGAGCCCGATGCAGGACTCGATCCCGGGACTCCAGGATCATGACCTGAGCCGAAGGCAGTCACTTAACCAACTGAGCCACCCAGGCGCCCTCATTTGGCAATCTTGTCATTAAAGAAAAACAATTTTACAGCCAAGAAAAATCGCAGCCAAAATGGTTGGAATAAGATTATTAGATCATAGTAAATAAATGACAGCTATTGAGTCAAGTAAAAATCCAGATTCTATCCAAGTAATTTTTCTATGCTCTGCCACTACTTGATACCCATTATATCCGGGTACTAAATCCTGCTGCTCTGAAAGGAAGATCAAGAGTACAGATTCTCAAGGATTAGTGCACCTATTCTCAAACCCATTTGAAGTGTCAGCTTAGAGTATTAATTAAGTGGGCACCTACCAAAATAGAGTACCCTGAAGTTCCCTGACTAGTAAGCTTCAAATAGGATGCTCTTTGGAAGAGAGTAAAGATATTTTTGTTTTGAATATAGACCAAGGATTAGAGCCTGCTCTTACCTTATGGCACTTACTGTTCTGAATCACAGCAGCAAACACTCAGGAAGAAAGTCACATCTAGCAGAGGCTAAATGAGGACTTAGGTGGTTCTGAACCATATTCATAACACACTTTTAAACAGAGGAATGTTTTGGACACACTTGATGTAATTAAATTGTATTTAATTAATGTTTATTGGGTTATGCAGTTTCATGTCTTTCAGTATTACATTGTTTGAACAGAACTGGTTATGGCAAGGATCTTCACACTCTAGCCCCTGGCCTATCAACTACCAAAAACATGGTTATGTTTTTAAAAGTGAGTATCTCTTAGATGTTCATCCTAACCTTTTTATAGATAAAATTATATGATACTTGGGATTTTATCAGAACATAGCCATGCTCAGTATGTATTCTCTGTGACTACTTTCATGCTGTAATGGCACAGTTGAGTAGTTGTGGCAGATTCCAAATGGCCTGTCCTTGTAAAGCCTAAAATATTTAGTATCTCACTCTTCATAGGAAAAGTTTGCCTGCAAATGGGTTATGGTCTTGACTGGATTTGCTTACATGTTGAAGAAACAAGGTTCTCATATGTTCCAGAAAATGTGAGACCTCACTTTGGTGCCATTTTAATACTACACTATCACTCTAGCTTTTACTCACAGCAATTTGTATATGGCAATGTACTGCTTTATATCACTCATTTAACTCAATGATCTGTTCAACAGATATCATCATAGTAGAATGCATCTTCAGGTAGGGTATAAAAATATTTATGCAAAAATAAAAATTTGATAGATATCTATGAAGACTTCATGATATGCCAGTGTGTCATAACTGCTAATTACCTGGCTAGACTTTGCATTACACACATTTAGATATGTAAGATTTCATGGTAGATGTTTGTTGTATACTACCCATTATTTGCTCTCCTTTCACCTGGTGATAATATCCTGGTTTCCTTTGGGAAACATTTTTGTAAATGTTTTTGTAAATGTATATTCGTGCACATAAAGTAGTCAGATTCATACATATTTTGAAGATAGAACCAGTAAGATGTGTTGGTTTGTATAGAAAGGAGAGGAATTAAGAAAGACTCTAAAGCTTTTGGTCTGATCAGCTGGAAAAAGCATCTACCACCATTTAGCATGATACATATTTGTTTATGCTTTGCCTCCTTCCACTAGTGGCTTGAGATCAAGGGCTTTCTCTTTATTCCTAGAAACCAAAAGAATACCTGGTGTGTAATATACTTTCAATAATTAGTTGTTGAATGAATAAATGTGTAAGTATTTCTGTGGCATAGATTTCATAGATGTGAAGTTCTATGGAATCAAAGAGAATGTACACATTTAATTTTGATATATTTGAAATTAACCTTTAGAGCAAATTTGCTAAGTCAGTTCCACTAACTGTATATGAGAATGCCAAGGTTTCAATGAATGGGCAGTTTGGTAAGCACAATAATGCCATTCCACGCACCACACCCCGCACCTGAAAGATGTTCATCGGTTGCACCACACACACTATGAAGATGTCCATGTTCTAATGCCCAGAACTTGTGAATAGGTTACCTTAATTGGCCAAAAGGACTTTGACATTGTGATTAAGGGTAAGGACTTTGGGCAGGAAGAGGCTGTGGTCAGAGTGATGTGACAACAGAAAACAAGTATGGCCAGAGAGAGATGACAATGCTGGCTTTGAAGACAGAGGAATTTGTCTACACCAATCAAGCAGGAGTAATGGATGGGGTGGGGGGGTGGTGCGGTGGGGAGGCAAACCAATTGAGTAGCAATATTGAAACTTGCCATTCAAGTTGGTAGAAACAAACTGAGGAACTATTTTTAAGTACAGGTAAGCCTAACATTTAATTTTAGGTCATTTATGTTGCATTAATGTAAACCTTATGCATTTCCCTGAACCTTCAGGAACGTCTGCTATATATGAAATACCTTTTAAGAAATCAAGGAAAAATGGCTGACTACCACACTTGAGTAAATGTAGAAATGAAAGAAAGGGAGAATTGCATGAGGTGATGTTGAGATTCTCCTAATACCAGGAATTGGAGAGTAAAGTGATCACAAGAACGAGTCTTCAGAAACACAGATATACTGGGAAAGATGTGGCATGAGGGAAAGGCTGAAGTATCACCAATGTTAAAATTGGAATCAGGGGCATGAGGGAGAGAGAATAGAAAATGTTTTAGTAATGAATACCTTAATGTGAATTAGTTCCTCTACTGATTTACTCCATATCCTGGGAAATATCATACATCAAAATCCAGACATCTAGGAAAAGAAGGATATTTGGAGAGGGTGAGAAATTGTGGAAACAAGGTAAGGATCATAGAGAAACTTCACCCACATAGAGAAACTTCACCCACTTTTCTCATAGGTAGGACAGGACTCCAAGAGCCCTTGATCACCCCGTATATCAGACTGGCATATGTCAGGGAATTAGGTCCACAGGCCCAGCTGTGTCCCTCTGCAGGAAACTTACCATTTCTGCTTAGAAAGATTATTGGTTTTATATGCTTATTTGCTTTTAAATTTAATGAAATCGATATGAAACACCTTCAGGGACTTTGATTCTCAATGAACCACTTTTATGATGCAGGTATTTAGCTCTGTGCACCTGAGTTCAAGCTGGTTCTTGGGCCTAAACTATGGGGGTCAAAGAAAATTATCTGGAAATTCTGAGCACATTTCCTAGGCAATCTTGCCAATAAGGAATAAAGTTCACTGGCAACCAAATAAGATTCTAACCGTTATCAATAGGTAACAAGTAATCAACATGGGCATTTTGGCTAAGGAGTAGCAGAAGGATTTAGCTCCTATCCAGATAATTTTCATTTCACCCACTATATAATCCCCTGATATCCTGGTGTTAAATCCTGGAACTATAAAGTTAAGATCAAGTATACAGATCTATCTAGTGCACAAACACATTGTATAAAGAAGCTGGCACCTGAAGACATTAATTAAATTGGCTGAGATACTCAAATATGATCCCCAGAGGTTATTGACTATATAGCTCTCTGTAGTCCAATCTTTAGAGCTGAATCAACACATCCTAGTTTGAATGTAGACCACAGATTGGAGCCTGCTCCTGCTTCATGATCCTTGTTGATCTGAATCATAGCATAAGAGCTCCGGGAGAATAACTTATTAACAGAGCCCACACAGGGAGTTGGGTTTACTATCTTTATTTAGTCCACAGAACATTTTTGAATGCCACAATATTTGTAGCATACTTTATAGAATTAATTTGCCTTCATATGCAAATTATTGTTCTTCTCTTTGACTTTCTCCAATCTTACATTGTTATTTAATTAGAATGCTTATTTCTCTTATCTGGCTCATTTATATATTCAAGGGGCAAAGTATTTTATGTTTTAATAAATAATTATATTTTGGTCTCAGCTTGAAGTTAAATGATGCGATTTTTGCTCCTTTGTAAGTTGGATATTGCCTTACATCATTTTTCATGGCCTACTTGGCTCAAAGTTTGGCAGTAAGATATTGCTATAATATATAGATCCTCAGTTGTAGTGAAAGTGAAGTTTATATATTAATCAAAATGTAATAACTAAAGGTTCATGCTACTTTAGTGTATATGGCACACTTATAAATACATTCTTCATTTAGCAGATATTTCTTGCCAAATTATAGTGTTCTAGGCACTGGGAAGGGTAGTAAAATGCAGTTTCTCATCCTCAAGAGAGGATTTCACTATATAATAGGGGAAAAAAGGAAGTTAAAAAATGAATGTTCTATAAAGGATGGTGACTGAGTCAGAAGAATTCATAGGAGAGCAAGTTCACTCTTTGGCTGAGATCAGAGAGGTTGCTAGGCCTATGCCAGAGTTGGTGAGCATGAGCTCCTAACCCCCTCAGTGAGTCCCCACTTATTCCACTGGTCAGATGCCCTTGTGCAGGGCACATCTTACACAACTGTACCCTGAATTCTTGGCTTGGGGTGATTACATATGGCTTTATGTAAATAGCAGCTTTGAGCTGAGCAAAAGAACTATACAAGTTTTGGAAGTGAAAGGAAAGCTTGAAAATATAGTTTAAGGCCAATTGGAGAGGACTGTGAATTAAGGGAAAGAAGTTTTATCTTAAACTTTTTAAAATTACCAAATAATGTATATATATTAAATATATATATGTATATAATATATATAAAAATTTAATATATATTAAATGTAAATATAATATATATATGTTTATATATTTTTATAAATATACTTATATCTTTTTTTAAACTTTTTTTTTTTTTAAAGATTTTATTTATTTATTTGACAGAGAGAAACACAGTGAGAGAGGGAACACAAGCAGGGGAGTGGGAGAGGGAGAAGCAGGCTTCCCGCGGAGCAGGGAGCCCGATGTGGGACTCAATCCCAGGACCCTGGGATCATGACCTGAGCCAAAGGCAGACGCTTAACGACTGAGCCACCCAGGCGCCCCTATACTTATATCTTTTAATATATGTGTATATTTATAATATATATTACATTTAGAACATATATAAAGCAAATAATGTATAAAATATAATAAAATATGTAAATATATCTTTATATCTTTATATATAAATATATTTATATGAAATATAAATTATTAAAAATTATGAGATAAAATATATAGATTTATGTATTTATAAATATAAATATATATTATATATTAAAATATATAAAATATGTTTTATTATATTTTATATATAATATATTACATATATTATATATTAAATAATATAAAAATACATTTTATATTTTATAAAAATAAAATAAATATAATAAATAAAATAAATATAAATAAAATAAATGTATTAATATATTTTAATGTATTCAAATATATTTGAATATATTTATATACATTATTTATATGTGTTTAAATAATGTATATAAAAAATTTAAGCACAACTGAAATATTGACTGTCCCTTTCTTTTCCAAATCCCACTACCCACCCCCTTTTTCAGAGGTAATCATGATAATCTGATACACACACACACACACACACACATCCCTACAGAATATATATCTATACAGGCATATATGAGTACTCATGATTCTATAAAAATTATTCAATCACATTAAAAAATTAACAATTTATCTTTGCCATATTTCTATGTCATTATATCCATATTAATTTCATTTTTTTCTGTTAAAATTTATATAAGCAACACACAAATATATTCTTTGTAAGATTCACAGAATAAAAAATATATGAGCAAACTATTAATGTCCCTCTTTACCCACTCTCATTTTTCCAGATGTAACTGCTGACAATGTCTTGTTGTGTATCTTTCTAGTGCCTTTTAAATTAACATACAAAACAGGGGTTCCTGCATGGCTCGGTCAGTTAAGCATCAGACTCCTGGTTTCAGCTCAGGTCATGATCTCATGGGTCTTGAGATCAAGCCCTGCAGCGGGCTCCACACTCAGTGGGGAGTCTGTTTGAGATTCTCTCTCTTTGCCCCTTTCAAATAAAATTTTAAAAAATTAACATACAAAACAAGTACAGTTGACCCTTGAACAACATGGGGGTTAGGTACACTGACCCCCATGGATTCTAAATTTCAAGTACAACTTTAAACCTCCCAAAACTTTACCACTAATAACCCGCTGTTGACCAAAAGACTTACTGATAACAAACAGTTGATTAGCACATATTTGGCATGTTATTTGTATTATATACTGTATTTTTACAATAAAGAAAACTCAAGAGAAAATGTTATTAAGGAAATTATAAGGCGTGCGCCCGGCTGGCTCAGTTGGCTAAGAGTCCGACTTGTGATTTTGGCTCAGGTCGTGATCTCATGTGTCATAAGATCAAGCCCCACCTTGCCAGGCTTTGTACTCAACAGGGAGTCTGCTTGAGATTCTCTTCCTCTGCCCTTCCCCCCACCCACTCGCCCTGTCTCTCAAATAAATAAAAATAAATCTTTAAGAAAACCAAAAAAGAAAATTATAAGGAGAGAAAATGCATTTACAACACTGTGCTGTGTTTATTAATTTTTAAAAGATTTTATTTATCTGTTTGAGAGAAAGAGAGCAAGGGAGAGAGTGAGAGAGTGTGAGCGGCAGGGAGGGGCAGAGGAAGAAGGAGAAGCAGACTCCCTGCTGAGCAGGGAGCCCGACAGGGGACTGGATCCCAGGACTCCTCTTGGATCATGACCTGAGTTGAAGGCAGCCACTTAACAACTGAGCCACGCCGGCACCCCATGCTATGTTTATTTTTTTAAAAATCTGCATGTAAGTGGACCTACGCCGTTCAAAACTCTGTTCAAGGGTCAGCTGTATTGGTGTATTTTTAACTCTCTTAGAGAAGTTTTCATGTCACATCATGTAGGTCTAACATTCTTTCTAACTTTTGATTTTATTCTATAAATGGTTTGGATATTGTTTATTTAATGATTCTCTTATTAATGGGCAATTATTACTCTAAAGTAGGGTGACTTTCTAAATAAAGCAACTCCTCTCATTCTTTTAATGAGAGCCTCCAACTATGTACATTTTTTTTGGTCATACTGAATACATAAACCTTTAGGATAAAGATGAAATGTTTACTTAAAATATTAGTTACCCATAAATATTTAATATACATATTTATAGAATAATATATTAAAACTTAGTAGCTGGTTTTTGTCATCCTTACATTATTATGAAACAATTTAATCCAAACTCTTCTAATGCAGCCTTGTTATCATTATCTGTCATTGAACCATGTTTTGAATCATTTGACAGGTTTTTAGAGCACATCATCTTCATTACTATGCTAAGATTTAGCTTATTTTTTAAACTGGTTTATGCTGCCATTACTTGAAATTGTGTACCAAGCCAAACTGAAAACACATAATGTTTACATAATGTTAGGACAGCTGCTTTTTTTTCATTATTCCTGTACACAACTTACTTAGTGAATTATTTTTTTAAAGTCTTCTTTAAAAGGCTTGTTAATCTCATATACAACACTTCTAATTGCGAGCCGTACTTGGAATGATTATGACATCTGTGTTAAATTTTTCTATCTTTCTCTCAGTCTCTCTAACTGATTAGAGCTTGTTTTTTTATCTAATACATCTTTAAACACTACTTGGCTGTTCGAAATAAAGTGACTGAAAGGGCACAGAGAAATGTGAGAGAGTTTGTGTGGAGTGTGTTAGGAGGGTCAATTATAAAATGACTCTTCTGAGGGATGCTTTCCTTATATAAACCTACAAGTATTCTCAGCACTTTGGAGGTAGTCTTTAAGACATTAGTCTGCTGTTTTCCTGGTGTTGGCCTCACTGAAATAAATTCCTTTCTTTTTTCACTACCAAAAAAAAAAAAAATGCTCATTTTCATAAATCATTACCTGTTATTATCAATCTGTAACAAATTTGCCACTCAGGCAAAAACAATATTTCATTTTTGTTTTTATTTGCTTTTCTCTGAGTGTTGTGATTGAACATCTTTTAAAAAAATGTTAATGGAAAATTACATTTTTTGTGTGAATTACCTGAAATTTCTATCTATCTACTATCTATCTTTCTAGGTACAATATACATCTATACATACACATTTTTTTTTATGCGAGTGTTTGATTTTTTTACTTATTAAAAAATGCCTTACGTAATCTGGCTATTGAGGTTTATTATATATCTTGCAAATATTTTATCTCTGTCACTTGTGTTTTAATTTAGTTGATGGTGTCTTCTGTCATGCAAGTTTTGAATTTTTATTAGGACAAATTGGTCAATTTTTTCTTTATGTTTTCTGGAATTGTGCCTTATGGAGGACCTTTCCACTCCAATATTCAAAAAATATCCCTTTATAGATATTTAGGCATTTTTATAATTTTTTTTAAAGATTTTATTTATTTATTTGACAGAGAGAGAGAGACAGCGAGACCAGGAACACAAGCAGGGGGAGTGGGGGAGGGAGAAGCAGGCTTCCTGTGGAGCAGATAGCCCAACGTGGGGCTCCATCCCAGAACGCTGGGACCACAACCTGAGCTGAAGGCAGATGCTCAACGACTGAGCCACCCAAGTGCCCCCATTTTTATAATTTTTTAAAGATTTTAAAATTTATTTGAGAGAGGGAGAGAGCACGCGCATGTGTGCACAAGGTGGGGAGGGGCAGAGGGAGAAAGACAGAGTCCCAAGCAGACTCCACGCTGAGCACGGAGCTCAATATGGGGCTCAATTCCACGACCCCAAGATCATGACCAGAGCTGAAACCAAGAGTCATACTGAATACATGTGCAACCCAGCCAGCTGTGCAACCCAGCTGGCCATGCAACCCAGCCGGCCTTAGGTGTTTTTATGATTTTTAATACATTTATATCTTTAATGTGTTTAGTGTATTTCATGAGGTAGGGTTAATATTTTATTTTTTACCAAACATTGATTTTCCAAACTTTCTCTGAAACTTTATATTTTCCAATTATGCTAACACTTTTTATTGAAGAGACCATCTTCTTTCTACTAATATGAAATGCTACCTTTATTATAAACTAAATTTCCCTCCATAGATCTATAGATCCTTTCTTGGGCTTTATTTTCTATTGTTTATTTTTGTACATACACAGCATTCTCCAATTATTATGACTATTAAATTACCATTCCAAGTTCCTCATTTTTGTTCTTCTCTTGAAGAATTTATTGATTCATATCTTCAGAGGCAGAAGAATCTGGAGGCTAACAACAGAGACTCTGTCAGATCAGCTGGGATCAGAGGTAATGCTTCACTTCTTGCTGATTTGGTGATTTGGGACAAGTCATTTAGCGTCTTTATTATTTTTTTAAGATTTATTTATTTGAGAGAGAGAGAACGTGAGCAAAGGGAGGAGCTAAGGGAGAGAGAGAGAAAATCCTCAAGCAGACTCCCTGCTGAGCACAGAGCCGGATGTGGGACTCAATCCCAGGACCCTGAGATCATGACCTGAGCCAAAACCAAGAATCAGACGCTTAACCGACTAAGCTACCCAGGCGCCCCTTAGCTTCTTTAAATCTCAGTTTCCTCATCTGTAATGATAATATTGTTACAATGAGGATTATAAGATAATTTATGACAGTGCATGGAAAATATTAAGTAATCTGAAATTTTTGCCATTGTTTTTATTATTATGCATTTTCTTTACTATATCAACTTAAGAACAAGCTTATCAAATTTTCTAAAATATCTTCCTCTGATTTTTGATTGTAATTGCTTTGACTTTGAAAGTTACAATGGGAAGATTGCATCTTTGAAACATTATCTTCTCTCATCTGAAACTTTTATATTTTTCTGTCAATTTATTAAATTTTCAATGATATCTTTTAGAAGATTTTATAATTCCTTTGGTATAGGTTTATACGTTTTTTGGTTATATTCTTTCTATTCGTTTTATGGGTTTTGTTGCAATTGTGAAAAGGATCCTTCTATATTTTCTAATTAGGAACTTAATATTGTATATTATACAATGTTTCCTATATGCAAATTTTAATAAAGCCTGTATTGTTCACCAATGCCTTGTGAAATGGACTTTTTTTTTAATGGGGGGGGGTCAATGAAATGCTGATTCCTACTTTCAGATCAGAATGAAGTGAAACCAGAAATAGTCCATGGAAAGACAATTACATTTGTATAACACATGGGGAAAAAATTCCTATTTTCCTAAAAATTAATGAAATTCAAAGCAAATATTAACAACAAACTAAATATAAAAATTTAAATCTCAGTTGATATAAATATTATTTTAACTATTATTTTTTATTTTTTTACCTTTGCATTTTGAAATATTTATAGTTATGGAAAGTTACAAAATAGTACAGTCTCACATATGTACTCTTCCCCCAGCTTCCCCCAGTGGTTTCATCTTATATTGCTATAGTACAGTATTGACATTGGTACATTACTGTTAACTAGTCTGTTAAATGCTAACTAGACTACTAACCAGACTATTAACTAGTCTGGGTAAATAAACCAGACCTTATTTACCCATCACCAAGTTTAACCTGCATTCATTTGTGTGTGTAGCTCTGTGCAATTTAATTCCATGTATAGATTTTGTAACCATCACCACAGTTAAGATACAGAACTATTCTGGGGTGCCTAGGTGGCTCAGTCATTAAGCATCTGCCTTTGGCTCAGGTCATGATCCCAGGGTCCTGGGATTGAGCCCCGCATAGGGCTCCCTGCTCAGCGGGCAGCCTGCTTCTCCCTCTCCCACTTCCCCTGCTGTGTTCCCTCTCTCGCTATCTCTCTCTCTGTGTCAAATAAAAATATATAAAAAAGTCTTTAAAAAAAAAGATACAAAGCTATTCCATCACCACAAAAGAATTTCATCATGCTACTTCTTTGTATTTGCTGCCCCCCCCCCCCCATTTATACCGCTGCCCTTTGGAAACTGTTAATCTGTTCTCCATTGCTATAGTTTTGACATTTTGAGAATGTATTAGAAATGGAATCACATAAAATACAACTTTTTGAAATTGACTTTTTTTTTTTTTTCACTCGGCATAATGCCCATGAGGTTGTCATGGGCATCTATATATATAGTTCATTCTTTTTTATTGATAAATAGTACTCCATTGTAGGGATGAACCAAAGTTTATGCAACAATTTGCCCATTGAAGAACATTTGGGTCTTTAGTACTCTGCTGTTACAAAGAAAGCTGCTATAAATATTCATGTGTAGGTTTTCATATGAACATAAATTTTCATTTCTAACTTTATTTTTAAGCTCTAAAGTATTAAAAATTTATTTTCCTTCAAAATTTTCTTAGTAATTAAGCTATTTTTACTCATAGCATTTCTGACACCAACTATGTGGGGGTTTTTTTCTCACATCAACCAATTCTCTGACTCTCTGGACACCAAGCGGATGCCCAACAATTCAATTCTGACACTATCTCTGTAGAATTAGTTTCAGATCCCACAGGTTAAGGTCTCAGTCCCAAAAGACTGCCCCCGATTTAGATGCCATTCACAAGTCCCAGGCCACCTGTACTTTTGAATGATTAGCTATAAATTGTAGGTTCCCACAACCTCCTCCTCAGAATTGATAATATCCTGGAATGTCTCAAAGAACTCAGGAAGGCACTTTACCTACTATTACCAGTGTATTATAAAAGGGTACAACCCAGGAAGAGTCAAATGGAAGAGATGCATAGGGCAAGGTGTGAGGAGGGTGGTTGGGTGCCCTCTCTGGACATACCACTCTCCCAGCACCTCCCTGTGTTCACCAACCTGGAAGCCCCATTGTTTAGGGATTTTACGGAGATTTCATTACATAGGCATGGCTGATTGAGGTTTCTTGTGACATTTCTATTTCCTTAAATTCCATCAGTAGTAAATTGAAATAGTACTTGTGGAAAGCCTTCTACAAAGGGATAACTTATTTTAAAATTGTTCTTTGGATGCTTGTATGAAACTGGAGCATTTGAAAATGACGGGAGTTATTGATTTGTTTCATGTGTATAGCACTGCAATTTCTTACGGTGGGGAAGAGGTATCATTAGGTCATACTGAGGAGAGAAATGGCTCAAGCCCCAAGGGTGCTTATCCCTACTCTGAATCTTATCCTCTGGTAGGTGATGGTAGGAATAGCTGAGCCATTTCTGCTCATTGCAAGAAGTTAAGTAAACCGAATAGTACTAATTTTTTCCACTCTGAGTGGTCGATGTGTCTATTGGGCAAGGCTCAAGACTTTTTGGAGTTTGGAGACAACCTATAAGCCAGGTTTCAGGAACGCACACCAAGTGGCACACATTTTGAATAGAAAGCCCAGATCTGCAGATCACTCCCCAACAAAACACTGGCTCTTTGTGACTTTTGTGGCCAGCCAAGCCTACCTTTTCTTGGGTTCATTAGATTTATGACTGACTCCAATTAAGATTTTCTCATCTTTCCCCTTTTTTTCCCTGTTCTCCAAAAAGAAAAGTTGTTGTCAAAGAGTCTTTTGCCTACAATAGAGTTAGTCTATAACTCCACCTCTCAATGAACAATTACTCTTTAGAGATTTATTCCAAGATTATAAATTTTGGTGGTCATTAGTATGACCTTTTCTGACTCATGCAGCAGTCTTGTGAAGTAATTATTCCCTTCATTGCTATTTTAGGAGGTACCAAAGCTCATAGAATGACTTGCCCAAGTCTCAAAGTCATGTCAGCCCCAGGACTTGAATCGATGGCTTCTGTGCTTTCTGATCCTTAAAACTAAAAGACACAGCTTTCCCTGTCATTCAGGAGACCAAGATGCATCCTAGAATGGAGATTATGCAGTCCATTGCTTCCTCTCCAAACAATAAAATGAAATGAAATTATATTTAAATCTGCCTAGTTAAGCCTCTCAGTGAAGGGGCGCCTGGGTGGCTCAGTCGCTAAGCATCTGCCTTCGGCTCAGGTCATGATCTCAGGGTCCTGGGGTCGAGCCCCACATTGGGCTCCCTGCTCGGTGGGAAGCCTGCTTCTCCCTCTCCCGCTCCCCCTGCTTGTGTTCCCTCTCTCGCTATGTCTCTATCTGTCAAATAAATAAGTAAAATCTTTGAAAAAAAAAAAAAAGCCTCTTAGTGAAGATATGATTGAAATCAAATAAGGGGTTTATTTTATACAGTTTTACTCTTTGCAGGTTCATACAGACAAACTGTTGAGAAGAATTTGATGAAGGGAAGTTTCATATAAACAGAAGTAAAGTCCTGGCCACTCACATTCTTCATTCTCTTTTCTTCCCCACTTAGCTCTGCTTCTTGTCTAGTCTTGCTGTTGGGTTGCCTGGAAGCCAGCATGAGAGGCAGAGAGCCGGGCTACGTTCCAGCAAGAGGGGCTTTTCTGGGTCACTTTCACACATTTTTATACATTGAAAGCATGGATGTTTCTGGCCAAGGAAGAAGGCTGGTTACTGTCTTGTTTTCCTTTATTATCTCTAGACAGGCTCAGAGTTTTTCAGCCAAGATGTAGATGGTGTCATTAATAATATTTTCTCTAATATTTAGTCATCTGATCAGTTTTTTTTTTCACAGTTCATCCTCGGAGATGTTAAAGAATCACTCATTGTAAAATTCCTCTTTGCTACTGAAACCACATTTTACTACCTGTGTTTAGAATGTCTCTACACATTTCCCTAAAAATAACTAAAATCCTCCAAATCCAATAGTGGATAGCCCACTGAAGTTCAAAGAAGCACATTTATATTTTACCTTGCGAAGCTGCCAACGGGTGATAATTTGTATGCCAGTGACTATAATTTGTGTGCTTGACCTTTCAATGCTGCCAAACTTTTGGAAAGCTTGTAGCAGCTGTGTGATTGTTTTGCATTGCTTCATGTTATGAATATATATGTCATTTAGTAAGACATTACTGTCATAAGGTGAGCGTTTTGAGGAAAAGCTCCAAGTGACCAA
The DNA here is from genome assembly GCF_002201575.2 of Neomonachus schauinslandi. NCBI lineage: Eukaryota > Metazoa > Chordata > Mammalia > Carnivora > Phocidae > Neomonachus > Neomonachus schauinslandi. The sequence continues at coordinate 56,864,830 of NC_058406.1, forward strand.
ACTCACATATTTTAAGATCTATGACATTTTAAAGGACAGGAAACAACCAAATAACATGTCACTTATGCAAGATTCAAGTCTGTTTCTGTCCATTTCTACCAGTTCAGTAATCTTTTGTTCTCTTTACCAGTTTCACCCTAAATTAACTGGTATTACTTTGTAATATACTTCATCAGTTAACTGGATTGCTGACTTCTAAGAAAAAAAAAATGAACAACAACAACAACAACAAAAGAATGAACATTAAGGGAGTCTCCTCAAATAATTAAAGACCTATATTGTTTTTCAAATGCAAATCTAACTAGACACTCCACTGTGCCCTATGGCAATGTTCACTACAGAAACAAGATGTGGAAATGATTATGACACAGCCCTGCTTTTTAAGGGGGATATAACTCACAAAAGACAATTTTAAGACAGTGTGGTAAGTGAGAGAGGTATGCAGGGCACTGAGGAGGGGCTCCTAATTCAGCTTAGAATAGAGTGAGATTTTGGTAAAGATTTGTCAGAGGTGATCAAGGGTGAGCAGATTCTTAAAGGATGAGTAGAATTTAGATACAGAGGAAAAGTTTGAAGAAAAATCTTTAGGAAATCCTCTCAAGTAAGAAAAAAAATCCTCCGATGATCAACGAAATATTGATTTGCACATTATTTAAACTTGTAAGAATAAAATTTCTATAAAAGCCAAAGGACCATTGTTACCACTCTGTGTGGGGAACTTGTGTTTATTTGCAGGAGCCATCTTTTCACTTTTGAACTTCATTTGGTTGGAACCTATTGCAAGGGGGGAAAGTATCCTTGGAGTTATAAGCTTACTAACATTTTATATTTTAGATTAAGGCAGTTGTATGCTAGTTTGTTAAATTTGGAATTTCGTATTCAGATTTCCTACCGGGTAAGGCAAAAAATACATGCAACTTGCGATGGAATGGTCAACAATTATAAGACATTCTTTGATTCTTTACTAATGCTGCAGAACTAATTGAATGAGTCACCAAAGACTAGATGAGTCACCAAAGTGCCAAGCGTTCTCTCAGGAGATCTTGAGGAGGTGCCGCGAGAGGCCAAAGGAACTCCATGAAAGGTTTGCCCCAATGGAAAAGAGAAAATAGTGATTATAAGCAGAGCAGAAAGTGCCACCTAATGGTCCTCGAAGGAAATACATGAAATGTATTTTGTAAAAGTGAAGAGCTGGAATTATTTTGTTTCCGACACACGTGTTTTGAATTGCAAGAAATTCAAATAGTACATATGATGATATGTATAGTACAAGCGTTTATAATTTTAAACTATATTTGTCAGGTTCTTGCAGGGGGCAAGAATAGAGACATACTCAATTACCGCAGGTGATTACGGTTTATGGAAAGGATACTGGCTCAGAAAGGAGGTACAGAAAGTTGAATAAGTGGTCCAAACAGAGATATCTTAGAGAGCTGGAATGATGGCTCTCTATTCAAAAATTGCAGCACTTCTAGAGAGCCAAGAGTCACTTTGTCCATCTTGTCATCATATCAGAGGCATGAGTCATTGTGTTCCACTCTCAACCACCCAGCAGAGCACTAGCAGTTAGATATTTATCTTGTGGGCAAGAGACCCAAGATTTCTTCCCTGAAGAAATTAGCAGTCCTATAGAAAGGATCCTCCTGTATGAATGCTCACTCCTCTCCAAAAGAAATGGCTGCCAGGCTTGGCCCTACCTATGTGGTTCTCAAACTTTTGTGTGCATTAGGATCACTCAGAGAGTTTATTAAAACACAGATATTTTTGGGGTCCCAACTTCAGAGTTTCTGATTCACTAAGACTGGGAATAAGTCAGAGAACTTGCCTTTTAACAAGTTTTCAGGTAAAGCTAAGGACCATATTTTGAGGACCACTCATGTGGATAGTAGCCTCAATCCATTTTTCAGAGCCTTTTTCTTAAATATGAATAGGCAAAAGAGGATCACTGTATTTTTGAGAGAGGAGCTTGAACAAAAAAAGAAAAATACAGAAATATGGCAGGAAACAGAAGAGAATTAAAAAGAGTTTTGAAAAAGCATCACATTCATTCATTCAGACATTTAACAAATATTTATTGAGTGCTAAATATGTGCTAGGAATTATTCTAGGAGGTTCTAGGGATATAGCCCTGATACAGATTTCAGAGAAAAAGTGACTTTTAATTAAGCGTTCTATACTCAAGCTGTGATTCAAGTGGAGGGCACCTCAAATGCATTTTTAGGTGTGGATGTGTATCTCCCTGAATGACTTTCATTTCTCAATGGAGTTTGATAGAGAATATACTCCAATAAAATACAGAAGAAAACCAACATGAAACAGAATGGGATCCAGAAGCTCAGTCTGAGGATGATAGTCATGAAATAAATCTGAGAAACAGTCTGGCTTGTAGCAGGAAGACAGAAAACTCCAAGAGGGAAGTCTCTGGAAAAATAGAATTTTCATAGAGGATGTGCTCTATTGAACTTTAAAAAAAAGGAAGATTATTATAAAAAATAAATTTTATGAAGAAAAGAAAAACACTGAGAAACTCCAGGAAATCTGTACAGGAATTGAAATATAATCACCGTAAAGTTCTTGGCTTCACAAAGTCCTAAAAGTATAAACAGAGCTTAGCAATTTTAACCAAAACTTCATATAACTGTGTTGGGAGAAAGATGGAGAATAGAGAGTGGGAGAACAGATTTAAATATGCATACACTATAGTAGTGAATAAATAAAATTTAGAGTGGCTAAAAAACAAATAGCAGCCTAAAAATATTATTTTGAGATTTGACATGAACTGCCAAAATAATAGTGAAAGTACTTCAGAAGTGTTCTCCCTGGGGCGCCTGGCTGGCTCAGTTAGTAGAGCATGCAACCCTTAATCTCAGGGTTGTGAGTTCAAGCCCCATGTTAGGTGTGGAGCCTACTTAAAATAAAATAAGAAGAAAAAAAAAAAAGAAGTCTTTTCCCTTAGAAAGTAAAATGGATAGGTGGGGAGGGATAACATAAAAAATAATGGCTTTTCTTTATGAGTCTTTTGATCCCTTTTGATTTTTGAACTATATTCATGTATTATGTTGATAAAAATAAAAAATATTTTAGAAAATAAAGAGCCACTGCAGATAGAATTAATAAATTTTACCTTAGGGGCTCCTGGGTGGCTCAGTCGGTTAAGCGTCCGCCTTCGGCTCAGGTCATGATCCCGGGGTCCTGGGATCGAGGCCCCTGCTCAGCAGAGAGCCTGCTTCTCCCTCTCCCACTGCCTGCCTCTCTGCCTTTCTGTGCTCTCTCTGTCAAATAAATAAATAAAATCTTTTAAAAAAAAATAAATTTTACTTTAAGCTTTTCTTATATTGGGAAAATCTGGCTTTGTTCTTATCTTTATTAATTGAAAGTGGAGGAGATCCAACATTTATAAATTTAGTGTAATTATCTTCCCTTTAATCAGATTGGATTTAGACAAGTAAGTTTAGGAAGAAAATATTGGAGCCCACTAGATTTTTGCTATAATATGCCTCACCGGAGTCTGGAATTTGATACAATAGATGGGCTTATCTAAGACTTTGTCTTACTCTCCACACAACGAATATTTATTATGAATGGGTTGTGTATCTTGCATTGTAAAACGAATGAAATTTATTGTTATTATGTTTGAAATGTTTATCTATGCCAATGTGCTTTCAGTGAGGAAATCAGAAATGAAGGAGAACTGGCATGCTCTAAGTAGGGTCATTTCAGGATCCTCGAGCAGGAGAAGGGAGATGGGAGGGAGGTCTGCTTTTACTGGCAGGAGGAGCACAGTGGGTTTGGGGATTTAGCTTTCTCAGATCTTCTGAATCCGTTCAAATTTTCCACTGCCATTCTGAGAGGCAGTGATTTCAGCTTCCATTACAATCCTGCAACCCCAAAGGGTGAATGTGGGATGAACACCAAAAAATCAGCATCCATCAGACCACCTGGAGCACGATCCTTTGACTGGATCCTCTAGGAAAGCATTGTAGTGAGACTGCATTAAGAAAATGTTCAAAATGGTTTGGCAGAATTTGCTTGTCCCTGTAGAATTGCTCTTTGAAAAATCGTTGGCAGCCAGTTTTCTAACCCCTATAAGTGTAATGGCCACCCATTCCTTCTTTGTTTGCTTAGGCATGGCCCAAATTAAGCACCTTTTTTTGGTGTTGAGAGATCATTCCTTTTTTTTTTTTTAAAGATTTTATTTATTTAGTTGACAGAGAGAGAGAGAGAGAGCGTGCACGTGAGAGAGCACAAGCAAGGGGAGCGGCAGAGAGAAAGGGAGAAGCAAGCTCTCCTGCTGAGCAGGGAGCCCCACGGGACTGGATCCCAGGACCTCAGGATCATGACACCTGAGCCAAAGGCTGACACTTAACTGACTGAACCACCCAGGTGCCCCGAGAGATCATTCTTTATCATTTCCTCTTTATTTTCCTCATTTCATCTATAATATGCTTCTATTATTGCAAATAATGACACCTGGAGATACAAATTCAGAAAGTAAGTGAAACGAAGATACCTGTTCTTTATTCAAGATACAGGGGACAGCATAACATTACGGTTGAGCATTTGAACTCTAGATCCAGATGGCCTGGTTTCATTGGCTGATTCCACCACCTGCTGGCTAAGCCAACCCGAGGCCTCTTTATACCTCCCTGGCCCTGAGTTTCCTTAGGTGTAAATGATGAAAATGATAATATTTACCTTAAATACTTGTTATGAGGACTAAATGTGTTAAAAGATATAGAGTACTTAATAAATGTTAGCCATTATTATTTACATAAGTTTACAGTCAAAGAATATAAAATAAATATTTTAAAAGTCATTCGATCTAATCGTGGAGCATTTTAGAGGAAAAAATGTAAGGACAGTTTGTGTATGTAATACCTTTGCTGCAAACAGTGGTATTTCATTTTCTGAAAATCCTGAAATACCTAGAAAAACACTCTGTAAGTCACTTTTAAGGCTTTTAACATCTGGGTAATATCTTTTTATTATAAATGTCAAGCCAGTTATAAAATACTCAGTAAAATACATTTTCTGGCATCAAAATCAGTATCTATTTTTTCTCTGTTTACTAAGAGTTACTGAGTTGCAAATTTTGATTTAATTTTTTAGTCAGTTCATTTAAATGATGACTTGATTCTGCCTCCCTGCATTTCACTGGTTCTTTGAACTGACTGGGTTTTTTTTGTCTGTTTGTTGTTAGCTGCTCTGTGTTTTAAATTTTATATAAGCATGGCATTATTTTACAGGGCTTGGTTCTAACCAACCATTCTATATGCATATTGCCCGGTTTTAGAGATCCTGAGATAAATAAGATAAAGACCCTTTTATTAAAGGGCTCATAGTATTTCCATATAAGAAACTTTTTGTATTTGAGCATGAACAATGGTTGAAGCCCTCTAGTAGAAGGGTTAAGAGCTTTGCCATTTGTTGGTGCTAAAGCTTGCTAAGCCTCTGTTTTTCCTTTTGTAAAATAAGAATAATAATAGAACCTAATTAGGTTCTATGAGGACATTAAGGCAGCATTGCACAAACTTGGCTGATTATAAGAATCACATAAAGCCCTTTTAAAAAAATAGATAACTGAACACCTCCCCTTAACTCTCTGATTCAGAGGTGATCAGAGGTGGAACAAGGACTCCTCTTTATTTTTAGTAAGTACTGTAGGTGGTTTTTATAATTGAGGTTTTGGAAACACTGTTCTAAGGCAGTGGTTCTCAAAGTGATTTCTTGGACTCTATTCTAAGCCAACTGAATCAGGAAGTCTGACCTTTTTTTTTAAACATTGTTTTTATTTAAATTCAATTAATTAACATATAATGTATTATTGGTTTCAGAGGTAGAGGCCAGTGACTCATCAGGCTTATATAATACCCGGTGCTCATTACAACACATAGCCTCCCCAGTGTCCATCACCCATTTACCGCATCCCCCCATCCCCCCTCTGCTCCAGCAACCCTCATTTGTTCCTATGATTAAGAGTCTTATGGTTTGTCTCCCTCTCTGGTTTTGTCTTGTTTTATTTTTTCCTCTCTTCCCCTATGATCCTCTGTTTTGTTTCTTAAATTCCACTTATCAGTGAGATCCTATGATAATTGTTTTTCTCTGATTGACTTATTTCACTTAGCATAATACCTCTAGTTCCATCCAGGGGAACTCTGACTTTTTTAATTAAAAGAAAAACAAAACCTTCCAGGTGGTGGTAATACCCAATGAAGTTTGAGAACCACTGGTATATCTTCAGTTAGATGATCTAAGCTTGATTTAAAGTAGATAAGCTTAATTAGCACCTATCCAAATTAATTCTAGTGATTATTAATAACATCGAGAAGAATCAAGTCAGCATATAACTTCTAAAACAATGAGTGAATCGATATTCTAGTTTCCAGGCATTTCTGCAATTTTTGTCAGCATTGTTTTCCATGCAAACCTGGAAAAACTGACTAAAATTGTCTTGCAGTGTAGGTTCCAGATTTTGATAAGAGAATTCCTTGTAGACAGGCTTGTTGCAGATAACATAGGCGGATTTATTGATTCTTTGTTGGTTAACTGAACACATAGTTACTGGGCACTGAAGTGTGTATGAAAACATTTGAGATCATTCCTATCATAAGTTGATGAGGCAAGACACATGCATGCAATATTTGACCTTAAGCAACTTATTTAATTTTTCTCATTTCTCTTACCCCATCATGTATTCAAATAATCATAAAATTCTATTGATTTAACTGCTGTCACATTTTCCTTCCATTTCTCTCCATCTGCACATCACTTTCCAACATCAGACCTTTTTCTCTCAGCCTCTTTGGGCCTCTCATCTTCAGGGTTTTCTTTCCTTTCATAACTGGTTTGATGTTTATAATAAAAAGATATTATCCAGATGTCTTCACACTATACTCAGGCCAATTTTCCTAAAAGGCAAATTTCCTCATGTCTCTTCCCTTTTTAAAACCCTCAGGGGCTTCTCATTATGACAAAGTATAAACTTGGTTACTTCTCCTTAAGGGTCTGGACAATCTCAGCTGGTCTGCCACAGTATCTGTCAGGCTGCAGGCCTGGCCTCAAGGGGGCTTGTGGGCAAGTTAGATAGGCTGCACTCAAGGTCATGTTGATGAAATCATGGGGAGGAGGGGTTTGACAAAGACAATTTAGAAACCAAAGAAAACTTGAATAGGCGTTGCTGGCGTATACATTCTGATCTTATGTGATCAGGGTATTTTTCACATAATCCTTACCTGTGATTGGGAGGTGGAAGCAGGAAGCAGGAATGAATAACCTCATCCCTTTTTGGGAAGAAGACTGGCAGGAGCTAGTGAAAGACACAAACAAAGGAGAATGGGTTCAGGGAAAGATGCTAGGCTCTGAACACCAGAGCTTATATGCAAGGAAACCTGAGCCAGAAAGAAAATCTGCTTGGTGGAAAAGCAAGTTGGATGGAGCTCATCCATTTGCATGATGTATAGGGCACAGAATTATTCCAGAACACAGGGGCTATTGGACTGCAGCATGTATTTCTCCTACTTTGGTCAGGATTAGGACATCAGACCCTTTAGGATCAAGGTCTCCTGGGAGAACATGAGAAAGCTGGGGAGTGACTTATAAGACAGGATGTTATTAAATTCTCAAATAGGGCAAGATAATATGTCTTACAAAACTCAATAAGGGCAGACTGTTTAGACTCCCTTACAGGGGTGATGGTTTCATTAAGAAAGCTGGACATGCATGTAGGAGTCTCAAATAATGGATAGGATATTAACAATATAATATAAAATAACAGATATTACAGCTAAAACATATTAAATGGTTATCATGTGCAAGGCACTGTTGAATCATGATCTTCCTTCATCTTCACAATGGCACCTATCTTAGCAGTGAGGAAACTGGGAACCAAACATGTCAAGTGACTTGTTAAAGATCACAAACCTCCTCAGTAGAGAGCTAGGATTCACACTAACATTGGAGCAATACTATAACAAGCTTTGGTTAATGTAGCAATTGCTTTTTTTCATGAATCAGACACAATCCCGCTGGTGGAGAAGAGAATGAAGGGAACATAAAACACCAGTTTCCAACCTCTTTCTGTTTACATGGAATGACTGAGCGGCATGCTAAGGACTGAAAAGCAGCCTGGTCAGATGCCTGTCCTCTCCACCACTCCTAGGAATTCCTAAGAGGAAGTCCGGAGTGGTTATTAAAGGGCTGCATCATAACTCACCAGGAAATGGCTTGTGGAAAATGACTTTCTTGAGCTATTTGAAGACCAGGAAGGAAGAAAAATCTGTCACCCGAAATTAAATACCATTTTCTTCTTTTGGATTTTAACTGCCTTTCTGCCACCAATGTTAGTATGATTAGCCTACGCATTATGAGATAATTAACCTGATTAAAATCCTCAGTATATCATGTAAGTTAATCATAAGAATCATTTTAGTTTAGGGAACGGTGAGGGTTTATTTCTAACTCAAGCACAGATATTTCTGTTCTTTCCAAAATCTAGCAATCTCTTTGGTACTCTATGATATTATTGGATTCTTAAAATTTACATTCATCTGATGGATAAAGAAGATGTGGTATACACACACACACACACACACACACACACACACACAATGGAATAGTATGCAACCATCAAAAGGAATGAAATCCTGCCATTTGCAATGACGTGGATGGAACTGGAGGGTATTATGCTGAGGAAATAAGTCAATCAGAGAAAGACATGTATCATATGACCTCACTGATATGAGGAATTCTTAATCCCAGGAAACAAACTGAGGTTTGCTGGAGTGGTGGGGGGTGGGAGGGATGGGGTGGCTGGGTGATAGACATTGGGGAGGGTATGTGCTATGGTGAGTGCTGTGAATTGTGTAAGACTGTTGAATCACAGACCTGTACCTCTGAAACAAATAATACTTTATATGTTAAAAAAAAAAAAAGAAGAAGAAGACAGCAGGAGGGGAAAAATGAAGGGGGGGAAATCAGAGGGGGAGACAAACCATGAGAGACGATGGACTCTGAAAAACAAACTGAGGTTCTAGAGGGGAGGGGGGTGGGGGGATGGGTTAGCCCCATGATGGGTATTAAAGAGGGCACGTTCTGCATGGAGCACTGGGTGTTATACGCAAACAGTGAATCATGGAACACTACATCAAAAACTAACGATGTAATGTATGGTGATTAACATAACATAATAAAAAAATAAAATAAAAATAAAATAAAAATTACATTCATCTCTATGGTGAAAATGGACATATTCTAGGGTAGAAGAGAATATTTAAGCAAAATCTGGAAATAGAGGTAAGTATTGAAAAGTTCATTGTAGGTTGATTTTTCTCTTCTCATCCCCACATCTTCCCCTTCTGGGAAGATCATGCTGGGAATGATTTTTAGCAGTTGCAATTAGATACTTGGAAATACACAACTTATCCAAATGCATTAAATAAAGCTCTTAGAGACTCAGCATTATTGCTAAGACAGCCCATAATTTTTGTGCTCCCAGGGGTTTGGTACATAAAAGTAAGTTTTCACTGCAGTTCATTTTCCTCAAGAAGGAATCTAGTAAGTGGTATGTGCTAGAAATAAAATTTAAGATAATTCAAAATACTGAGAATCACAGGGCAATGGAGGCTTACTGATTTAGGAAGAGATTTATGATTTCTTTGATTAATTAATCTCTCTGCAAAATGGAAATAGGTTCAAAAAGTATTTCTGGCAAAATTCAATGCATGATCATTGGAAAGATTCAGATTAAGCAAAAACAACAACAACAACAAAAAAACCAAAAACCAATGATAAGAATAATCCAGTTACAAACGCCACCACTGGTAAGATTTGGGTGCACGTGTTGACTGGTTTGGCCATGTTGTCCTCTGCCTTTCCCCTTTCTGTTTGCCTGGAACACAGGCATGAGGTCACGAGGTGCAGCCAATATCTGTCTATATCCTGAGGTGATAAGGATGAAAACAAAAGCTAGCAGAGTAATGATGGTGGAGTAGAAAGAGAACCTGGTTCTTGGTGACATTGTTGAGCCATTGTCAGTCCTGAAATGCCTATCCCCAGAGTTCCTGTCGGCCATCCATGTACTTCCCCATCCCCAACTTTATTTAAGCAACTGTTAGTTGCAATTTCTGATACTTGCACATGAAGTCATTCCTAAATGATATCAAATCTTATGTTAATCTTTTCCAAAAGATTAGCTGTTTCTAAGCAATTTATTGAGTGATCCATATTTACCCTTTTCTAATTTTATTTATTTATTATTATTTTTTTATTTTTAAAAATGATTTTATTTACTTGAGAAAGAGAGTGCAAGAGCAGGAGGAGGGGCAGAAGGAGAGGGAGAAGCAGACTCCCTGCTGAGCAGAGAGCCCCACATGGGGGTTAGGGGAGTGCGGTGGGGTGGGGTGGGGGGTGAGTCTAGATCCTAGGACCCTGGGATCATGACCTGAGCTGAAGGCAGATGCTTAACTGACTGAGCCACCCAGGCGCCCCTCCCCTTCCCTAATTTTAAATACAGTTTTATCATGTTCCAATTCTTACATGCACACATATCTCTTCCAGACATCATTCTTTCCTCTTCATCTATGTGTTTAGTCCTATGACACTACCACACTGTTTTAATTGTTGACAGTGATGCTTCTTCCCTCCTCCCTCTCCTACTCCTTGTTTTGGTATGTTCTTGGATTTTTATTTGTTTTATTGCCAAATTACTGATTTTATTTTATGTAGCCTTTCAAGAGTTATGATTGTGCAGTTTGTTTTATAACCATAATTACTACAGTTGTTTGCTTCTCATTCTATGTTAGATACTTCCCACTTGTCCTTCCCTATGACTTACCCATTTACATGTTTTTTTGGATAGTATTTTTTTGGGAGAGAGGGTTTGGCAGTTTTTTTTTTTAAATTAGCCTTTTTTTTTTTTTTTTTTTAAGGAAGTGTATATGGGTGATATTAGGCCCAAAATTGATCTGGATTCATTTTTTCTTGTACTTTCTGATGTGACCTTGGCTTGTGCCTGATTTCTAAGATACTACTCTTAGCACACATTCTCCAGTGTACCCCATTCCCATGAGAAGGACTTAGCAACTCTACCTATTGTACTCTAAAATCCAGCACTTAAATTTCTATGTTTCTAAAATGGCCTATTCTCCCAGGAACTGAGATGAAAAATTCTAGACTTTTAATTTTCCTTTCCCCATACATTTAATCTTTTAGAAGCCCCCAAATTTATCACTGTAATAGTTCTCATAGACAACTTTTCACTTCTTTTTCCACTGCCATGGCCCAATTTCTCACTTTCTTTAACTAGTCTTCTCTATTATATTCTTAGATTCTTAAGCTACACATCTCTTGATTCTATTGGATTAATACCAGACTGTTGGATTAATTTTCCTAGGAAGAGTTATGCCTCCAAACTTTGCTCTAGATATTTGCCTTCTGCCCTTCCAGATCCATTCCCTTCTCTGCCCTGCTCTATGCTCTGGGAGGAAGACCTATTTGGGCTGTATCAATGGGTTTCCTTGCCTCTGGCTTCCATTTGGATTTAGCCAGTAGGGGGCACTAGCAGCAGATTGGAGGGAGCAGACAGGAAGTTAGGATATTTATTCCCTTGGCTCTCTCCTAGCTCACCCATAGGTTGCCTGCCCACCTCCACAGAAGGCCTTGCTTCATTCCAGGAGGCATTTTTTTATAGTTATAGCTTCTCTCTGCAGGTTCCAGTAATATTTCCTTCCACTTTTCCCTTTGGGACTAGTGGTGCTGACCCTGCTGCTGTGGCAGGATGTTGTTCCTATCCCTTGTTGGTGTTCCTTAATCAGCCCACACACCCTTTGTAAATATTCTCTTCATCCAACTCCACTCATTGATACCATGGGAATGCGCTGTTTGCTTCAGATCCTGATGGGTACAAACCTTAAACCTTTACCTACCACAGTAATACAGACTCCCAGCCCCAAGCTGAACATCAGCTTTCAGGCTACTCTGGTACTTTATTTCTACATTGACCATTTGTTCCAGTAAAAGTGGGTTAGTCATAGTTCCTTGAATAGACCTGAAAAAGTACATTGTGTTTTCTTTGCTTGGGATATCCTATTTCTCTAACGTCATATGCCAAAGACTTGTTCCCTCTTTTCGTAATTTATTTCAAATGTTACCTTTTCCATGACACCTTTGCTGAGCTCCCTGGTTAACCCTTGTATATTCCCTTGTCTTCTGACACTTGTATTTTCTCTTGTCTTATAACTATGAATGTACTTGTCCTTCCTATTTTGTAAGTTCTTCAGGGGCAGGAGGCTGACTGTTATACCCCTGTAGTTTTTTCTGCATGGTCTGTGTCCTATTAAGAATGGTGTAGGTCTGGCTAAATTGCACTGGCTAAATTTAAAAATTCAGATTATTTTAAGGTAGGGCTAATGGTTCAAATCAGATGGAATGTTTTAAATTTAGGTATTATAGTAACAGGAAAACAAAACTTTGGTTGACATGAAGGTAGGTAATAAAGTTAAAAGTATCTTTGTAAAATAATTTATTTATTTATTTTTGAAGATTTATTTATTTATTTTGGAGAGAGAGCACATGAGGAAGGGGGGGGCAGAGGAAGAGGAAGCCAGAGTCTTAAGCAGACTGTGCACTGAGCGTGGAGCCCGGTGCAGGGCTTGATCCCGTGACCTGAGCTGAAACCAACAGCTGGATGCTCAACCAGCTGCACCACCCAGGAGCCCCTTTTTCATCGTTTGTTAAAAAAAATCTACTGAATGTCTACTTTGTATGAAGCATTTTCCTAAGCACTACAATATGCTTCTATTGATGTCCAATAACATGATATTAATAATTTTAAAAAATTAATAGAATACTAGAACAAATTCGAATTTATGATCAGTCACTCAAATGGTAATTCTATAATTAGAAAAGTTTTTTTGGTGATTTTTCATAAAAGCCTGACTTAATTCCAGCGGTTACCAGGAAGTTGACAAAAATATAATAATTTTCTTACTATATATAGTGTGACACAATTGCAGTGTAGCTGAAGATTTTCCAATGTTCCCAGAAATATATCACAACCTATAAGAGGACTATCTAGATTTAGTTTTGTTTTTGAGAATTAACAGAGGCAGAGGAGACAGCTGCTAGATAAAAAAAATGCCACAGGGAATATACATGGTGGGATTCTAATTTATTATCATTCTTACATTATAAATTGTGGATTCTTTTGTTTATCTACTTGATAAACAAAAACTGATTCTTGGGAGACTGAGGATCTTTTCCAGTGGATAAGAGGAAAAAAAATGATAAATTGAGGCTATCTCTTTAGAGAATTTCTATTCTGTTATGCCATCCTCCAAAAGTATTTCTTTTTTGGTGTTTTCATTCCATGATGTTGCTTTTTTTTTTAAACAGACTCTCTTTTTTTTTTAGATTATTCATTTATTTATTTGAGAGAGAGAGAGAGCACAAACAGGGGCAGCAGCAGAGGGAGAGGGAGAAGCAGGCTCCACGCTGAGCAAGGAGCCTGATGTGGGGCTCGATCCCAAGACCCTGAGATCATGACCTGAACTGAAGGCAGACGCTAACAGACTGAGCCACCCAGGCACCCTGTGATGTTTTTTTTTTCTTTTTTTTAGGCAAACTGGTATTGTGCTCTTAAAGAAAAGGGTAGACTAAACAACTGTTGCGAGATAAGGGTCTTTATTTGGTCACAAAAGTTTCAAAATCATGAAATGCACATTAATTGAATATTTATAAAGGAACACAATTATATCTTTCAGGATCTTAATGTCCAGGAACTTTAGTGACAAGTGTGGGGAATATAGATGACTAAAATAAGACAGAGATTCGAGAGAAACATAAATGTGTCATTTGTTGCTTACTCTCACTCGTTTTGAGTTTTTAACCTTCTGAACTGTTGGGCCCAAATTGCTGTTTCAGGCTTGATCTGAGGCTTCCTGAATGCCAGACATATTTCAGCGCCACTTTTTAAGGCATTAATATAAAAATTAATGATCCACTTTAGGGAAAGTTAATTTTATGATTTTTGTGACTAATTATCTCTAATTTCATGAGTTAGTAATTTTTTTCTGATTACACAAAATGGAAATAACAAAAAATCAAAGGGAATACAAAGCAGTTAATATTCCCTAAGATTCTTTTTTTTTTCAAGTCTATAACTCTCTTTTTTATTGAGATATAATTGACATATAACATTATATTAGTTTCAGGCATACACTATATGATTTGATATTTATATATACATATATATAGTAAAAAATATATGGTATATATAGTAAAATTCGATATACATATAGTAATCACCACACTAACTCTGCTTAACATCCATCACCACGCATATTTCCAACTTTTTTCTTTTTTTTTTTATTCTTATGTTAATCCCCATACATTACATCATTAGTTTTAGATGAAGTGTTCCATGATTCATTGTTTGTGCATAACACCCAGTGCTCCATGCAGAACGTGCCCTCCTCAATACCCATCACCAGGCTAACCCATCCTCCCACCCCCCTCCCCTCTAGAACCCTCAGTTTGTTTTTCAGAGTCCATCGTCTCTCATGGTTTGTCTACCCCTCCGATTTCCCCCGCTTCATTCTTCCCCTCCTGCTACCTTCTTCTTCTTCTTTTTTTTTCTTAACATATATTGCATTATTTGTTTCAGAGGTACAGATCTGAGATTCAACAGTCTTGCACAATTCACAGTGCTTACCAGAGCACATACCTTCCCCAGTGTCTATCACCCAGTCACCCCATCCCTCCCACCCCACCCCCCACTCCAGCAACCCTCAGTTTGTTTCCTGCAATTAAGAATTCCTCATATCAGTGAGGTCATATGATACATGTCTTTCTCTTTTTGACTTATTTCGCTCAACATAATACCCTCCAGTTCCAACCACGTCGTTGCAAATGGCAAGATCTCATTCCTTTTGATGGCTGCATAATATTCCATTGTGTATATATACCACATCTTCTTTATCCATTCATCTGTCGATGGACATCTTGGCTCTTTCCACAGTTTGGCTATTGTGGACATTGCTGCTATAAACATCGGGGTGCACATACCCTTTCAGATCCCTACTTTTGTATCTTTGGGGTAAATACCCAGTAGTGCAATTGCTGGATCATATGGTAGCTCTATTTTCAACTTTTTGAGGAACCTCCATACTGTTTTCCAGAGTGGCTGCACCAGCTTGCATTCCCACCAACAGTGTAGGAGGGTTCCCCTTTCTCCGCATCCCCGCCAACATCTGTTGTTTCCTGACTTGTTAATTTTAGCCATTCTGACTGGTGTGAGGTGGTATCTCATTGAGGTTTTGATTTGGATTTCCCTGATGCCAAGCGATATTGAGCACTTTTTCATGTGTCTGTTGGCCATTTGGATGTCTTCTTTGGAAAAATGTCTGTTCATGTCTTCTGCCCATTTCTTGATTGGATTTTTGTTCTTTGGGTGTTGAGTTTGATGAGTTCTTTATAGATTTTGGATACTAGCCCTTTATCTGATATGTCATTTGCAAATATCTTCTCCCATTCTGTCGGTTGTCTTTTGGTTTTGTTGACTGTTTCCTTTGCTTTGCAAAAGCTTTTTATCTTGATGAAGTCCCAATGGTTCATTTTTGCCCTTGCTTCCTTTGCCTTTGGTGATGTTTCTAGGAAGAAGTTGCTTCGGCTGAGGTCAAAGAGGTTGCTGCCTGTGTTCTCCTTTAGGATTTTGATGGACTCCTGTCTCACATTGAGGTCTTTCAACCATTTGGAGTCTATTTTTGTGTGTGGTGTAAGGAAATGGTCCAGTTTCATTCTTCTGCATGTGGCTATCCAATTTTCCCAACACCATTTGTTGAAGAGACTGTCTTTATTCCATTGGACATTCTTTCCTGCTTTGTCAAAGATGAGTTGACCATAGAGTTGAGGGTCCATTTCTGGGCTCTCTCTTCTGTTCCATTGATCTATGTGTCTGTTTTTGTGCCAGTACCATACTGTCTTGATGATGACAGCTTTGTAATAGAGCTGGAAGTCCAGAATTGTGATGCCGCCAGCTTTGCTTTTCTTTTTCAACATTCCTCTGGCTATGCGGGGTCTTTTCTGGTTCCATACAAATTTTAGGATTATTTGTTCCATTTCTTTGAAAAAAGTGGATGGTATTTTGATGGGGATTGCATTGAATGTGTAGATTGCTCTAGGTAGCATTGACATCTTCACAATATTTGTTCTTCCAATCCATGAGCAGGGAATGTTTTTCCCTTTCTTTGTGTCTTCCTCAATTTCTTTCATGAGTATTTCATAGTTTTCTGAGTACAGATCCTTTGTCTCTTTGGTTAGATTTATTCCTAGGTATCTTATGGTTTGGGGTTCAATTGTAAATGGGATCGACTCCTTAATTTCTCTTTCTTCTGTCTTGTTGTTGGTGTATAGGAATGCCACTGATTTCTGTGCATTGATTTTATATCCTGCCACTTTACTGAATTCCTGTATGAGTTCTAGCAGTTTTGGGGTGGAGTCTTTGGGGTTTTCCACATAAAGTATCATATCATCTGCAAAGAGTGAGAGTTTGACTTCTTCTTTGCCGATTTGGATGCCTTTGATTTCTTTTTGTTGTCTGATTGCTGTGGCTAGGACTTCCAATGCTATGTTGAATAGCGGTGGTGATAGTGGACATCCCTGCCGCGTTCCTGACCTTAGGGGGAAAGCTCTCAGTTTTTCCCCATTGAGAATGATATTCGCTGTAGGTTTTTCATAGATGGCTTTTATGATATTGAGGTATGTACCCTCTATGCCTATACTCTGAAGAGTTTTGATCAAGAAAGGATGCTGTACTTTGTCAAAAGCTTTTTCTGCATCTATTGAGAGGATCATATGATTCTTGTTCTTTCTTTTGTTAATGGATTGTATCACGTTGATTGATTTGCGGATGTTGAACCAACATTGCAGCCCAGGGATAAATCCCACTTGGTCGTGGTGAATAATCCTTTTAATGTACTGTTGGATCCTATTGGCTAATATTTTGGTGAGAATTTTTGCATCCATGTTCATCAGGGATATTGGTCTGTAATTCTCCTTTTTGATGGGGTCTTTGTCTGGTTTTGGGATCAAGGTAATGCTGGCCTCATAAAATGAGTTTGGAAGTTTTCCTTCCATTTCTATTTTTTGGAACAGTTTCAGAAGAATAGGTATTAATTCTTCTTGAAATGTTTGGTAGAATTCCCCTGGGAAGCCATCTGACCCTGGGCTTTTGTTTTTTGGGAGATTTTTGATGACTGCTTCAATTTCCTTAGTGGTTATAGGTCTGTTCAGGTTTTCTATTTCTTCCTGGTTCAGTTTTGGTAGTTGATATATCTCTAGGAATGCATCCGTATCTTCCAGGTTATCTAATTTGCTGGCATAGAGTTGCTCATAATATATTCTTATAATTGTTTGTATTTCTTTGGTGTTGGTTGTGATCTCTCCTCTTTCATTCATGATTTTGTTGATTTGGGTCATTTCTCTTTTCTTTTTGATAAGTCTGGCCAGGGGTTTATCAATCTTGTTAATTCTTTCAAAGAACCAGCTCCTAGTTTCGTTGATCTGTTCTACTGTTCTTTTAGTTTCTATTTCATTGATTTCTGCTCTGATCTTTATTATTTCTCTTCTCCTGCTGGGTTTAGGCTTTATTTGCTGTTCTTTCTCCAACTCCTTTAGGTGGAGGGTTAGGTTGTGTACTTGAGACCTTTCTTGTTTCTTGAGAAAGGCTTGTATTGCTATATACTTTCCTCTTAGGACTGCCTTTGCTGCATCCCAAAGATTTTGAATAGTTGTGTTTTCATTTTCATTGGTTTCCATGTATTTTTTTAATTCTTCTTTGATTTCCTGGTTGACCCACTCATTCTTCAGTAGGATGCTCTTTAGCCTCCATGTATTTGAGTTCTTTCTGACTTTCCTCTTGTGATTAAGTTCTAGTTTCAAAGCATTGTGGTCTGAAAATAGGCAGGGAATGATCCCAATCTTTTGGTACTGGTTGAGACCTGATTTATGACCCAGGATGTGATTGATTCTGGAGCATGTTCCATGGGGACTAGAGAAGAATGTGTATTCTGTTGCTTTGGGATGGAATGTTCTAAATATGTCTGTGAAGTCCATTTGGTCCAGTGTGTCATTTAAAGTCTTTATTTCCTTGTTGATCTTTTGCTTAGATGATCTGTCCATTTCAGTGAGGGGGGTGTCAAAGTCCCCCACTATTATTGTATTGTTGTCAATGTGTTTCTTTGCTTTTGTTATTAATTGCCTTATATAATTGGCTGCTCCCATGTTAGGGGCATAGATATTTACAATTGTTAGATCTTCTTGTTGGATAGACCCTTTAAGTAGGATATAGTGTCCTTCCTCATCTCTTATTACAGTCTTTGGTTTAAAGTCTAATTTGTCTGATATAAGGATTGCCACCCCAGCTTTCTTTTGGTGTCCATTAGCATGGTAAATGGTTTTCCACCCCCTCACTTTCAATCTGGGGGTGTCTTTGGTTCTAAAATGAGTCTCTTGCAGACAGCATATCGATGGGTCTTGTTTTTTAATCCAGTCTGATAGCCTGTGTCTTTTGATTGGGGCATTGAGCCCATTTACATTCAGGGTAACTATTGAAAGATAGGAATTTAGTGCCATTGTATTGCCTGTAAGGTGACTGTTACCGTATATTGTCTGTGTTCCTTTCTGGTCTATGTTGCTTTTAGGCTCTCTCTTTGCTTAGAGGACCCCTTTCAAGATTTCTTGTAGGGCTGGTTTTGTGTTTGCAAATTCCTTTAGTTTTTGTTTGTCCTGGAAGCTTTTTATCTCTCCTTCAATTTTCAAGGACAGCCTAGCTGGATAGAGTATTCTTGGCTGCATAATTTTCTCATTTAGTGCTCTGAATATATCCTGCCAGTCCTTTCTGGCCTGCCAGGTCTCTGTGGATAGGTCTGTTGCCAATCTAATGTTTCTACCATCGTAGGTTACATATCTCTTCTCCCGAGCTGCTCTCAGGATTTTCTCTTTGTCTATGAGACTCGTAAGTTTTACTATTAGATGTCGGGGTGTTGACCTATTTTTATTGATTTTGAGGGGGGTTCTCTGTGCTTCCTGGATTTTCATGCCAGTTTCCTTCCCCAAATTAGGGAAGTTCTCTCCTATAATTTGCTCCATTATACCTTCTGCCCCTCTCTCTCTTTCTTCTTCTTCTGGGATCCCAATTATTCTAATATTGTTTGGTCTTATGGTATCACTTATCTCTCGAGTTCTGCCCTCGTGATCCAATAGTTGTTTATCTCTCTTTTTCTCAGTTTCTTTATTTTCCATCATTTGGTCTTCTATATTACTGATTCTCTCTTCTGCCTCATTTATCCTAGCAGTTAGCGCCCCCATTTTTGATTGCACCTCATTAATAGCCTTTTTGATTTCTACTTGGTTGGATTTTAGTTCTTTTACTTCTCCAGAAAGGGTTTCTCTAATAACTTCCATATTTTTTTCAAGCCCAGCTAGTATCTTTAAAGTGATGATTCTGAACTCTAGATCTGACATCGTACTAATGTCCATATTGAGTAGGTCCCTGGCAGTCGGTACTACCTCTTGTTCTTTTTGTTGAGGTGATTTTTTCTGTCTTGTCATTTTGTGCAGAGGTGAATAGATTAATGAGAGAACAAAATGCTAGCAGAGTAACCACGTCCCCAGAAAATATACTCTAAACAAATCAGAAAAGACCTGAAGCAGTGGAAAAAGAAACAGAAAGAGAGAAAAAAGAAAAAGATAAAGATAAAAACAAAAAAAACAAAACAAAACAACAACAACAACAAAAAACCAGAATGTGATCAAATATGATCAGGCTGGTATATAGATCAGTGCCACACAGTAGATTTGGGGGTGTATTTTGGTCTTTTAGAAGAAAGTGCCTCCCAAAATTTTAAAGAAAGAAAAACTTACATATGTACAAAAATAAGGGTTGATATGATGAAGAGATGGAATATGACTGTAAAGATGGAAATTATAAAAAATTTTATAAAAGGAATTGATAAGTTGTTTGAAAAAAGAAAGAAGAGGATTTAAAAAAAGAAAAAAGAAAAAAAAAGGGAGAGAATGTGATCAGGCAGGGGAGTAGAAAAAACCGTATACTAGAGATTTAGGGTATATTTTAATCTGTTAGAAGAAACTATCTCAAAATTTTAAAGAGAGAACAACTTATATATATAAGCCAAAAATACGGGTAACTACTATGAAGGGATAGAATATGACTCTAAAAATGAAAAATAAAAATGTTTTTTTTAAAAAAGCGATTGATAAGATGTTGGTTGAAAAAGGGAAAAGGAAAAATTCAAAAAAAAAAAACCAGTTAAAAAAATTAACTTTGAAAGACTAAAGGATCATGGTAAAAAAGCCATGAATTCTATGTGCAGTATTCCCCTAGCTCTGGAGTTCTGCCGTTCTCATTGATCGGTAAACTTGGTCTTGGCTGGCTATTCTCGCTGATCTTCTGGGGGAGGGGCCTGTTGCCATGGTTTCCAAAGGTCTCTGCCGGAGGCGGAATTGCCCCGCCCTTGCCCCCTCCCGGCTAAGTAATCTGCTCGGGTTTGCTCTCCGGGGCTTTTGTTCCCTGCGAGCTTTCCGTACAGCTTTGGAGGCGGAGAGTGAAAATGGCGGCCTCCCAATCTCCGCCGCGGAAGAGCCGAGAACTCGGGGCCCCGCTCCTCAGTGAGCCCCCAGAGAAAAGCCGTCAGTCACTCCCGTCTCCCCGGTGTCTGGCCGCACTCTGTGCTCACCCGGCCTGTGACCGTGCGTTTCTATCTCTGGCACCCGACCCCGGGTGGAGTCTCCAAACCCAGCCGATCCCTGCGGCGCACTCCCGCGCGGCTCCTCCCGGGGGAGGAAGGTGAGTCTCCCCGGATCTGCTGCTTATTGGGTCCCTGCTGGAGGAGCAGTGGCCCGACTGTGCCACGGATCACGGTTTATGGCAACCCCGAGCTGAGAGCCCGCGCCTGGGCTCCGCCTCTGCAGCCGGCTTCCCGGCTCCGATACCTGGGAGCTCTGCCGCACTCAGGCACCCCTGGTCTTTCTGTGACCCCGAGGGTCCTGAGACCACACTGTCCCACGAGGGTTGTACCTCTCGCTTAGCCACCAGAGTGACGTCCCTCGGCGGAGCAGACTTTTAAAAGTTCCGATTTTGTGCTCCGTGGCTCTATCACTTGCCAGAAGCGGCCGACGGAGGCCCCTCCCCCGCCGTCTATCCTCCCGAATATCTCCTCGGATTCACTTCTCCGCACGTCCTACCTTCCAGAAAGTGGTCGCTTTTCTGTTCAGAGAGTTGTTGCTATTCTTTTCTTCGATCTCCTGTTGAGTTTGTAGGTGTTCAGAATGGTTTGATCCCTATCCAGCTGAATTCCTGAGAGGAGATGAAATCCAGGTCTCCTACTCCTCCGCCATCTTGCTCCGCCCCCCCCCCCAATATTCCCTAAGATTCTTAATGCTGTTTCCACTGGGACTCTGAAAATTTGGAAGACAACATACATTGCTGCACACTTGAAGAAAACTAGATCCCAAAGATAAGGTTGCATCTTCCACTCCCAAACCCCAAACCAAACAACAACAAAACAGAAAACCAGTTGGAGTGTCTTCTTTAGACATTTTTCCTTTGAAAATAATGATATAAGTTTAGTATTCACTTTCTTTCATTCCTTTTATCTCCCAGAAGGATGTTGCTGAGATGTCTGCGTTGCTGTGATTCAGCTGAATCTTTGGGAGTGAGGTAAGTGGTTAACTCTGGTGGACACAGAAGAAATAGTTTATGCTAGCTTCCAACATTGGGTGCCACAAACATTTGGCTCAAAACCTTGCAACTTCCTTTTCCTTTTAGTTAAGTAACAGTACAAATGTCTGCCTGTTTCTGCTGGAATCCTTTCATGAAAATTCTTCTGAGTTTGTGTTAAAAGTTTTGTGTGTGCTTAACTTGAGAAATAATTTCCAAGCAGATTGGATAAAAAGACAGGACCCATCCATATGCTGTCTACAAGAGACTCATTTTGAACCTAAAGATACATCCAGACTGAAAGTGAAGGGATAGAGATCCATCTTCCATGCCAGCAACCTCAAAAGAAAGCTGGGGTAGCAATTCTTATATCAGACAAATTAGATTTTAAACTAAAGTCTGTAATAAGAGACACAGAAGGACACTATATCATTCTTAAAGGGTCTATCCAACAAGAAGATCTAACAATTGTAAATATCTATGCCCCCAACATGGAAGTAGCCATCTACATAAGCCAACTGTTAACCAAAATAAAGAGTCATGTTGATAACAATACGTTAATTGTAGGAGACCTCAATACTCCACTCTCAGCAATGGACAGATCATCTAAGCAGAAAATCAACAAGGAAACAAGAGCTTTGAATGATACATTGGACCAGATGGACCTCATAGATATTTACAGAACATTCCACCCTAAAACAACAGAATACTGATTCTTCTCGAGCGCACATGGAACTTTCTCCAGAATAGACCATATACTGGGTCACAAATCAGGTCTCAACCGATACCAAAAGATTGAGATTATTCCCTGCATATTCTCAGACCACAATGCTCTAAAACTGGAACTCAATCACAAGAAAAAATTTGGCAGAAATTCAAACACTTCAAAGATAAAGACCACTCTGCTCAAGAATGTTTGGGTCAACCAAGAAATCAAAGAAGAACTTAAACAATTCATGGAAATCAATGAGAACGAAAACACATCGGTCCAAAACCTATGGGATACTGCTAAGGCGGTCCTAAGGGGGAAATACATAGCCATCCAAGCCTCACTCAAAAACATAGAAAAATCCCGAATTCACCAACTAACTCTACGCCTTAAAGAACTAGAGAAAAAGCAACAAACGACGCCTAAGCCACGCATCAGAAGAGAAATAATTAAAATTAGAGCAGAAATCAATGAATTAGAAACCAGAAACACAGTAGATCAGATCAACGAAACTAGAAGTTGGTTCTTTGAAAGAATTAATAAGATTGATAAACCACTGGCCAGACTTATCCAAAAGAAGAGAGAAAAGACCCAAATTAATAAAATTATGAATGAAAGGGGAGAGATCACGACAAACACCAAGGAAATAGAAACAATTATTAGAAATTATTATCAACAACTATATGCCAATAAACTGAGCAATCTGGATGAAATGGAGGCCTTCCTGGAAACCTATAAGCTGCCAAGACTGAAACAGGAAGAAATTGACAACCTGAATAGGCCAATAACCAGGAATGAGATTGAAGCAGTGATCAAAAACCTCCAAAGAAACAAGAGTCCAGGGCCTGATGGATTCCCTGGGGAATTCTACCAAACATTCAAAGAAGAAATAATACCTATTCTACTGAAGCTGTTTCAAAAAATAGAAACAGAAGGAAAACTTCCAAACTCATTCTATGAGGCCAGCATTACCTTAAGCCCCAAACCAGGCAAAGACCCCATCAAAAAGGAGAATTTCAGACTGATATCCCTGATGAATATGGATTCCAAAATCCTCAACAAAATCCCAGCTAATAGGATCCAACAATACATTAAAAGGATCATCCACCACGACCAAGTGGGATTTATCCCGGGATGCAAGGGTGGTTCACCATTTGCAAATCAATCAATGTGATAGAACACATTAATAAGAGGAGGGAGAAGAACCATATGGTCCTCTCAATTGATGCAGAAAAAGCATATGACAAAATACAACATCCTTTCCTGATTAAAACTCTCCAGAGTATAGGGATAGAGGGAACATTCCTCAAGTTCATAAAATCCATCTATGAAAAACCCACAGTGAATATCATCCTCAATGGGGAAAAGCTGAGAGCCTTTCCCTTAAGATCAGGAACACGTCAAGGATGCCCACTCACCACTGTTGTTCAACATAGTACTAGAAGTCCTAGCAACAGCAATCAGACAACAAAAAGAAATAAAAGGTATTCAAATTGGCAAAGAAGAAGTCAAACTTTCTTTTCGCAGATGACATGATACTCTATGTGGAAAACCCAAAGGACTCCACTGCCAAATTACTAGAACTCATCCAGCAATTCAGTAATGTGGCAGGATACAAAATCAATGCACAGAAATCAGTTGCTTTCTTATACACTAACAACGCAACTGTAGAAAGAGAAATTAGAGAAATGATTCCATTTACAATAGCACCAAAAACCATAAGATACCTCGGAATAAACCTAACCAAAGAGGTAAAGGATCTATACTCTAGGAACTACAAAACACTCATGAAAGAAATTGAAGAAGACACAAAAAGATGGAAAAATATTCCATGCTCATGGATCGGAAGAATAAACATTGTTAAAATGTCTATGCTACCCAGAGCAATCTATACCTTCAATGCCATCCCGATCAAAATTCCAATGACATTTTTCAAAGTGCTGGAACAAACAATCCTAAAATTTGTATGGAATCAGAAAAGACCCCGAATCGCCAAGGAAATGTTGAAAAAGAAAAACAAAGCAGGGGGCATCACGTTGCCCGATTTCAAGCTACATTACAAAGCTGTGATCACCCAGACAGCATGGTACTGGCACAGAAACAGACATATAGACCAATGGAACAGAATAGAGAACCCAGATATGGACCCTCAACTCTATGGTCAAATAATCTTTGACAAAGCAGGAAAAAACATGCAATGGAAAAAAGATAGTCTCTTCAATAAGTGGTGCTGGGAAAATTGGACAGCCACATGCAGAAGAATGAAACTCGACCATTTTCTAACACCACTCACAAAGATAAACTCAAAGTGGATGAAAGACCTCAATGTGAGACAGGAATCCATCAAAATCCTAGAGGAGAACATAGGCAGTAACCTCTTTGACATCGCCCACAGCAACTTCTTTCAAGATACATCTCCAAAGGCTAGTGAAACAAAAGCAAAAATGAACTTTTGGGAGTTCATCAAGATAAAAAGCTTCTGCACAGCAAAGGAAACAGTCAACAAAACAAAGAGGCAACCCACAGAATGGGAGAAGATATTTGCAAATGACACTACAGATAAAGGGCTGGTATCCAGAATCTATAAAGAACTTCTCAAACTCAACACCCAAAAAACAAATAATCAAGTCAAAAAGTGGGTAGAAGATATGAACAGACACTTCTCTGAAGAAGACATACAAATGGCTAACAGACACATGAAAAAATGTTTAGCATCATTAGCCATCAGGGAAATCCAAATCAAAACCACACTGAGATACCACCTTACACCAGTTAGAATGGCCAAAATGGACAGGGAAAGAAACAACAAATGTTGGAGAGGTTGTGGAGAAAGGGGAACCCTCTTACACTGTTGGTGGGAATGCAAGTTGGTACAGCCACTTTGGAAAACAGTGTGGAGGTTCCTCAAAAATTTAAAAATAGAGCTACCCTATGACCCAGCAATTGCACTCCTGGGTATTTACCCCAAAGACACAGATGTAGTGAAAAGAAGGGCCATATGCACCCCAATGTTCATAGCAGCAATGTCCGCAATAGACAAACTGTGGAAAGAGCCGAGATGCCCTTCAACAGATGAATGGATAAAGAAGATGTGGTCCATATATACAATGGAATATTACTCAGCCATCAGAAAAGATGAATACCCAACTTTTACATCAACATGGGTGGGACTGGAGGAGATTATGCTAAGCAAAATATGTCAAGCAGAGAATGTCAATTATCATATGGTTTCACTTATTTGTGGAACATAAGGAATAACATGGAGGACATTAGGAGAAGGAAGGGAAAAATTGGGGGGGGGGGAATTGGAGGGAGAGATGAACCATGAGAGACTATGGACCTGAGAAACAAACAGGGTTCTAGAGGGGAGGGGGGAGGGGGTATTGGTTAGCCCGGTGATGGGTATTAAGGCAGGCATGTACTGCATGGAGCACTGGGTGTTATACGAAAACAATGGATCGTGGATCATCACATCAAAAACTAATGATGTATTGTATGGGGACTAACATAATATAATAAAATTAAAAACTACAAAAAAAAAATTAAAAAAAAAAAAGAAATAATTTCCAAGTAAGGTTTAATACATGATTTTTTGATAAATAAAGCAAAGCAGTAGTTTTGGTACTTCTTCAACAAAATTCGACAATCTGATTTTTCACATCGTTTGAATATCAAATTCCTATTATGAGATCTGATTTAGTTGTAAAAGAAGAGGGAGCTTTAATTTTTATTATACAGTGATAATTTTCTTCTTTAGGACATGGTAAGTATTTTTTTAAGTGTTTGTAAACTTATTTTTTTAAGTTTTTATTTTAATTCCAGGTAGTTAACATTCAGTGTAATATTAGTTTCAGGTGTAGAATATAGTGATTCAACACTTCCATACAACAGCCAGGGCTCATCACAGCAAGTGCACTCCTTAATCCGCATCGCCTATTTCATCCATCACCCCCACCCTAGGACATGGTAAGTTAAAATTGATTTTTTTCCTCACAACTTCTTTTTTAACTTTTTTTTTTTTACTTCAGAAAAAATGTATCTACACTAAATTTATGATATAGCTCTCTGTACAGAGTTTTGAAATGCTGTTATATATTAAGAATCTAAAGTTTTTAGTATCAAATTAAAGTAATTTGATTTCTTGGGGGTACTTTCAAGTCAGATATCTCATTGCCACTGTTGGCGGTGGGAAGGTTCTGGAAGCCTACCCGCAATATGGTATAATTTGACAATGAACTCAAATACCCTGTGAAGAAATTGACAAGATTGGAAGACAGGACAAAAAACAAAGCACAATAGTGTTTGGCCTTTGCATGAGATTATGTCTTTAATATAATTAACACTGGACCCCATCACTGACTAAATTCCAATAGTTTTCCAGCAAGGGTGTTATCTGGCTATCAGATTTCTATCTTCAATTCCAACTTTATGTCATGGATTTCTTAGTTCCTCATATCTCTTTCCTCAGAAAGCTAGTCACCATTTCAGATGTGTTTAAATTCTTAAAAGCTGAAATAATGAGCCCTAATACTGGAATCTCTATTGCTTCTAAAGAAAAGACAATGAATTTAATTACAAGAGCAAAACATTGCCTTTACTACTCCCTAGAGGTCCCAGATTAAAAAGGAAAGTTCTTACAAATTCCAATTCATTTAAACTGCCTCATAGATCTATCTCAGTGGTTTGTTTTAATGTCCTGCAAACATGTTTAGAAACATGTTAAATAAAATAAAGTTAGAGGGAGAAGGAAAAGAGGAAGATTTCTAGAGCCTCTGCAAGGAGCAAGGAGAAATATTTAACTGCTGAATCAATTTTAAAGCATTTTGAAATCTTCATAATAGCTTGATGATAAGTGTTGAATCACTCACAGTGACTTCCATTTGCAGTAAATCTTATGAAATAAAGTGAGAAGACTGTAAAATGTATTTTAAAGCCTGTTATGGAGGATAGAAGTGGTGTCCATTTAGTGATACACAAGGTGCAAAAGCCAACCTGAGAAAATATTGTGAATTCAGTTAAAATACTAATTTTGTTCCAGGCAGTGTGATCTGTGCTTCAGGGGACACGAGCTAATTTTTCTTGTCCTCAAAGTCCTCACAGTGAACTGGTGATAAATGAAAGAGGGGCCTAGGTCGGGGGCAGGGGTGGAAGTGAGCAGACATCTGTTTGTCCAGAGACAAGGTAAGGCTAAGTGCTCAACAATTAAAATAAATCCAGTATGCGATAAGCAATGTCCATCATTTGCTTTATTCATTCATTTATATTAACTGAGTACTTGTAATATGTACTATTAGATAGAGGGGGTATTACTTTATCAACCTTCCTCTGAAAGGTTCTAGCGGAGAAGAAAAAAGCAGGAATACATCCTGGTCGTAGAGCGTGATGAGGTAGAGATGAGATACGGTAGGGCTACAGGTTTGCACATGTGTGAAGGGAAGGACTGGGAGTAACAGGAGATGAGGCTGGAATTCTTGGCAGGGGTCCTCAGAACATGGACTGCCTTGTGGACAGACAAGGGACACGGGACTGTAGGTCCTGTGGTGGAATGATATTGTAAAGCGTGACCACATATGTCCTCCTCTGCAAACAAACCACTCCTTTTTATGCCATGATCCTTCCCTAGGTGCTCCTAGACTAGGGGCCTTTGAGAATTCCTTTGCCCCCTGAAAACAGGACACGGGTAGGCATGAACCCATGTATATGATTATTATTGCTTTTAAGTGAGAAAAAGCACCTCTCATGGGTATAAGATATAATTTGGGAGATTACTAAGCTGGATTAATGTGGCAAGGAGGTTTAAAATGTCTCCCTGGCACGAGAGTAGTGTTACCGGGGGCCGTGGCCGAAGAGTGAGCACAGCCACGGTGCAGCCCGCTCAGAGGAGTCATGAGGGCTCAAAGCAAGAATCCTGACAACAGATGGTGCTCCTTCAAATTTCTTAGAAGCTGCTATAAGTGCGAGATAATAAAGGAAACCTAATGGACCTGGTGATGCAGAATCTTCAAGTTTTGGTATCTTTTCAAGAATGACTCAAAACAGTCTTCTGCATTCCTTCAAGCTATGTTGAAACTTTACTTACCTAAGCAGTAAGAAGTCCCAATGCACTGAAATACCTTCAGGTGAAATGTGCTGGTTTGGAAACTGACATCTACGAAGAAATTATACTTGGAAATAAAGTATGCAGCATTAAACCCAATCTTTCCTTGGTGAGGGAAAACATTTTCTGTGGTGATGTTGAACTTCCAAAAGCAGAGGTAGAATGGCACAGTGAAAATGATGTAGAGAATAAATTGGCTGGAGTCCTCACTATGGTCTGAGTGTTTATGTCCTTTCAACATTTATATGTTACAATCTTAACCCCTAAGTTGATGGTATTAGAAGCTAGGGCCTTTGATTAGGTCATGATGGGAGACCTCAAAATGGGATTAATACTCTTACAAGAGAAACTCCAGAGAGCTAGCTCACTCATTCACCATGTGAGAACTCAGAGGTCTGCAGTCTGCAATCCAGAGGAAGGCTCTCAGCAGAACCCAAGTATGTTGGCACCCTGATCTTGGACTTCGAAGTTTCCAGAACTATAAGAAATAAATGTTTGTTGTATATAATCTGCCCAGTGTATGGTATTTTGTTATAGCAACCCAACAGACTAAAATAGTCCAGAAAAATAAATGAGTCAGACCAGAAGAAAAGGCAGCAACAGTTGGAAACCCAGATCCTAACTGAATTTCAGAGTGCTGGTTTTCCTGCTCTAGAAATATTCTCCCATCTCTAGATAGGTAAGTGAATTAGTACAGAAATACGATGAACCAATGTTGAATCCAATGACTACTTTACCAATAAAGTTCTCACAAAACCTTACAAGATAAAATCAGACCCAGATAAGGCAGAAATTTTTGCTTTGAAGGCTTTGAAATAGTTGACTGCGATGGGTGTAACACTAATTGTAAAAAAGGAAAATTATTACAGCTAAAACAATCAAGAAAAAACAGAAACGTGCTGTCTAGGCACTGTTAGAACAATTACTGAACAAATTTGGAGTGATTCATTTTTTTAAAAAATTAACTTTTTAGCCTGCTGATAGCATCTGGAGAGGAAGAGTCACTGGATGAAGGTTCAGAATTCACATCAGCACTGGAATAAGGATTTCACTTCTGGAAAATATGGTTCCACATACTGTGTATCACTTTACTGGAAAAGCAATAGACGTGCTGATAATTTTGAGGAAGGTGAGAGAGGAGAAGAATGGGTAATAGAAAGTGAAAGGAGGAAAAAGTTGGAGAATGCTGAAGTTGACCCCAACTGTATTTTTTTATCTGTGTATCTTTCATACATTTCTAGAAAAAAGCTACCCAACCCACTGAACGCATGCAGCAGGAAGCAAGCACTCTGCAGTGAGGCTTGAACGTGTAATGGATATGTCAGGACACCAGGCTTAGTAGGCAGGGGATTTGGTCATTGCTGCAGCAAATTCTTATTGTCGATACTTACAAATAACTTCTTTTCAAGTGAATGATTTTCATTTTAACTTCTTCCTTTCTTTTAAAATTTTGTTTGTCTCTCACATGTTATCAGAAATAAGAATAAAGTTCTTACAGCATGGACACCCAGCATCTTGGCGATCTTTCCAGGCCCTGCACTGAGGGAGGACCTAATAGAAGCCATATTGAGGTTGGGCATGGCGGGGAAGAGCAGTGGCTGGGGAGATGGTAGTATTGGAATGGTCACCAGACAAATAGGGAAGATAATATGGTAGCGTGCTTCAGAGGCTCTTAGAATCTTTTGTCACCGTCCAGCAAAAGAATTTAGTCTTTGGTTCTCTAGAAAAATTTCACACATTTTGCTTCCAGCAACTAAAATCTGCTTCATGTAAAAACAGCTTCGAATATATATTTACACTAAATATCTCAGAAAAGCCAAGTTGCGTAAATTCATATATTTCCTTATGTTTTTACATTGCACATTTTTAATTTTTCAGAGAATGGGGTGGGTGGGGGAAAGTGAGCACACTGGCTTTTATGTGTTACTTTGAGAGTTCATCCTCATATGTATTTAAATCTTGTTCGTAGGTACTTTCACTTAGGCTATTGCTAATCTCCAAGATTTGTGAAGCTATGTTTGTGACTCAAGGTCTGGTAACTTAGTCCAAAAGGAAATGATATCTATTAATCATTGCTAGGGGTCTGTGCAGAAAATCCGCATCTTCTTGTGAATAGCTATTGAAGGAGAAGAATTGTTTTCATAATATACAGGCTTGATTTTGCAGTAAAAAAATTAAATGGGCTGCAACCAAAAGAGACAAGTTTTATTAGTTTTTTTTTTTTTTATTTCTCAACTAGTGTTGAGAAGCTCAGAGTAGAAAGTATAAATTTCCAATTTTGTACCATAAATTGAAGTTCTTGTTTGATCAGTAATACTTCCATTTCTCAACTCCACTATTTTACTTTGTTCTAAAAGCCCTGGATTTGGTACAACCTGTTTCTCAATTGCCATGCAGGATGTTGAAATGTATGGCAACAGTCCTTAGGCAGGCACCAGCTGAGCATCAACATCATGACCAGGCACATAGAGAATGCTCCAGCTTTGCCTTACTATAAACATTTGTAACACAATGCAGTGCTTTTTTTTTTTTTTTTTTTTTTTTGAGAGCCCATTTCCTGGTTCAAAGATGGCACCTTTTTGCTGTGTCCTCACTTGGTAAGAAAAGTAACTTTCCTTTTTTTTTTTATTTTTTTTTTTAAATTTTTTTTTTATTCTTATGTTAATCCCCATACATTACATCATTAGTTTTAGATGAAGTGTTCCATGATTCATTGTTTGTGCATAACACCCAGTGCTCCATGCAGAACGTGCCCTCCTCAGTACCCACCACCAGGCTAACCCATCCTCCCACCCCCCTCCCCTCTAGAACCCTGTTTGTTTTTCAGAGTCCATCGTCTCTCATGGTTCGTCTCCCCCTCCGATTTCCCCCGCTTCATTCTTCCCCTCCCGCTACCTTCTTCTTCTTCTTTTTTTTTTTTTTTTCTTAACATATATTGCATTATTTGTTTCAGAGGTACAGATCTGAGATTCAACAGTCTTGCAAAATTCACAGCGCTTACCAGAGCACATACCTTCCCCAGTGTCTATCACCCAGTCACCCCATCCTTCCCACCCCAGCCCCCACTCCAGCAACCCTCAGTTTGTTTCCTGAGATTAAGAATTCCTCATATCAGTGAGATCATATGATACATGTCTTTCTCTGTTTGACTTATTTCACTCAACATAATACCCTCCAGTTCCATCCACGTCGTTGCAAATGGCAAGATCTCGTTCCTTTTGATGGCTCACAATGCAGTGCTTTTAATGTGTATGGAATATTTAGAATATCTTG
This sequence comes from Neomonachus schauinslandi, assembly GCF_002201575.2. NCBI lineage: Eukaryota > Metazoa > Chordata > Mammalia > Carnivora > Phocidae > Neomonachus > Neomonachus schauinslandi. The sequence goes on from NC_058406.1 coordinate 56,896,642, forward strand.
TTAAATTTGTAAACATAAATCCAGCACAAACAAACAAAAACAAAATCAGGCAGAACTGGAATGATGAACCTTCTGTGGGCTAGACAAGGGAGAAGAGTTGAGGAGGTTCAGAATTCACATCAGCACTGGAATAAGGATAGAGTTGGATGGATGTGAAGGTCTCTGAGAAGGAGACTTGTGTGCTCAATAAAGGAGGTGGGGTGGACTCCCCCATAGTATGAGCATCTGTTTTCGCTCTCATTTCCAGTCTGGAACCACACAAGAAGGCCACTTCACAGTATTATGGGGGCACCATGCCACTCTGTCAGGTGAGTCATAAAATAGAGTGTCGAGGGCAGAGGGTTTGATGCACTGGGGTGGTGTATTGTGCTAATTTTTTCCCATATCTTTAAGGAGAACACAGCTGTTAGGTGAGAGAGAATGAAAGAGAGAGAGAGAGACTGAGAGAGAGAGAGAGATCGAGGCTAGGTAGACCTGACAAAGTCTTATATTCTTGATGAGGGACACTACAGAGGAAAGAGGTGTGGACCATAAGACCAAAGACCAGGTGGGAACTTGGCTGCCTCAGTGAATGCCAATGTGGACAGAGGACACATCTGAGCATTGAGTGGGATTGGAATCTCAGTAGATGGCAGCAGAGTGTAGGGCCCGGGATATGTAGGAGAGAATAGTCTACCTCCAATCTCCCACTTCCCACCTTTGCTTCTGCTTCTCCTCCTTCTCCTCTTCTTCCTCCTCCTCCTTCTCCTCCTCATCCTCCTTCTCCTCCTTCTTCTTCTGCTTTCGAATAGGACACATAGCACCACCAACTCCCAGAGTACTGTAAGACCTAATCTCTTAATAAATTCCTTTTTCTGTATCACTCGTGGCAGTTCTTTTTCTCTGATTGAACCCTATTATAGAAGCTGATGTTGGACGTGGTTCTAGAAGAACAGAACCTTAAGGATTGGTATCCTGAATTGGCTCTGGATTTTCTGGAATTGGTTCTTGGATGTGATTAGATTTAAAGGCAGTAATAACCCTGTTTCCGTTGGTAAAAAGAGCGCTTGCTTTTCATGGCATGCAGTGGCAAAAGAGTTACTTAAATTGCCATCAGTAGACACATAATCTAATCCCTATGTAAGGCAAAGGTTCGTTTCAGGGCAGTCAGTCATAGAGTTTGAGGTGCTGACCCAGACTTGGAGTGGTTAACTTAAAACTCTGAGTTTGTAATTTTCTTTCCCCTAGTTCTCCAGGTCACTTAGAAGAAACTAAATAGCTCTATTATACTCCTTATATTAGGGTGAGCAACCAGGACTGAGGGGAGTCCTAGAATGTCCAAATTAAGAAAGTCCCAGGCAAGCCAGGAAGAGTTAATATTTACTAAAGTGTTCTACGACAGCCTTTACTTGATTGCAGAAACCAGTGCCTGCAAGTTCTTGGAAGATGCAGGAATAAGGATTTCTACCACAGTTCCATTCAATTCACCTTTTTGGTCTGTTTAGAAGGCAGGCAGATCTTGGAGGATGAAAGTGGATTACTGTAAACTTAATCTGGTAGTGAAACCAGCAGCTGCTTTTCCAGATGAGATTTTGTTGCTGGAGAAAATCAACATACCTTCTGACACTTGGTAATTATTGACCTATTGAATGCTTTTTCCCCCCTCTATACTAGTGAATAAAATTTTTAACAGAAAACAATTTGCTTTGACTCAGTCCCTTCATTATCCTACCTCAACTACCTATATCAGCTCTCTAGCATTTTACCATTATTAAGGTGTATTAGTCAAGGTTCTTCAGAACCAATAGGGTATATATAATACAAGAAGAGATTTATTATGAGGAATTAGCTCACATGATTATGGAGGCTGAGAAGTCCCAAGATCTGCCTCCTGCCAGCTGGAGACCCAGGAGGGCTGGCGGTATAATCCCAGTCCGAGTCTGAAGACCTGAGAACCAGGGGAGCCCATGGTGTAAATACCCTTCCAAGGGCAGAAGAAGACTGATATCTCAGCTCAGCAGGCTGGCAAGCAGGACACAAGAAAGAACAATCTCCTTCCTTTGCTTTTTCATTCTATTTTGTTCTTTTTGAAGGCTGTCAGTGGATCATATGAGGCCCACACACTGGGGAGGGCAATCTACTTTACTGAGTCCACCGATTCAAATGCTAACCAGAATCGCTCTCACAGACACACCCCCAAATAAGGCTTAATCTGGGCATTCCTTGGCCAAGTCAAGCTGACATATAAATTTAACCATCACACAGGGATTAGCAAATTGTTTCTCTAAAGGGCCAGATAGTAAATATTTGGGGTTTTGTGGGACACCTTTGGTCTGTCCTTCTCTTTCTTTTCCTATGCAACTATTTAAAAATGTGAAAAGCATTCTTTGTTCCCAGGCTGTACAAGAACAGATTGTAAAGCCAGATTTGGTCCATAGATCATAGTTTATCAACCCTTCTAACCCATAGGTAAGTGACCTAGTTAATATAACCACATATTTTCCAGATAACTGGAATCTCAGAAAGGTTTAATAACTTACCTAAGGTCACACAGAGAATAAATGTATCTTGGATTTTAAAAAGTTCTTATAAAATTCAAAAATTTCTTTTTTTTAAGATTTTATTTATTTATTTTAGAGAGAAAGAGCAAGAGAGAAAGCATGTGTGTGTGAGTAGGGGTGGGGGGGGCAGAGGGAGAAAGGGAGACAAGCAGACTCCATGCCGGGTGTGGAGGCCGACATGGGGATTGCGGACCCTGAGATCATGACCTGAGCTGAAACCAAGAGGCAGATATTTAACTGACTGAGCCACCCAGGCGCCCCAAGATTCAAAAACTTTTAATCTTTTCATTGCGCTGATTCCTTCTCAGATTTGATCTTTTATGCTGTTCTATTATCACCAGTGAGGAGTAATCCTAAGTAATAATATAACTTGTTGACAAATTATTGTTAGAAAGACTATCTAGCCATTGATTCCACTAAAACAGAAGTCAATGCATTTGACCAACATTTTTCATTATTATGCTAATTAATGCTTTTTCTTTAAAGATTCTTCTTTGATCAAATTCTTATCAGGTTCTTTTGAGATCTTTTTCAACTAGGTCTTGACTTTTTGATTTCTGTGTTGATCTCTGCATTGTCCAGTTTTAGCAAGAACACTCTGTATCAGTTTAACCAGAATCCCCTATCCTTGATATCCGATTACTGTCAATACCTGATTGGGTCTCTCATCCTCCATCATCCCTCAGGTGATGTCTGATCACTGTGATCTGCATTCAGCAAGAATCCCATTAGGTCAGTTTAGCCAGAATCGGCCTTGTGCCTAATTTTCCATTTTACTGACTCCTTTCCATCCCCCACCCCACTCCTTTGTTATAAATTCCTATTTTTCTTGTTGTATTTAGAGTTGAGTCCAATCACTCTTCCCCACTACAAAACCCCATTGTTGTGGTCCCTAGCACTATCATGATAGTTCTCTTGATTAAATTCTGCCTTACTGTTCTTTAAAAATGTCTGGATATCAGACAAATTTCTCTGTTCTTTTTTTTTTTTTTTTTAAGATTTTATTTATTTATTTGACAGAGAGAGGCAGCGAGAGAGGGAACACAAGCAGGGGGTGTGGGAGAGGGAGAAGCAGGCTTCCTGCCGAGCAGGGTGCCCGATGTGGGGCTCGATCCCAGGACCCTGGGATCATGACCTGAGCCGAAGGCAGACGCTTAATGACTGAGCCACCCAGGCACCCCAAATTTCTCTGTTCTTATAGAGATTACTATCCAGCAAACAAACTTTAAACAAATAGTTGAACAATAAAAGGAATGGCAGTCGTGATATTGCTCCAAAGAAGAAGTCAGGTTGCTGTCAAGTTACTAGTAAATTACTTCTATCCAATAGGTCAACACTTAGTCAGGGGTGCGGTACATGGAAGTGAAAAGGGAGCTTGGTTAAGGGAGAAAGAATTTGGCCATGTGTTTTGTGGAAGGTTACCTTACTACTATCTATTCTGTCCAGAAGTTCTCATCTGTTTTAATTAAAGAGTCATACCTCCCATAATAAATGGCAATATTGGAAAGGGTAATTTTTTTTAAAAGATATTATTTATTTTTTTGACAGAGAGAAACACAGTGAGAGAAGGAGAACAGGCTTCCCACGGAGAAGGGAGCCCGATGAGGGGCTCGATCCCAGGACCCTGGGATCATGACCTGAGCTGAAGGCAGATGTTTAACGACTGAACCACCCAGGTGCCCCAGAAAAGGTAATTTTAATGTGATAGTTGTACCTTTAGTTCAGTGGTTTTCTAATTTGGTGTGAGAATTTACCAAAGGGCAGAGCTTATTAAACATGCCAGTTCCAAGGCCTCCTTCTAGAGAGTCTGTTGGACCTAGGAGAATACATTTCTATCAAACACTCCAGATGGTTCTGAGGTAGGCAGTCCATGATCCACACTTGTGATAAATACTACTAGAGACAGAGGTGAAGGTGTTATATTGGTCTTTTTTCCCTCAGCCTCCCAAGAAGGAATGCAACAGCCACTTTTAAAACCTTATTTTTTGTTTGAGATTTTATTTATTTGTTTATTTGAGAGAGAGAGAGAGATAACATGAGCAGAAGGGAGGGGCAGAGGGAGAAACAGACTCCCTGCTGAGCAGGGAACCAGACTTGGGACTCAATCCCAGGACCCCGAGATCATGACGCAAGCCGAAGGCAGATGCTTAACTGACTGGGCCACCCAGGTGCCCCTAATTTTAAGGAAATTAAACCCACCTCAGACCTTTGTAAAGGAATCTTGGTCTTTGTATTCTTATTTGCCTCCTGCTTTTATGTACTTTCTTCCTCCTCATCCCTATCCTGATCTTCTGAGTTATGTTTGAATTTTCTTGTTTGTAATTACTCCTTGCCTAGATGATTTATGTTGTATTTTCTTATTTAAGAAATTTTATTTAAGATTTTTGTTAAATTCTGGGTCCCAAAATATTACCAAACAACTCATTGAGAACACAAAGCTGAATTTATTCTTGCCATAGTAAGGGAGATTACTGCATTGACAACATCTTTGCATCTTAGAGAGAGGACAAAGTTGGGGTATTTATGAGAGTTTTGAAGTCCGGTTTATGTCTGGACTTTCAGTGTCAGGGCTTGATTAGAACTGGGTAAGAGTTACTATGGAATATTTAAAAATTGGTGGATTTTGAAGTGATGGGTTGAGTCTGGGGATGTAAACTATCATTTATGTTTTTTTTTAATTGAAGACTTTAAGGATCTTTCATGAAATTCTTGGAATGAACAAAAAAGTTATTTGCAACTTTTATTTTACTGTGTAAGACATTCCTGGAATAGCAAAGTTATATTGATGATTACAGTGGAATAATACAGTCCTATAAATGTAGACAATAAACTGTGTAGGTGAAGATGATTTTGGCTGTCACAAACAAAAATAATTCTAATTATACACACTTTTAATTCATCTCTTTATTGGATTTACTGACATAAATTAAAGCATAAATGCTTGTTCCTTAAAAGTCTCAAGGTTTTTATATTTCCTGGGTTCTTTTATGCTTGAGAATGTTGCTTTTTCAATGTGGAAAACATTTTGGTGAGATATAATGTTCTTAGGAGACAGTTTCTTTCCCTGTGAAAGAAAAAAAAAGTTTTCTAACATGTTTTCTATGTATATTTGGATAAAGAAGTTAGAGAGAAATAATTGATTAATAATAGTTTACATCCAAAGTGCCTGGGTGGCTTAGTCAGTTAAGCATCTGACTCTTGGATTCAGCTCGGTTCATGATCTCAAGGTTGTGAGATCGAGCCCTGTGTCAGGCTCCACACTGGATGTGAAACCTCCTTAAGATTCTCTCTCTCTGCCTCTCCCCCCTCTTTCTCTCTCTCTAAAAAAATAATAGATTGCATCCACTCTCCTCTATATTAAAATTTTTATTTATTATTATTATTTTTAAAATATTTGTTTATTTATTTATTTTTGAGAAAGGTCTATGCCTTAGGTGAGGCTTGAACTCATGGCTGTGAGATCAAGAGCGGCATGCTCTACTGACTGAGCCAGCCTGTCACCCTTATATTAAAATTTAAAATTTAAGTTCATATAATTTTAAAGGAAGAAAAATGGATGAAACTGAACAACTTCTAAATGTAAGTGAATGTTTATTCATGAAGATATATTACTTTGTAAAGAATCCTTCGGAGTTTAACAATAAAAGGTTATGAAAAAACTAGGCCCTGGGGCGCCTGGGTGGCTCAGTCGGTTAAGTGTCTGCCTTCAGCTCAGGTCATGAACTCAGGGTCTTGGGATTGATTCCTGCATGGCGCTCTCTGCTCAGCAGGAGCCTAGTTCTTTCTCTTCCTCTGCCTGCTGCTCCCCCTCCTTGTGCTCTCTCTCTGTCAAATAAATAAATAAAATCTTAAAAAAAAAAAAAAAAGAAAAAACTGGGCCTTTGGAGCCATTTGTTCCATGATGTATTTTTTTCATGTTATCTATTATTTTGCTAATATATAAGTAAGAATATTTGTACTTTTCAATTTTCCTCCCTCTTGCTGATTTTCTAGGTAAATTGTCATTTTCATGTTTTCAGGCTTAGGACATCTTAACACTGTTTGGGGACCACAAGTCTTGCTATCAGCTGTTTCACCACAACTTCCCTATTTAAGAATACCTTTATTTTGATTCATCTCTTGGCTGGTTGGATTTCACTGTCAAATAGACTTTTTGTCCAAAAGAGGCATGTAGATATTGTGTCCCTGAGATATATAGATATAGATAGGCATATATCTATTTATATAGGTATAGATATAAAATATATAATATGTAAAATAAGGAATTGGCTCATATGATTATGGAAGCTGAGAAGTCCCAAGATCTGCAGATGGAGAACCAAGAGAGCTGGTGGTGTAGTTCCAGTTCAAGTCCAAAGGTCTGAGAACCAAAAGAGCGAATGGTATAATTTTCGGTCTAAGTCTGAAGGTCTGGGAAAACCAGTTGATGTAAGTTCTAGTCCTAGGGCAGGAGAAAGCTGATGTCCCAGCTCAACAGTTAAGCAGCAAAAATTCCCTCTTATTCCATCTTTTTTGTTCTATTCAGGTCTTCAACTGACTGGATAAAATCCATCCATATTAGGGAGAACAATTTGCTTACTCGGTTTACTGATTCAAATGTTAATCTCAACCAGAAACACCCTCACAGACAAATCCAGAATAAGATTTGACCAAATGTCTGGAAACCCCATGGCCTAGTTAATTGAAATTAACTAGTTAAAGTTAAATTGACACATAAAATTAACCATCAAATGTGTCTTCTCCTTTGGGTAAGTAGAGTATTATTCCCTTGTCTTTGAAATTCAATAAATTAACTAGGTTGTATTAATTATTCTATGTCCATTTTCACTTAAACAATTTCATCAAATAGTCCCCAGAAGCCATTACCAGTTATCCCATCCCCACCCTGTGACAGTCATCAAAAAGAAAAAAATATATAGGAGACTCTCTTGTCAACAAGAAAGACATATTAATATTTGTTGAAATGAGAGATATGCAAAATGTGCAATTCCATAATTCTGTAATTTATTTAACAAGTAGTGTCTGCTATCCATTTGCTAGACTCTTTTTTAAAAAGATTTATTTATTTACTTAAGTAATCTCTACACTCAACATGGGGCTCGAAGTCACGACCCCAAGATCAAGAGTTGCATGCTCTACCAAACTCACTCAGGTGCCCCTGCTAGATTCTTTTCTAGGTGAATTTGACAGATAAAGTCTCTGCTCTCAAGTTGCATCTAAATTTATTGTATGATCCATAGTTAATTGCTCACATTTTCCATTATCATGGCTATAAGGTATGTTTAGTGCTCATTTGTCTTATTCATGGGTACCATTATCTTTTCATGTACTGGAGAAATTTTCTTGTTATATCCCACCATCTAATGGAAGAGTCAGGACGCAGATTAGTGGACATCCTTGCCACCACCACAGGCATGTGACATTGGCTTCAGCGATCATATGTAGCAGTGTGGGGCTTTGATGCGGGAATTAGAGAGGAGGAAAGAGTGGCTTAAAATAATCATTCAAATGTTTCTCATAATTCTGTCAAGAATTTGGGCAAGGCACAATAGGGATGATTTGTCTCAGCTCCACAAAGTCTGGGGCCCCATTTGGGATGCCTGGAATATTGAGGACAGCTGGGGGCTGGAATATTGAGGACAGCTTCTTCACTCATGTTTCTGGCACTTGATGCTTCTTCATGTGGCTTTTGCTCTATGTTGCATCTCATCCTCAGGGCCACTCCACAGGGCCTCTTCCTCTAGTTACTTAACCCTCTTGCATGCCAGCTTAAGGGCCAAAGAGCATGAAGCAGAAGCTGTCAGATATTCTTAAAGCCTAATCTAGGAGGTTCTAGATCATCTGCTCTATGTTCTAGAGGTCAGAATAGTTTTCCTTTGAATGCATTTAATTTGTAAATGGTTCGGACTTTGAAAATGCAACTTAAAAGAATCATAAGGTGACATGTTGATTTTTCTTCCTAATTTCTCCTCAGTTTTAGGCAATCAATAGAAGAGTAACATTAGAGCAGTTTTGCTTATTTTCCACTGTTAATGTTAGATACGAAAATATTCATAGTTTGGAAACTATTGTAGATTTAAGTGTAGATTTCTTCTGAAACCAAAAGGTCATTCAAAAATTATTGTGAAAGGTACTATAAGAAGAGTACAATATCGGGTGCCTGGGTGGCCCAGTTGGTTAAGCGACTGCCTTTGGCTCAGGTCATGATCCTGGAGTACCGGGATCGAGTCCCACATCGGGCTCCTTGCTCAGTGAGGAGTCTGCTTCTCCCTCTGACCCTCCCCACCTCATGCTTTCTCTCTCTCTCAAATAAATAAATAAAATCTTAAAAAAAAAAAAGAGTACAATATGGTGGTTAGGAGAGCAATTTTTGAAACTTGGCTACCAATTTCAAATCCAGCTTCACCTCTTATTGGCTGCATGATGTGGAACATGTTACTTAGCCCATCTGTGCCCCAAGTTCCCCAAATGTAAGACGGAGATGTTAACAGTTCCTCCCTTACAGGGTGACTGTGAAGATTAAATGAATGCATACATGTAAAGCCCTTACAATAACTAGCCTCTACTAAATGCTCATCAATTTTAGCTGTTATTATTATTATTATTATATAAAATTATCAATTCAGTAGAATATGGCAAAGGAGAAAAAGTGAAAACAAAAAAGAAAATAGTAAAACTATGACTAGTGTGATAGTATATATGAAGATTCAATAAATGTATATGGATTGTATATCTTCACTATTAAAAGACAGATAATTAGATTGGATAAACCTTACAGAATCTCTCTAAGTGATGTATCCAAGAGCCAAATCTGAAATTAAACCGTACAGAAAGATAAAAAAATAAAAAGGTGATTAAAATACATATCAGGAAAACTATAATCAAAAGAAAGCTGGCAAAACAAAATAGTACAAAGTAGAAACCAAGGCAAAAAGCGTTATTACTACATAATAAAAAGGGAAGAATTTAGTAAGAAGATAGAAAAATTATGAACTCCTGTGTACACAGTATTGTCTCAAAATATAAAACTGACACAATCATAAAATAAATTTGACAAATTCACAAACACATTGGGAGACTGTTAATAAACCTTTATTAGGAATTGATAGATCAAGTTGATAAAAAAGTAGTGATTTTGAACAAAACTGATAGCTTGATCTGTACCCCAAAATAGAAAATATACATTCTTTTGAGGATAAATGAAACAATAATAAACATTGGCCAGGTATTAGTTCTCAAAAGAAGTTCTAGTGAAGGTTGGAGCATGTCCTCTGAACACAGTCTTAATGGAAGCCATGAATAAAAATTATTTATAAAAACTCCATAGATTTATAAACTAAAGAAGCAATACTGCATAAGAGATAAAGGGGAAATAAAAATGAAAATTACGATCTATTTAGAATTGAATGACAATAAAAGTTCTACTCATCAAAGTTGCTAAGAAAAGTACATGAAAGTTCACTTATAGCTCATTCTGAAAATGATTCAAATTATTTAAACAAGGGCTTGGAAAGCTAAAGAAAATTGATGAAAGGAAAGAAGAAAGATAAAAGAAATGAAGTAAGAAACAGAAACAAAGGATCAAGAAAAACAAAACTGGTTCTTTATTAAGATTTTGGCTGTATTTTGGTATATGTGAAATGTTCTCTTGATTGCTCTCTCATAGAGACAAGAAAGGAAGAGATGTGCATTGAAAGAAGAGAATTTTAGAATTTTTCAATGAACTTTAGGTCTCTGTTGACATGTTATTTAATCACACAGATATATTCCTTACCTTACTTTCTTTTTTTTAAAGATTTTATTTATTTATTTGAGATAGAGAGAATGAGAGACAGAGAGCACGAGAGGGAGGAAGGTCAGAGGGAGAAGCAGACTCCCTGCCGAGCAGGGAGCCCGATGTGGGACTCGATCCAGGGACTCCAGGATCATGACCTGAGCCGAAGGCAGTCGCCTAACCAACTGAGCCACCCAGGCACCCTACCTTACTTTCTGTTGTTAGTTTAGGTTCTAAGAAATAAGAAAATAGTTTCCCCTTTGGAATTCACATGATTTAGAAAGTAAATACATTTTCTGATGCATTTTTTCAAGTATTTTTGTCCCACTATAAATTCAAAGCAAAATGTTTAAGACAAAATTAAATATAAATGTAAATATACATATTTAAGGCAAAGATAGTTACACATTCATCACAGAGAAGTGGAGTAGAAAGTATATATGCAAAAACCAAATTCCTACCTACTTTGAGTTGAAGCATATGTGGAATGTTTCAGACATACATACAAGAATGGGTTGAATGAATTTAATAAATAAAAAAATGTTTTTCCTAAAATTTCAGGGTTCAGGTACCTTAATATTCTGCAGCTACATCTGTCTTTTTAAAGAGCCACACCTTTTACATTATCTAGAATGATGCCATCTGTTTTATTATCAGGGAGGTTACTAATGGGAAGTGTCTGCGAATAGACTGATTTCGTCTATTTGATATGCTAATAAATCCTGGGGAAGGAATTGTATTTTATTGAATTACTTACATTTACATAGCTGGAATTGCTGTCATTTTCTCTTCTATGAAACCTTAATTCCCTTGTTCAAATTGCTCAAAATACGTTGTCAATGAATGCTGTAATAGATAACCAAATGAGTTTTGCAGTCATAGAATATCCTGGTGCTCTTATTCAACATAATTATTTTGAACTTTAAATCAAATGGGCTCATTATTTTCTCTCTTTAACATGCCTCATAGTTAAGGAAAAATTAGTATTAGTCTAGAATTAGAATGTTTTAGTCTTTCTTACCTCAACACTTGTACTCTCCCTATTTTTTTAGAATTAACTCTGATTTTGTGGTTTTTATAGATTTCCAATCTCAAGGATTCATTACATTGTCATTTTATTTTCAAGAACAAGCTATGTACACTTTAGATTACATCAGTATAAAATTTGCATTGCTAGTCATTGTTAAAAGGAAATGGAAAATATTAGTTTTGTTTAGTAGGCATTTATTAAGCATCTAATGTATGCTCGTTGTTGAGAGGGGAAAAATATAAAAAATGACTGCTTATTTCACTCAAAACCGACATTAGTAATCAATTGTTAAATTGATGGTGCAAAATTTAAGTGCTATTTTGGACATTTCAACTTTTCTCTTGTCTACCAGAAGTATCACCATAAAAAGATTAGTTTGGATCATTCACACAACAAGAAGTTGATGAGCCCTTTCCATATATGATGGACTAGAACTGTGAACAACAGAGAGGTAGTTCCTCCCTGCACAATGCTGGGAAAAACTTAGCAAAGGGTTTTAGAGGGAAAAGAGTCCTCTACTAAAGGGCAATTTCTGAGATTTCAAAAAGTGATGACTAATATGGTATTCTTTTCCTTTAGACTCAAAAGAACCCCAAGGGGAGGCCTGTGATCACAGGCATGTTCTGTCTTGTCTGCATTACTCAGTGATGGAAACATGGTTGATTGATTTCTAGGCCTCAGTAGGCATCTGACACCACATTTATCAAATACTGCCATTCAGATTCTCATCTTTCACCTGAAAGCAAAGCAAACTTGGTTTGTTAAGTCCATGTAAAAATGAGATTGTGGTTAAAGCACAGTAAAACTTATGCTGTTCTTTAGGGCACATATTTTTTCTTCTTAAGTAAAAAAAATGCCACATATAAATGAAATCATATGATAATTGTCTTTCTCTAATTGACTTATTTCGCTTAGCATAATACCTTCTAGTTCCATCCATGTCATTGCAAATGGCAAGATTTCATTTTTTTTGATGGCTGTGTAATATTCCATTGTATATATATACCACATCTTCTTTACCCATTCATCTGTCCATGGACATCTGGGCTCTCTCCACAGTTTGGCTATTGTGGACATTGCTGCTATAAACATTGGGGTGCAGGTGCTCCTTCAGATCACTACATTTGTATCTTTGGGGTAAATACCTAATAGTGCGATTGCTATGTCATACAAGAAAATTGATACTTGAAGAAGTAAGATAACTTACTACATTTCATAGAACTATGAAGTGCCAAGTCCTAGTTTTTAAAACAGATCTGCCTGATTCCAAAGCCTATTTTTTTAACCATTCTGCTATAGTGTTTAAGTTTTTATTTATCCAATTTGTAGTTCTCTTTTCTTTCTCCCAAACATTTTTGCTCCTATTTCATATACAGACTTGAAGACTTCTGTAGATCAAAACTTAAGACTTACTACTAACATTTATTGAACTTCCTTAACATTTATTGGTGCCAACCACTTTAGCCGGCCCTGTTTTTATCAAAGTACATTGATTACTACCATTACTTGAAGTGTATACAGAGTCCTTGCAAAATTTAATTAAAGTATCTATTACACCTTTATGACATCAGGACATATCATGTGTGATTCTGTTTTTATTCTCCTCCAAATCTTGTCTACCAGTTTTATTTTCTCTCTGCCCCATGTCCAAACATCTAATGTTCTTGTACTGCTTTCCAAATACATGGCCTTTTGGGAATTTTCCGGGTTTTCCCTAGAGCAAAAGTATCCAACGATGGTCCATAATCCAAATCTGACTTACAGAACTGGTATGTCTACTTTGTACATTGTTTTTATGTTTTTTTTTTAAACCAACAGTTAAAACTCAGGAAATTTGATGTAAAATATCTGGATCCAAAACATAATCTGGCAATACTGGATCTGAACTTCTGTAATAAATGCTTAGCTCTTGGTAATAGGTCCTCCTTTACACAGAGTGGGTTCTCTCCTATTTGTTGGACATAAGCACTCACAATTGGCTTTCCAAATCTAGGCCAAATGCCAGTTGCCATTTATCATTGTGCATGCACTGTTCGTTTTCTCACCGTAGAGAACTATTTCTCTGTACTATGTCTTAAAGGTGGGAAAATGAAAAATAAACCTAAAGGTCAATATACTTCAAGAAAAATGGAAGAAAATACATTTTTCTCTAGATGTGAAGAATATTAAACAATTTTTAACATGTAAGCAAAATATGTGTCTTATACCAATGTTTTTCACTAATTTGTGTTACCACTCTGGTGACAAGAGTTTATGACTTTGGCTTTAGAGTAGTCACAAACACTGAAGAATTACCAAAAAGAAACAAGGACTGGAGTTAGCAAAATTCTCTTTGGTTCAGTCTAATTCCTTTAAGGTCACCTATATTTCTTTGAAGTTTTTAACTTAAAAGTCATGAATTTAATCAAATCAAATCAAATCACTGAGCAAATTCATTTGTGAAGAATTATGTGTAAGAGCAGGCCCTTCCATTGTTACTTTATCTTCAAAAAGTTTATGTATTTTTTCTTTCAAATTTAATAAAATAAATTTACGTGTATTATATAGTATTCAGTTATAAGCCAGTTACCTAATCAATATCCCTTCCTCCTTTCTCCTTACTAACAGAAGCTGTAGTCTTTTGAAGCATCAATGAAACTGAAAAATATTCATCTTCAAGACTTCTTTGCAGCTTAGAGTAGCTATATAATCCAGGCAATGAGATATATGTGGAATTCAACTGGATAGGGCTACTGAGAAAGCCTTTTTTGGGTTAAATTAGTACAGCCTCGGTTGGCACACTCCCTTTTTTGGTATTTTACCCTAAATTTCCTTCTCCTTCCTGCCTAAAATATATATGCAGTTCCTGAAGATGGAACAGCATTTTTGTGATGACAAGGGCAAAAGCCAAATGCTCAAGTTGAGTAGAAAAAAGTTAGATTGAACTTGAATCCTTTATGCTTTTATGGAGTTACCATGGCAGAGTTGGACTACTTAGTTTCATACTTCTAGTTATTGAGAAAAATATTCTGTTTAGTTAAGCTTCTGTAATTATGTTTCTGATGTATGCATTCAGATACAACTTATAACTAAAAGAACATCTAAAACCTGGAAGCAGACTGCTATAAATAACAGATCCTAAAATACAGTGGGGATGGAACTTTGGGGAAAAAAAATCCTGAGAAAACCCAAGTCTAGATATGACTTATCTGCAGACTAGTGTGGCAAACTCATCCCTGTTTGCCTGGGATTATTTCAGTCTTAAAATGGAAAGTTCTACATCCTAGGAACCCTCTTAGTCTTAGGCAAGTCAGATGGTTGGCCACCTTACTGCAAGCAAAGGGAGAAGGAAGTACGTCTTTATTTATTAATTTTATTTTTTAAAAAGGATATATTTTTTTATTTTGAGGGGGGAGGAGCAGAGGGAGAGAATCTTTCATGATTCCCCACTGAGCAAGGTGCCTGACGTGGGGCTTGATCCCACAACCCAAGAGATCATGACCTGAGCTGAAACCAAGAGTTGGACGCTTAACCGACTGAGCTACCCAGTCACCCCAAAAAGTACATCTTTAATAGGGGAGACACTTTATCTTAGCCTGCAATCTATATTGACTGATAGGATAAAAATGCCAACCACTTCTATGTCTGTCACCAAAGCCAATGCAAGCATCATACGGAGGCCCCAGTTCTCTTCTAAGTTCAGGTCTCTCCTAAGATATCCTAAGGAACTGTCTATACAAGGTCTTTGAATAGGATTGTTTTATAAGGAATTGAAGAGAAACAATGCTTATTTTTTGAGGGAATTCTATTGTCAAAGATACACAAACTTAAGCAACAGACTATGATTACTCAACCTCTAAAGTTACATAAAGCTCCAAACATACATAAAATATGAGGGGGCTGTGAAACCATGTAGCTCCAGGAAAGACATTCTCTATAATGTCTACCTCACTTATAGACCTTAAGAATGACAGATGAAGAGAATCGCCCCCGCGAAAAGACTTAAGATCTGTGGATGGCCATGGGTGGGGGGAAGATCTAGAGCTGTACTGTCTCTAAAGTGACTAGTAGCTACACTGAGATGTGTTATAAATGTAAAGTACACACTAGGTTCCAAAGACTTAGTATGTAAAAAAGAATATAAAATATCTACTTAATACTTTTTCATGTTGATTACAAGCTGAAATAAGATTTTGGCTATACTGGGTTAAATGAAACTGAGTTTTCTGAGTGATGTCGGAAAGATGGTGGAATAGGCAGTCCCAGACTATCTTTATTAGAAGTCCAGAATCTGATTAAGAAGTTGCAGCACCTCAGACAAATATAAAACTGAAAACAGCTGCACTGAAATGGGTAAGAAGAGCAATTTCATTTTATCTGTGTCAGCCCCAACCCCCGCAAACTGGCACAGCTCAGTGCCAGGAGAGGTCAGCTCAGCCTGTGACTTCTACAGTTGTGTGTTGAGGGGAAGGAGAGTGGAGCATGCACCTGGCCTCCCTCTCTTTTACTGTGTACTCCAAAGGGCCGGTTTCTGTCTTGCTTCTCACTGAGTGCTGAAAGAATTGTCATTGTCTGGATGCCTTAAACAGGTAGGAAAAAGGAAAAAGGGAAGAAAGCTCCCTGAAGCAAGATTGGGAAAAGGCTTTCCCCCAGCAGAGAGGGAGGGAAGTAGAACATGTCTTTAACGTCTCCAGTTTTAGTGCACTCCCTGCCGGACAGTTTCTGTTTATTGTTCACAGCAAATGCCAAAGGAACCAGCACAGTCAGACACCAGAGGGAGCAAGAGGTTATGGGTTCTTCAGAAAACGGAGGCGGGGGGAGGGGGGGGGGGGGGGGGGGGGGGTGGGAGGGTGGAGACTGAATGCTGAATGCCTGAGCCAGGTTGATGAAGGTCTTTCCCAGTCAAAGCCAGTCCATAAAGTCTGATAGAAGTGATGGTTTCTTCAAATGTGCAGACATCAACCTAAAACTACTGGAACATGAAGAATGTCCAAAGGAATAAAATAAATCTCTAGTAATTGACCCTAAAGAAATGGAGATATATGAATTGCCTGATAAAGAATTCAGAATAATCATCTTAAAGAAGCTGTCTTAGTCCCTTTGGGCTGCTATAAATAACTACCGCAGACTGGGTAGCTTACTATGGAAATTTGTTTCTTACAGTTCTGGAGGCTAGAAGTCCAGGATCAGAGTGCCAGCATGTTTAGGTGAAGGTTCTCTTCTGGGTTCCAGACTTCTTATTGTATCTTCACTTGGGGAAGGGACTAGGGAGCTCTGTGGGGTCTCTTCTATAAGAACACTAATCCCATTCATGAGAGCTACCCCGCTCAAGATCTGATCACTTCCCAAAGGCCCCACCTACTAATACCATCACCTTTGGAAGTTAGCATTTCAACATAGGAATTTGGGGTGGGGGTGGGGCACAAACACTCCTCAATCAAAGGACATAGAGTGGCTGATGGATTAAAAAAACAAGATCTAATTATTTGCTGTCTATAAGAGACTCACTTTAGATTTAAGGACACATATAGGCTAAAAGTGAAAAGGTGGAAAAGGTTATGCCATGCAAATGATAACCAAAAGAAAGCAGGAGTGGCTACACTTACATTAGACAAAATAGTCTTTAAGTTAAAAACTGTTGCAAAAAGGTCATTATATAATGATAAAATGGTCAATTCATCAGGAAGATAATCACAATTATAAACATATATGGACCCAACATCAGATCACCTAAATATATAAAATAAACATTGACAGATCTGAAGGGAGAAATGATAGCAATTCAATAGTAGTAGGAGACTTCACTACCCGACTTTTAATTGTGGGTAGAACATTGAAACAGAAAGTCAATAAAAAGACAGTGGACTTTCACAACACTATAGTCCAAATGAACCTAACAGACATTTACAAAACAGAATATACTTCAGAATAAATCACAAGTTAGGTCACAAAACAAATTTAGGAAGATTGAAATAATACCAAGTATCTTTTCTTATTACAATGGAATGAAACTAGAAATTAATAAAGAAGGAAAGCTGGAAAATTCACAAATATGTAGGAGTTAAACAACACACTCTTTGACAATCCACTGGACCAAAGAAGAAATCAAAAGGGAAACTAGGTATTACAAAATATCTCAAGATAAATGAAAATGAAAACACAACATACCAAAACTTTTGGGATGTAGCAAAAACAGTACTAAGAGGGAAATTTATAGTGATAAATGCCTATGTTAATAAGAAGGAAGATTTCAAATAATAATATAACTTTATACCTCAAGGACCTAGAAAAAGATGAACAAATTAAGCCCAGAGTTATCAGAAGGAAGAAAATAATAAATATTAGAGTAGAAATAAATGAAATAGAGAATAGAAACCTAGAACAAAATTGATGAAACTAAAGAGCTGATTTTTGGAAAAGGTAAACAAAATTGACAAACCCTTAGCTATACTAATTAAGAAAAAAAAGAAAGAAGACTCGAAGTCAGAAATGAAAGAGGAGACATTACGATTGAAGTCACAGATTTTAAAAAGGATCATAAGCGACAATTATGCACAATTATATACCAACAGATTGGAAAACCTAGAAGAAATTAATAAATTCCCAGAAAGATACAACCTATCAAGATTGAATTGTGAGGAAATAGAAAACCTGAGCAGACTAATAACAAATAAGAATATTGAAACAGTAATCAGAAACATCCTAAAAAGAAAACCCCAGGATCAGATGGCTTCACTGGTGAATTAAACCAAACATTTAAAGAAATAACACCAATTCTTCTTAAGTTTTTCCAAAAAATTGAAGAGGAAAGTACAGTTCCAAACTTGTTTTATGAGCCCAGCATTATCCTAGTACCAAACCTAGATAAAGACACCACAAAAGAAGAAAACTCTCGGCCAATATCCCCAATGAATACAGATGCAAAAATGCTCAACAAAACATTAGAGAACTCAATTCAATAGCACATTAAAATGATCATACACGATGATCAAGTGATATTTATCCCTGTGATGAAAAGATGGTTCAAAATAGGAAAATAAATTAATTTCATACATCATATTAACAGAATGAAAGATAAAAGTCTCATGGTCATCTCAATAGATGCAGAAAAATCATTTGACAAAATTCAACACCCTTTCATGATAAAAACTCTCCACTCTCTAGTTATAGAAGGAATTTACCTCAATATTATAAAAGTCAGATGTGGAAAACCCACAGCTAAATCATACTCAACAGTGAAGAACTGAACACTTTTCCTCTAAAATCAGAAAGAAGACAAGAATGCCTTCTTTCACTAGTTCTATTCAATAAAGTACTGGAAGTCCTAACCAGAGCAACTAGGCAAGAAGAAGATATAGAAGTCATCCAAATCAGAAAGAAAAAATAAAATTTTCTTTGTTTGCAGATAACATGATCTTATATGTATAAACCCCTAAAGACTATACAATAAAATTTGCTAACAAGTTCAGTACAGTTGTAGGCTACAAAATCAACATACGAAATTTTTCATTTCTATACACCAGCAATAAACTTTCAAAAAAGGAAATTAAGAAAATAATACTTTATGATAATTTCAAAAAGAACAAAATACTTAGAAATACTTAGCTAAAGAAATGGAAGACTTGTACACTGAAAACTATAAAACATTGCTTAGCGAAATTAAAGACACAAATAAATGGAAAGGCATCTTGTGTTCACAAACTGCAAGACTTAATATCGTTGAAATGTCCATACTACCCAAAGTGATCCACAGATTCGATGTGTTCCCTATCAAAATACCAATGGCATTTTAAACAGAAATAGAAAAAGAAATCCTAAAATTCATATGCAATCACAAATGACCTTAAAAAGCCAAAGTAATTTTAAAGAAGATCAAAATGGGAAACATCACACTTCCTCATTTCAAAATATATTACCAAGCTACGGTTACTAAAACAGTATGGTACTGGCATAAAGATAGACATTTAGACCACTGGAACATTTTAGAAGCCCAGAAATAAATCCATGCATAAATGGTCAACCAATCTTTGACAAGGGAGCCAAGGATATACAATGTGGAAAAGATAGTATCTTCAACAAATGGTGTCGAGAAAATTGGATATCCACATGTAAAATAATGAAATTGCATTCTTACCTTACATCATACACAAAAGTCAATTCAGAATGAATGAAAGATTTAAACGTAAGACCAGAAACTATTAAGCACTCAGAAGAACATATATGGGACAAGCTTCTTGACATCGTCTTGGCAAGGATTTCTTGGACAGGACATCAAAAACACAAGTAACAAAAACAAAAATAAAGTGGAACTACAACAAATTACAATACTTCTGCACAGCAAAAGAAACAACAAAATGACAACAAGACCTATGGATTGGGAGAAAATGTTTGCAAACCATGTATCTTATCATAAGGTGTTAACATCCAATATATACAAGGAACTCCTGCAACTCAACAGCAGAAAACAAAACCAAAAAATCCCACAAATAACCTGATTTAAAAATGGGCAAAGGAATTGAATAAACATTTTTCCAAAGAAGATATACAAATGGCCAATGGGTATATGAAAAGATGCTTAGCATCACTAACCATCAGGGAAATGCAAAACAAAACAAAACCACAATGAAATTTCTCCTCACACCAGTTACAAGGGCTATGATATTAAAGAAAAAGTAAGTAAAGGTAAGAAATTAGAACACTTGTATATTGTTGGTAAGAAATTAGAACACTTGTACATTGTTGGTAGGAATGCAAACTGGTGCAGCTACCATGGAAAACTGTATGGTGGTTCCTCAAAAAATTAAAAATAAAATTACCATATAATCCAGCAATCCACCTTCTGGGTGTTCAGAAGAATTGACCCACCTATATTGTCTATAAGAAACTCATTTTAAATGTTAAGACACAGAAAGATTAAAGGTAAAGGGGGTCAAAAGCAAATGTAAAAAATAATAAAAGTAAAGATTAAAGGTAAAAAGGTACTATGCTAATATGAATCAAAAGTGTTGTCTGGGGGAAAAAAGTGTTGTCTGGAAGGAGAGCAGCAATCTTTTGGCCATAAGGATGAAGCCACTTACTAAAGTGGATAGACCAGAGATCAGCAAGGAGCCTGGGTCTTGGATGGCTTCCTTAAGCACTCTATTAGCCCTGGACTTTGTGCCTCAGTCTTCTGTTAGGTGAAAAAAATAAACCCCTACTTGGGCAAACCATGATAATTGTGACATATGACTGCAAGTAATCTAACTGATACTAAGGGAAACTAACATTAATAGATGATTCTCTTTAAGGAGCTTCATTTATTTTATTTAATCCTTACAACAGCATTTCAAAGATAAAGAAACTGAGGTTCAGAATTTAAGTAACTAGACTAAGGTTACACAGCTGGTATATAGAGATGCTTAGGTATGAAACCTGGTCTTTAACGTCCCATCATATCATTGTCATTATCATCTCCATCATTATAGGGTTAACATCATTTGTTTGTTTCATTAACATGTTTGCACTAGAAATGTTTTACCAAGATGAGAATAAATTCTTTACATAATTTTCAGTGAACATAAATACTTGTTCATATTTGTAATTTATATATATTTTTAAAAGTGTTAGAGAACAAATAAGCCCTTTTACCTGAAAGCTGAAGTCAGAATAAGGTTAGATGTATTGATTTGACTTTCATGCATCGTTTTGTGTGTGTGAGGTTTTTTTTTTTCTCCCAAGAAAAATAAATCTCTGGCTTTTTAAAAACTTTTATTTCTTTGCTGTAAAACTGGTTACAAAGATATGATGTTAGGCAAAAGAAATGTACAATTGGGAAAGAATTGGAGAGATTAGATTAGAAGGGAGGGATGTGCATTTACTCAAGCAGAAACATATCTTGAAGGCTAATAAAGAAGAAAGATATTGCAGACTATATTTATGTACACTTTGTCAGGGATGGATGAAGCCAAATGATTTTGTACTCTCAAGATAATTTGTACAAGTTTCTGGAAGATATTAAACTCAGAATCTTTTTTTTTTTTTTTTTTTTGCCTATCACCTTTGTCTTAAACTTTTAAAGTCATGTCTGATTTGAGGGCAATATCCATCTGTTTCTGGTTTATTTCCACTTTACTTATCAACTTATTATTTTATTTGCAACATAATCTCTGAAATACAGGGCTTCGGGAACAGCTAAATTAAGTTTTCTTTTACCTCTCATAATGAAAAACATTGCAAATCAGAGTCCAAAAGCCCTAAACACAAGGTTGTAATGGGTATCTACAGGTGTCTCTTCAAGTTAGACCCTATACCAAATTGATATAATCTGAGGCCATTCTTTTAGTAAATTCTTCTTTTTTGGAAGATTGCAATACTTTCTTAGTAGAATCAAGGAATTTAATTTTTATTAAACTCTGCAAGATTTTTCAGAGTTACTTCAATTATTGAGTCCCAACAAGGGGCTGGGCTCTTTTGGGAATAAGAAAGTTATATTAGTCATATTCCCAACACTCAAATAACATCATGATCCATTAGATAGGTCAGACATAAGTGACAGACTGGAGGATGAAAAAGGTGTTACTAGTCTGGTGATGAGAGCTATAGACATTTTTTGGGTTTATCAGAGTCTTCAGTTAGGGTTATAAGAGACCTGTGTGTGTGTGTGTGTGTGCGTGTGTGTGCCTAAGAGATAATTAAAAGATTTATATATGAATGAAAAGAAGGCCAGAGTTGGGGCGGCAACCAGTGTAGAGAGCATTTCATAGACCATTACAACATCAATATGATACAAGAATGCCATAGATATTAGGGAAAGATGTTCATATATAAGGCAGGTTTGTGGAAAATTTGTGTTGGGGAAGTAAAATTTTATTCTCTCTCTATTTTTGTCTCTCAAATATAACCTTTACCTGGGGATTGGTGACTGCTTTATATCAAGTTCTCTTTTAAATCATATAATTTTTCTCTCTTGTTTTGGGCATCTTGAGTTCCCTTTTGGACATAGCTAAATATGTAACCTCTTTAGCATGTCTTGGTTTGGTAGAAACTTTATTTTTTTATTTTTTATTTTTTTTAAAGATTTTATTTATTTATTTGACCGAGAAAGACACAGCGAGAAAAGGAACACAAGCAGAGAGAGTGGGAGAGGGAGAAGCAGGCTTCCCGCAGAGCAGGGAGCCTGAAGCAAGGCTCGATCCCAGGACCCAGGATCATGACCCGAGCCAAAGGCAGACGCTTAATGACTGAGCCACCCAGGCACCCAAGGTTTGGTAGAAACTTTAAAAGTAATTTTATCTTTGGTTTACCTAAATAAACATTACTATAAAAAACAAACAACCCCCCCCCCTCCAAATAATTTAACCTTTGGAATTGCTGCTTGATTGTTATAAAAACTGAGGAATTTTTTCTAGAAGAAAAAGCTTTACAGAAGACTGCAAATTTATGTAGTTTTCCGATTTCATTGAACATTTCTGTTTTTGAAATGCATTGGGATGAAGGTGGACCCCTTAAGGTACAATTTTGAAAGGATGCAGAGAGATTCAGAAAATACAGGATCTGAGTAATACAGTATAGGTATTAATTTTACATGTGAAATTGATGCTTTTGTAAATAAAATCTATCTTATCTACTTGTAAGAGAAAATGTTTATCAAGTTGAAATTGCCAATTCCCTCTGTCTGCAAAATAGTTACAGACAGAGGAGGGCAGAGTAAGGTGGGGAATAGTTTCCATTATTTATATGACTCCCAGTTGTTTAGCTAGAGCTAGTCTCTAAAAATCCCCTTGCTGTAGAAATAATGGCAGGTGGACTGCATCATGGTTCAACCTCACTGCAGTTCTGGGAATCCATCAATAATGAGAGCTGAAGAATTCAGGAGACTCTGGCAAGGAACATAAAAGAAGACATGGTTTTCCCTTTTTTTTTTTTCCCCTAAATGATGAATCACAGTAAATGCATCCTTAAAATTGATTGTTTTAGGAATTCAGGGCCATGATGTACAAGAATAAATAAAAAAACACTCCTCATTTTTTTTTCTTGAACTCCTATACTGCCTGCTGGTTGAAGATTAAATCTTAGTTTAGTCATTTCAAGGGGTACCCACTCTTGCATGCATTTTTCCTGTATTGTATCTAAGTCCTAGAGGGCTTACTAGGAGGTTGAGAGGATTTTTTTCATTCTTGGTTATTGTCATCTATGCACACGACATTAGCTGAGACGTACACCACTTTTTCTCACTTTCAGTAATCAGTCCGTGAGTGTCACTAGAATACATGTGTGTTCATTGAGACATGTGTGTCTGAATCTCACAGCTTCTGAGCCCCACTCGGTATGTAAGGAAACTTTAGCTCTACTCCTGGATCCAAGGATGAAGGTGGAATGTCTCCAACTAGATAAATCTGGCAGGTATTCTGTTTACTACTCTCCTATGCTGCGGAAGGACATAGCTGTCAAGTCTTCTCTGTTTTATGTGAAAACAGAGAACACAGACGACCCCTCTTCTCAGATTCCAGGGTTTCTCTGCCTCCCACTCCCCAGGCTTTAAGGACTCTTTCTTAGGGGACCAACAGCATATAGCCTTCTTGCTTTCATAGTTTTCTCTTCTTCCTCCCCCTTTCCCACAGGCCCCACCGTTAAAGGGAGTCTTACGGTGCCTGGATGGCGCAGTCGGTGAAGCCTCTTGGTTTCAGCTCAGGTCATGGTCTCGGGGTGATGAAATTGAGCCACGCCCCCCCCCGCCCCGCCCCGCCTCTGGTTCGGTGCACAGTGCAGAGTCTGCTTAAGATTCTCTCCCTCTCCCTCTGCCCCTCTCACTCGTGCTTTCTCTCTCTCTCTCTCAAATAAATCTTTTTAAAAAAGGGAGTCTTTATGTAGTCTTTTCCTTTATTCTTTCTAATTTATCATTTAAAACATACATTTCATTTATTAAAAGATTTTTTAATTAACATTTTTTTATTGAAGTACAATTAACATACAGTGTTATATTAGTTTCAGATGGGTAATACAATGATTTAACAATTCTATACATTTCTCAGTGCTCATCAAGATAAGTGTACTTTTAATCCCCTTTATCAATTTCGTTCATCTCCCCGAGCCACCACCTCTCTGGCAAACATCTGCATTTAAGAGTCTGTTTTTTGTTTGTTTGCCTCTTTTTTTCTTTGTTCATTTGTTCTGTTTCTTAAATTCCACATATGCATGAAATCATATAGTATTTGTCTTTCTCTGACTGACTTATTGCACTTTGTATTATATCTCTAGCTCCATCCATGTTGTTGCAAATGGCAAGATTTCATTGTTTTTTGTGGCTGAATAATATTCCATTGTATACACATGCCACATCATACATTTTATTTTTTCATTTTTTTATTTTTTAAATTTACTTATTTATTTTAGAGAGAGAGAGGGAGCACCAGCAGGTAGGGCAGAGGGAGAAGGAGAGAGAATCTCAAGCAGACTTCGCGCTGAGTGCAGAGCTGGAGGCGGGCTCCATCTCACAACCTTGAGATCACAACCTGAGCTGAAACCAAGAGTCGGAGCCTTAACCAAGTTCGCCACCCAGGTGCCCCCATTTTATACTTTTAAAAGTTCAGATTTTGGGACCTCAGTAACTCAAACCCTTGAAAATTAAATGTTTTGGGTTTTGAAACTCAAAAGCCATGTCTCTGCCTTTCTGTTGATCATCATGCTTCCTGAGACTATCATTATACTTGTTTTGTCTTAGTAAGGAAGAATCACAGGGTAATAGAGGTAATATATCAAAACATATAGAGTGACACTTGTGTTATTAGCAATCCTTATGGAAATGTTTATTCTTGAACCTCTATCTCATTTTTAAGAATTGTGAAGAGTCTGAGGTTTCACCCTACTTACAACTAACAAGTTAACCTGACACAGTCTCGTGAATGATGGTGGAAGACATGAGACTCCTGAGTCAGAGACCAAGGTCAATTTATTACTCCCGGAAATAGCAGTGGCCACAGTATCAATCAACATTTTTGTGCCATTCCTGGAGTCCATGCCCAGAGTGACAGATGACACCTGTATATGTAGTGTATTATGTTACAGGAGAGGAATCTTTAGCTTTGAGAATCTGAGTATTTCATAAAAGGCAGTAAGTATACCTGTCCTTTGATTCAGAGAGAGCTGCTATCTCTATCTTCCAAACCTGTCCTTTGCTCTGAAGAGAGACACTGTCTGTAGAGCTGTTTGCTATGCAAACATCTTTGAAAAGATAATATGTAACAAAGGGCAATCTTACAAGTAATGCAGGAGTGAACTTTAAATTTTTTAAAGTTTTATTTATTTAAGTAATCTCCATACCCAATGTGGGGCTCAAACTCACAACCCCAAGATCAAGAGTCACATGTTCATGTGACTGAGCCAGCCAGGTGTGTCGCAGGAATGAACTTTAAAAGATGACTCTTAAATGTCTAATTTTGAATTAGTCAGGAGAATGAAAGCAGGAAGATGAGAGGTGTAGGATGATATGGATACCTTTTCTTTTTCTTTTCTTCTTTCGTTTCTTCCTTCTTCCTCTTCCTAGCATGGGTCTCACCCCTCAGACTCTGCAATGTGGGAGTCATGCCACCAAGGTCCTCAGTGGCCCCACCCCCGTGACTCCAGACACAGACCACTTTCACTTATATTTCATTGCCTGAAGCAAGTGACATGATCACAGCTGCCTTTGAGGGGATAGGAAGCATAAATTAACCAAATATTCAGAAAGAAGAAAGCCAGATATTTGAGGAATAGAATAAATGACTTCAATGATGATTTATGTGCTTAAGGATTTCACATGGGAAGTAAAGCCCATAGAAATACCTGCCATAGAATTTGTCACACATTCTTTTTTTTTTTTAAAGATTTTTTTATTTATTTACTTGAGACAGAGAGAATGAGAGACAGAGAGCACGAGAGGGAGGAGGGTCAGAGGGAGAAGCAGACTCCCTGCCGAGCAGGGAGCCCGATGTGGGACTCGATCCGGGGACTCCAGGATCATGACCTGAGCCGAAGGCAGTCGCTTAACCAACTGAGCCACCCAGGCGCCCTGTCACACATTCTAATAAGCTATGTATCAAGTTGTTGATCAATGAAATGGAATTTGTTATTGCTTCCTGTGGGTGGTAGGGTAAAACTATGATAATGACAAGGTGATATTTGAGTTTCACCTTGATGAATATACAGGAGCATTCCAGGTAGAAAAATTGTGTGAGATAGAGAGTAGGGGAAAGGTGCCCTGAGGAGAGAAGAGATGTCATGAAAAATTATATTCAAGTCTCAGGAGCTTGGAGATGGCATTTATATAAGATATAGTAGGTGTTGAGGCACAAAGATGAATAAAAGAGATATCATGCCTGCCCTTTATCTTGTTGAGCATGTATTTCAGAAGAGTGAGTAGAAATCAAATATATATGTAGAGAATTAACAATTTAGTAATAAGTTGGATGAGTACTTTGAAGAGAAGCATCGTATTGAAGGACTACATTATGGGAATGTCATCTAGGCAGAAAGGTTATGGAATAAAGTTCATAAGCAAAGCATGTGGAGGGGTAGGGGTGGGCCTGGGGAAATAGTCCAGACAGAAGCAGCATGTGCAGAAGGCCCCAGGTTGGAAGGAATACGGCACACTGGTGAAGATGGAAGAAGTGGGTCTGGCATTCGAAGAGGGGCATCAGATGAAACTGGAGAGCAGTTAAGGTAGATAATGAGGGCCTGTAGACATTGTTTAGCACTCTGTTTTATCCTAAGATAAATGGGAAGCCATCAGCACATTTTATGTAAGAGAGTAACATATAGGCATTTTGTAAAGCTCACTCTGTCTGCAGTGTAGAAAAAGGATTAGAGGGTGTGCTACTGTGATTTATAATAAGAAATATATATTTGGTATCTGTCCCATTTCTGGCACAGAGCTCCTAAAACCCTTGGAATTTTCCTAGTGAAGAGAACAATAAAAGTGTCTTTTGTTATGTTAAGAAGGTGACTTTTGTATAATACCTAAGGATGGAGTCTGTGGCCAGGAGAACAAACCAGGCGATTAAAGGTTTGTAATTTTCAGTCCCTTTCCCTCCCAACCCACCCCTGGGGAAGGAAGAGAGGCTGGAGGTTGAATCAATTGCCAATGATCAATGATTTGATCAGTCATGCCTATGTAATGAACCCTCCATAAAAACACAAAAGAACAAGGACCAGAGAGCTTCTAGTTGGTGAACATGTGGGGATTCAGGAAAAGTACCCAGAAAGAGCATGGAAGCTCAGTGCCTGTTTTCCCGTAGCTTGCCCTATGCGTCTCTTCCTTCTGGTTATTTTTAAGTTATATCCTTTCATAATTAGTGGTAATATAGTAAGTAAAATGTTTCTCTGAGTTCTGTTAGCCATTCTAGAAAATTAATCAAACCTAGAGTGGGAGTTGTTGGAACCTTCCATTTATAGCCAGTTGGTCAGAAGCACAGGTAACAACCTGGTATTGTAATTGGCATCTGGGATGGGTGAGGAGAGAAGTCTTGTAGGACTGAGCCCTTAACCTGTGGGATCTGGTGCTGTCTCCAAGTAGAGAGTGTCAGAATTGAGTTGAATGGTAGGACATGCAGCTGGTGTCAGAGAATTGCTCGGTAGTGCGGAAAAAAGACACAGATTGTAATTGGTGTCAGAATTGGAGAGGGGCTCAAGAACTGATTTAAGAAGACAAGTTACAAGTTAGTTGTCCAGCTGAGAATTAAGGATCACTAGGATGAAAGTTAGACTTTGATGAAGGGATATACCACCCAAGTAGTTTCCCAGAGTGCCATTCACTAAAGGGTACTAACTATGGCTGTGTATATTTCAACGTGAAGAAAATTTTGTTTAATAAACTCCCCTAAGGAAGAGTATTCATGTGGTTTGAAGAAATACTGGATTAGTTACTTGGGATAAGTGTGAATTACCTCCACCCACCTTCTGACAAGAAAAATGTCCCAGTATTAATCGATAGTAACCATATCAAATGGATGAGCCCTTTTGCCTCATAGGGATAGAAATGAATTGCACAAGAGAGAGAGTGCTGCTGTCTTCCATTTCCCCTGTAAGACTTTGCCTTCTTCTAAACAAATATTTCACAAATATTTAAAGGATATTTTTTGAGTGGCACCGAATTATTAACTATTCCGGGATGCATAAATATCATGATTTTGCCCTGGATGGGATGATGACCATGGAGAGAAAGAGAAGTGAACATATTTGGCACATATATCAAGAACAATTGACTTGGTGACAAAATAAGAGGAAGGCTAGCAAATGGAGAGGTAGGGGTCTAGGATGACTCCTGGATTTCTGTATTAAAATGCGAGGCATACTGCTGTTGAAAGATAAACTGAGGCATGTTAATCATGTTAAGAGTTTATTTGAACAAATGTCTGTTCTAATCAGGCAGCACCAAACTAGAAGTGGTTAGGAGTGCTCCACAGACAGGAGGTAGGGGTAAGACTTTTATAGAGAAGACACAGAAGGAAGGTGAGGAAATTATTTGGTTGGTTATAGCTTACATGGTTGCCTTATTTGAAAAGCCTCATTGGCTATTTGTGATCAATTGTCCCTAAGTTTTGATTTTTTAACCTTGAGGCATTTACAGGCTAAGGTCTGAGTTTGCTTATGTAGGCTGCCAAAGCAGTAGAACCGTCTGTCTTTAAAAAAAAACAAATAAATAAATAAAAAAGAACTGTCTCAGGCTAAGGTCCTCTTTGTCCAATTAATTTAACACTGCAAAGTAGGATGAGGGTTTGTTTGTTTTTTTGCTTTTTGTTTTTAAATAACTAGGTAGATAATACACCCAACAATCTTTAACTTCTGGAGGTCTTGATAGAATGTCAACTAACAAATCCTTTTGTTCAAGTCTACCATAATGATCTAAAAAGACATATGACTGAGATCTTAATTACATACAGTAATATCTTATTAATCACATGTTCTACTTGCTTACACTGTTGAATGTCAATATAACTTTTAAGAAAAACATAGGTATTGGACTTATATTTGCCCTATAATAATTTAATGGGTAATTATCAAATACATTATGCCATTTGTCCTTTATAATCAATCTGTGAGGTAGTTAGGGCAGATATTATTCAATTTTGCAGATGAGAAAAATGAGATCAATATATGCTAAGTAACTTGTCACAGTTCACACAAAGTTCACACAGATGATTAGTGGTAGATCCAGAACTAAAATCCAGACATGATGGTTCCTGGTCCAAAGCTCTTTGTCATTATACCATCCAGTAGAATACAGGGTGGGGTGGTATCTGTGGTGATGAGAAAAGAGAATTGTAGGATGAGAAAAGTCTAAGGATTCCTGTATTATTTCACTGTTAGACATGGCTCATTTTTTGTTTGTTTCATGTATGGAGAAAAACATTTGTTTTGAATTGATAAGAAAAAGAAAGGCTGAGATACATACTGTCAAGGGTCCTCAAGGGAAGATACGATGCTAAATACTGTACTTGTTAAAAAAGACCAGTACTAATTGTCATAAGTTTTTTCCTTGTTGAGACGTATTCTACTCATGACCCTGAGATCAAGACCTGAGCTGAGATCAAGAGTCAGATGCTTAACTGACTGAGCCACCTAGGCACCCCTCTTCTTTAGTACTTTTGATATTAATTTGATTTTTTAAGAAGATTTATTTACTTTAGAGAGGAGGGGAGAGGGAGAGGGAGAGAAATCCCCAAGCAGACTCCCCACTGAGTGTGGAGCCCTACTTGGGGCTTGATCCCAGGACCCCAAGGTCATGACCTGAGCCAAAACTAAGAGTTGGATGCTCAACCGACTGAGCCACCCAGGCACTCAGATATTAATTTGATTTTTTTCTATGAATCATCTTCATTTGACTTAGGGACATGATTGCAGCTTCTCATTTTGCCTTGATCTGTATAATCTCTTTCCCATTTCTTTGATTATGCTTTTGGATTGTCTGAAACTTATATATCTGATTTGAATTTTACCTGTAATTAAGGGTTTTCTGAAGGAAGTATTCTTTAGGAAATAGGTGAGCAGGAATGCAGTGTTCATGACTGCACTACCAGTCCACAGTACATAGAGGCACTAAATAAGTACTTGATTGAATAAATGAATGAAAGGTTGTAAATAGGGGCGCCTGGGTGGCTCAGTCGTTAAGCGTCTGCCTTTGGCTCAGGTCATGGTCCCAGGGTCCTGGGATTGAGCCCCGCATCGGGCTCCCTGCTCTGTGGGAAGCCTGCTTCTCCCTCTCCCACGCCCCCTGCTTGTGTTCCCTCTCTCTGTGTCTCTCTCTGTCAAATAAATAAATAAAATCTTAAAAAAAAAAGAGAGAAAGTTTGTAAATAGGCTTTGTAAATTCTAATTTTGTCTGTTGAACCCTGAATCTTAAGTCTTGGCATTTGGTTTTGGGCATTATACTTTTGTTATTTGAACTTGATTCCCACTTGCCATTGCAGTTCTAAATAATATATTTGACCTAAACCACTTCTGTTCTGTCAGTCCTCTAAAAGCAGTAACACAAACCATGGGGCATCATCAATCTCTTGCAATCTAATTGTCGGTAATAGGTAAGACCAGAAAAAGTCACAGAGCCCAGTTTGTTACAAATGATTTTTAAGTTCTTAAAAACAGGCTTTTAGAGGTTGCTAAAGCAAAACAGGTTGTTTAAGGCTTAACCATGATCACGTCACTGTTTTCTTTATTGTTTCATCCAGGGTACTAGCACATTGGCAGTTCTATTATATTAACCTTGTGGTTAGGTTATCCAAACAATTTACACCAAGTACAATTTGGAAAGTGTTAGACATAGTTCTTTTGAGGTAGGAGACAAGCTTATGAACCCCTGTGCTCTTGTTGAATTCTGGGTAAGGTTTTGTCGCTATTGTTGAGTATACAGTGTTGGACAAGGCTTTGACCCACCTGCCATCTCTCTTTTCTTATTCCAGGAAGATGTATTTATAGGTAAAACAGAAGCAATTCCCTGATAATATCAGCCTGTGTTTGCTTGTATCTGTGCGTCTTCCTGCTGGGGTTTGTATGGAGGAGCTAGAAGGGGCCAACAGAGGTGCCAGATCATTTTCTGGGCTTATATCATTTAGCAGGCACAGATTCTATCACAAGTAGTCTGTCGGGTCTGAGTTTAAAGGTCTCTTGGAAGAGAATTCGTCTGTTCATTCATTCATTCGTTCAGCAAATATATTTATTGAGTACCTACTATGTGCCAGATATTCTTCTGGGTTCCTCAGATACAATAGTGAACAGACCACAATTCCTACCTTCAGGGCACTTAATTCTAGTAGGATTAATTAATTAATTAATTCTTAATTCTAGTAGGATTGACACAGACAATAAATAAATAAAATACACAGTATGTTCTTAGAATATGATAAATGCTATGAAGAAAAATCAAGCAGGAGAGGGAGATTGTGTATGCTTGGGGCAGTGAAACTCAATTTTTAGGTAGTGTGCTCAGGGAGGGACTCATTGAAAAGGTGGCATTTGAGTAAAGCATTGAGGTAGGTAAGGGAATGAGTCATTGTGTTAACTTTCTAATAATTGGTTTGAGTTAGGTGGTTATTAGTTTGGAAAAATCAGTTGCATTTTAGCCAATTTGAAATGTATGTGCGACATTTTTATAAAATGATAAAAATTTGTGGGTAAATTTGTCAGATACAGTTAAAGACTTATTGCTATGTGGAGATTAAAACTGCAAGAAAAAAAAACAAAACTGCTGAAGT
Source organism: Neomonachus schauinslandi (assembly GCF_002201575.2). NCBI lineage: Eukaryota > Metazoa > Chordata > Mammalia > Carnivora > Phocidae > Neomonachus > Neomonachus schauinslandi. The sequence continues at coordinate 56,928,667 of NC_058406.1, forward strand.
GGCTTCTGAGAAATATCCTTAGAAGCAGTATCTCATTAAGAGGAACGTATCTCCCTGGCCACACATGTGAGGGAAAGCTGGGATGCCCTAAAGCGCAGCTAGACACAGTGATTTCCCTAAGGCTTTTCATTAGAAACATAATTCTAGGGGCCTCACTGGTTTTAAGAGAAGTTATTTTATGAATCATGCTGATATTAATTTTTTTAACCCCCAGACCAGAATTTCGCCCACACATTTTATGTAAAGGGCACACATAATTCTTTTGATATTTCAAAGCTTTTAGCTTCTTAATTTACTTTTAGAGGAATCAGAGATTTTCAATTTATAGATATAAAACTTTGTTCTTGTAGAACTGACTTCTTGACCTTACACAAATTATTGAAGAAAAATGAGTTGTCAGTAGTCACATTTCAAATGATTGCTGTCTGCATATACTTTTTCTGGCAAATGTTTTCATAAAAGGATGTGAAATTTCAGACTTTTCCTGATAACCTCAGATAACCTCAGCCTTAGAGATAACCTGGGTCAGTCTTTTGCTGCATATATCAAGGCATTTACATCTAGCTCTTTTCTTTTCTTTTTTTTTAAAAAAGATTTTATTCATTTATTGAGAGAGAGAGAGAAAATTTATTCAATAATATTTATTAACACATTCTGTGAAGCTGGAACTATGCAATGAACTATATGTACAGCAATAAATAAGAGATAAATTCTTATTTTTGTGGAGATCACTCTCTGGTGGGGGGAACTAGACTATAAACAAGTAAAGAAATAAATGAGCAAGATACTCAGAGATTGCTACAATCGCTAAGAATATAAAATCCAGGGTAATGAGATGGAGAATAACCAGTGAATGACAGTCACTTCCTTAGGGGTGTTCAGGAAAGGCTTAAGAGGTGATATCTGACTCAGAACTGGAAAATGAGAAAGAACCAGCCCCCTAAAGGTCCCAGGAGAGATCATAAAGGCAAAAAGGAAGAGTCGGCACCCCGGTCCTGCTATGGCGAAGAAATCAGCGAGTGTGCGGAACTTAAAAAGGCCTAATTGGCTGAAGCAGCACAGCGATTGAGGCAGAAAATGAGGAGGAAAAGACAGACAAGTAGGCAGTGCCACATTGTTGGAGGAGGTCATCGAGAGGACTTGACCGCTGGTTGACCCTCGAGCTGGATGCGGGCAATAGGAGGCTTCTCCCCGCCTCCCTCGGCCTTGGAATGTACCTTCTCCTACCCATCCCACAGTGGGAGCTATTTTCAAGGACACAGCCTGGAGCCAGTGAGGTGTTGAGATCAGGACAGTATATGTCAGTTAAGGCTTCTCTACAAACTTTTAAGATTCTGGTGCGCGAGCGCGGAAACCCAGTCAGTCCTCTGGTGGAACTGAAGATGGGCCTCTTAAGCTCCCATCCGCGTGAAACCCGCCTGCTACCATTCTGGAGTGGCCTGCATCTTCCGCGGTCTCTCCTTGCCCTCCGCGTGTGCAGGGGGCCGTCTCAGCTTCCATCCAGGAAGTCCCCGGTTTGCAAACTGACACAGATCAGGTACGGCCTTGGAGATCAGATAAAGGAGTCTTTTACATTTTAAGACCTTAAATCTTAAAAAAAGATCTTTTATGCAAGGATGAGGCATGATGATATAAGAGGGTAATCTTGTTGTACACAGAAGGGGAAGAGACCAGAATCAGGGAGACCTTTTGGGAGGGTATTGTAATAGCTGGGCTCAGGTTCCAAATAAACAGTACAGTACAGTGGAAAGGAAAAGATAGATACGAGGGCATCTGTGAAGGGAGAAAGGCAGGATTTGGAAATGGATTGAATATTCTGGGGACTGAGGAAAGAAGGGAGAAGTCACTTGGCAGTTTCCAAATTTTGGATTTAAAGGATTAGAAAATCTATCAAACTGGAAATCTTGAAGTGGGGGTATCAAGGGAAGAAGAGAAAGATATTATTGTGAAATGTGGCACATAAGAAGCCATAGTAAAATAACAATGCTGAATGTAATGGTGGCTTTCTCTTTTCTCTTTCTTTGAAAGTTTTATTATTTTAAAATTATTATTAACTTGTCTATTTTAAAAATTCCAGTATAATTAAGATACAGTGTTACATTAGTTTCATGTGTACAATATGATGAACAGTTGTATACATGACTCAGTGCTCACCTATTTCACCCATTCCCCCACCCACCCGCCCTCTGGGAACCATTGGTTTGTTCTCTATGGTTAAGAGTCTGTTGTTTTTTATTTGTCTCTTTTTTTCTTTGTTCATTTTCTTTGGTTCTTAAATTCCACATATGAGTGAAATCATATGGTATTTGTCTTTCTCTAACTGACTTATTTTGTTTAACATACTCTCTAGGTCCATCTATGTTGTTGCAAATGGCAAGATTTCATTCCTTCTTATGGCTGAGTAACATTCCATTGTATGTTTGTACAACATCTTCTTCTTCTTCTTTTTTTAAAAATTTTTATTTATTTATTTGTCAGAGAGAGAGAGAGCACAAGCAGGGGGAGCAGCAGAGGGAGAGGGAGAAGCAGGCTCCTCACTGAGCAAGGAGCCCGATGCGGGACTCGATCCCAGGACCCCGGGATCATGACCTGAGTGGAAGGCAGATGCTTAATGACTGAGCCACCCAGGCAACCCAACATCTTCTTTATCCATTCATCCTTTGATGGACACTTAGGTTGTTTCCAAATCTTGGCTATTGTGAATAATGTTTCAATAAACATGGGAGTGCATATGTATCTTCAATATCCTGTTTTCAGTTCCTTTGGATACATACCTAAAAGGGAATTGCTGGATCGTATGGTAGCTTTATTTTTAGTGTTTGAAGAACCTCCATACTGTTTGCTATAGTGGCTGCACCAGTTTGCATTCCCACCAACAGTATACAGGGTTTCCTTTTCTCCATACCTTCGCTAACACCTGTTATCTTTTGTCTTTTTGATGATAGCCATTGTAACAGGTGTGAAATCCTATCTCACTGTGGTTTGGATTTGCATTTCCCTGGTGGTTAGTGAGGCTGAAAATCTTTTCATGTATTTATTGGCCATTTGGATATCTTCCTTGGAAAAATGTCCATTCAGTTCTTCTGCCCATTTTTAAATTAGACTTTTTTTTTGTTGTTATTGAGTTGTGTGATTTCTTTATATATTTTGGATATTAACTGCTTTTCTTTTTTTTTTTTTTTAAAGATTTTATTTATTTATTTGACAGAGAGAGAGAGAGTGAGAGAGAGAACACAAGCAGGGGGAGTGGGAGAGGGAGAAGCAGGCTTCCCGCCGAGCAGGGAGCCTGATGTGGGGCTCGATCCCAGGACCCTGAGATCATGACCTGAGCCGAAGGCAGACGCTTAACGACTGAGCCACCCAGGCGCCCTAACTGCTTTTCTGATATGTGCTTTGCAAATATTCTCTCCCATTTTGTTAGGCTGCCTTTTCATATTGTTGATTGTGTCTTTTGCTGTCAGAAGCTTTTACTTTGATGTTGTCCCACTTGTTGATTTTTGCTTTGTTTGTTTTTTTCTTTTTATTTTAATTTGAGTATAGTTAACATACAGTGTTATATTAGTTTCAGGTGTACAATATAGTGATTGGACAATTCCATACATCATCCAGTGCTCATCATAACAACTGCACTTCTTAATCTCCATCACCTATTTCCCCCACCTCCCCACTCGCCTCCACTCTAGTAACCATCCTTTGTTCTCTGTAGTTAAGAGTCTGTTTCTTTTATTTTTATTTTTTAAAAATATGCACCTATTTACTTTAGAGAAAGAGAAAACACGAGCAGGAGGAGGTGCGGAGGGAAAGAGAATCTCAAGCAGATGTCCCGCTGAGTGTGGAGCCCAATGCAGGTCTTGATCCCAGGACCCCAAGATCATGATCTGAGCCAAAATCAAGACCCCACTGACTGAGCCACCCAGGTGCCCCAAGAGTCTGTTTCTTGGTTTGTCTGTCTCTTTTTTCCCCTTTTGCTCATTTGTTTTGTTTTTATTATTTTTTTAAGATTTTATTTATTTATTTGACACAGAGAGAGAGCACGAGCAGGGGGAGAAGCAGGCAGAGGGAGAGGGAGAAGCAGGTTCCACGAGGGACAGGGAGCCGGGATACAGGGCTGGATCCCAGGACCCTGGGATCATGACCTGAACCAAAGGCAGACACTTAATCAACTGAGCCACCCAGGCGCCCCTTTTTTTGTTTTTAAATTCCACACATGAGTGAAATCATATATTTGTCTTTCTCGGACTGACTTATTTTGCTTAGCATTATACTCTCTAGATTTTTGCTTTTGTTTCTTGTGCTATTGGTGTCATGTCTAAAAAAAATCGTTGCCAAGGAGCTTCTTTCCTGTGTTTTCTTCTAGGAGTTTTATGATGTCAAGTCTTATGTTTAAGTCTTTAATCCATTTCACATAATCAACATTTATTGATCACATTGTTTGTTTAATTCCATGCTGGGTTCAATGGGTACAAATATGAGTAAGATCCCTTTCATCAAGGGGTTTATGGTCTCATGGGTAGGATAATCACTACACCTGGTAAGTGATAAGATGCACACACAAATACTAGAGAGGTTCAATGTTGAGTGAAGACTTCTGTGGGAGATGTGCCCCAGAGGAAATTGAGGGATGATTAAGAGTGAGCCAATCGAGGGGAGATGGGAAAGAAAACTGCATTAACAAGGCATCAAGGTGTAAGACAGATTGTACGCAACCTCCAACATCATACTTTCCCCCAAAATCTTGTTTATTTCTTCCCTTCCTAAAAACCTCTTACTTCAAGCTGGAGGACACTATAATAGAAATGATGATCTGTTTCATTTTCCTGAGATCTCAGGAGCAGTAAGCATATATATGATTTCTAAGGTCCATGCTTTTCTTGTGTGATGCTTCAATACAAGAAACCTGCTAAAGCTAAGAAGTTCAGTGACTTTGCCCCATGCTTCTCTGTTTACTTTCTGATTCGAGAGTCTTGTTATAGAACCTCAATCCTGGACAGCATCAGGATTACTGCAGAGCTTTGGGCCCTCAGATTATTTCAGTGGTATTTAAAAAACAAAGTTCCTTTTCCTGGAATCTTATGATGTAGAAACTTTGAATAATGTTTATGTATATTTTCTTTTTTTATGTAAATTTTCTAATAGCAAAAATGACTGCAGTTCTTTCTTGAATTACATGGAAAGCTCCTCTTGCCGTAAAAATAATTGCTGATATTATCCGTGTCTTTTTTAAGGGCTGCTGTCTTATTTCTATGAACACTATGGTTTTTCTTTGAAAACGTGCAGCAGTTCTGGGAACAATATCAAATGCCGGAAGCTGATTATGTGGCAATCCAGAAAGTTGGTCTCTTCTTGTCGTGTGTCTTTACTTTGATAAGCACTAAAGATACAAAAATTCTTTCGAGGCTTTGTCAGGTCTTCCTGGAAGGCAAGATGCTGGTGCAATGCTTGCAGAGAGGCCCTGTTTTCGTTCGTTTAGGCTACTATAGCAGAATACTGTGGACTGAGTGTCTTATAAACAACAGAAATTTATTTTTCACAGTTCCAGAGGCTGGGAGCTCCAAGATCAGGCCTTGGCAGATTGGTGTCTGGTGAGAGCCTGCTTCAGAGTCTTTTCACTGTGTCCTCATGTTGTCGAAGGTGCATGAGACCTTCCTGAGGCCTCTTTTGTGAGGGCATAAATCCTATTCATGAGGCCTCTGTTCTCAGACTGTGGTCATCTCCCAAAGGACCCATGTCCACATACCATCAAGTTGGGGATTAGGTTTCAACATATGAGTTTTAGGGGATTACAACACTCAGTCTATAGCAGTCCCCTTTTCAAGTTCTTGGTTAGGGGTGGGCAGTGGGCTAGAGGGTTTATAAAATATCATTTATAGTTCTTTGCACATAGTAGACTCAATAAGTGTTTATTAAATGACAGAAAGAAAGAATAAATGAAACTCCTATAAGTAGATTGGAGTGACTGTGTGTGGTGTGTGTGTGTGTGTGTGTGTGCGTGCATGCATGTATTTTCAATAGCTTCTTAACCCATCTTTTTGCTTTTGCCTTTGTCTCCCACAGTCCATACTACATAGGCAGCCAGAGTGATCCTATTAAAACAGAAGTCAGGGTGGCTGCATCTGGTTGGCTCAGTCAGTTGAGCATCTGCCTTTGGTTTGGGTCATGGTCCCGGGGTACCGGGATCGAGCCCTTCATCGGGCTCCCTGCTTGCTGGGGAGTCTGCATCTCTCTCTGCCCTTACTCCTGCTCATGTTCTTTCTCTCTCTCTCTCTCTCTCTCAAATATACAAGTAAAATCTTAAAAAAAAAAAAATAACCAAAAACTCCAGAAGTCATATCATGTCCTTTCTTGGTTTAAACCCTTTATGGCTTCGCATCTCACTCAGAGTAGAAGTAAAACTCCTGAAGCTCTAAGGCATTGCACAATCTGGCCCCTGTTACCTCCTTAACTTCATCTAATCTGACCTTCCCCTGAGTCACTCTTCTCTAGCCACACTGGCTTCCTCCTTGTTTCTCATGGATGCCTGGCAGCCTTCTCCCTCAGGGTCTTTCACTTACTGTTCCATCTGCTTGAAATGCTCTTCCCACCTAAATAGATAGAGACTCCCTCTTTCTTTCTAATTTTTGCTGAAATGTCATCGTCTCCATGAGCACTTTCCTGGCCATTTTATTTATTTATTTATTTATTTATTTATTTATTAAGATTTTATTTATTTATTTGACACACACACACAGAGATGGCTCAGTTGATGAAATGTCTGCCTTCGGCTCAGGTCATGATCCTGGGGTCCTGGGATCGAGTCCCGCGTCGGGCTCCCTGCTCAGTGGGAAGCCTGCCTCTCCCTCTCCCACTCCCCCTGCTTGTGTTCCTGCTCTAGCTGTCTCTCTCTCTGTCAAATAAATATATAAAATCTTTAAAAAAAATATTGCATGTTTCATAATAGATTATTGCAGAATTTGGGGGGGCCTTATAGCTGTGAGAGGATGTAAAGCATATAGCAAAATCCACTGATTTTATAACAAAATCGGGTTATGTCAGAGAGCTAAGAAACTTCCCACAAGGTCACCCAATTAATGTCAGAATACTAACTGGAAGTTGTTTGATGATTTCTACTACAGCATCTTATCACCAGTTCTTGCTATGAATGTAGAATACTAAACATCTTTATATAGAGATCTTGGGATCTTCTGCCTTTCCTAGGGCATAACAAAGGGGCTACACTTCAGATGTTTATATTTCGGGAAGCTTTGCAGTTTGTTGTTATTTTTGATATAGTTTTTACCCACCTGTCCTAAAATTTGTTCACACATCCCAGATCAATTACCATGATAAAAGACACCTTTGTTGATGATATACATGATGCAGAGTGAATTCTGAGTCATACTGGTTGTCTACTATCTAGTATCATTAATATCGAGCTTAATTTACTCCAGGTATTTAGTTGGCTGTCCCTTATTAAGTTGATTATTCTTTTAGAGTCAGTAATATACACTGCCATTAGAATGCCCAGATAGTGGGGCGCCTGGGTGGCTCAGTCAGTTAAGCCTCTGCCTTCGGCTCAGGTAAAGATCCCAGAGTCCTGGGATCGAGCCCCGATCGGGCTCCCTGGTCGGTGGGAAGTCTGCTTCTCCCTCTCCCTCTGCTCCTGCCCACCGGCTCGTGCTCTCTCTCTCACTCACTCTCTCAAATAAATGAATAAAATCTTAAAAAAAAAAGAAGATGCCCAGATTGTGAGACAGGCCTTCAACCTTCTGGATGAAGCAACTGAAAGTTAATGTGGTCAAGAAGTTGTCTTTCCTTCAGGTGTCCTGGAATGCCTTCCTGGAAGATGAATTTAAAAGAGAACTCTGGGTGACTTAATTTTTAATAATCCAACACATTAGCAATCATCTATGGTTCTTTCTTTCTGTCCTGCCAGAAACTCTGAGAAACAGATTTGGCAGAAGGAAGAAACAGACTGATGGACATAGTGCTTCAGCACTCTGTGGTATGAAACAAACAAAAACCAAGAGAACTACTATTTCACCATTTAATATAATTTCACTGGTAAATATGAGATTCAGAAACTGGTGTCCCTGAAGGCAGTGGATGATTTAAATTTACTGTCTACTTAAGCTCACTTTTAGTCATATTTTATCAGGAAACAGTTGAGGCATGCATCAACCTTTATTAATATATAATGAAATAAGTAACACTTCCTTTCTAAAACTCCATTACAGCAACATTATTGCAACATTAGTAAATGTTACACAGAAAAACCTGTCTGTGGGAATACGTTGTCACTTGGAATTGATTGAGGGCATCAAAATAATCTTTTGCAAAAGATTAATGAGTGTTGTAGACTAATTCAAAGGAAAGCAAACTTTGTCCAGCACCAGTTCTCAGATTCTCATTTTCCTTGTTGCCCTTGACCACTCTCCGTGTGCTGAACACAGTCCACAAGTGAAAGTAAACTTACAGGAAGAATTTATCCAATCACTGCCAAAGTAGGCATCTTTTCACCGTGGTCTTCCCTGGACTTTACTGGTTTTCTCTCTGGGAACTGATACAGACATCTCTTTCTGTGACTTTCTTATTAAAAGAAGGTGAAGGAGTTTCCAAGCCAGAAGGTGACTATTTAGTCCTTGACTTTTAATGATGCAAAAAAGCATATCAGAGTTGTTCGATATTAATTTTTAAAAAGATATATTTTTTTGCTACATAACCTACTTTGGGAAAATAATAGCAACCATAAAATAAAAAGTGACTAGCATATAAGTCTCAGAAGACAGTTTTCCCTTGCTGACCTCTCCCTCTGGGGCCAAATTTCAGAGCATGATGTTCATGCTAGTGCTCTAGAGACATCATGTTTATTTCCTTACTGCAAAAATTAAGGGAAAAAAATTTATTCATAAATGATTTGCCTGTCAGAGGCAAACTTAGAATGGGAAAGTCAGCATCTCTAAGTGGCCTGATGTATATTCTCAAGATTTCTTTTATATGAATTAGTTGTCTAGCAGTTTTTGTTTGTCACCTTCCTTTTTTTTTTTTTTTTTTAAAGAGAGAGTATTGTGTGATTTGGGGGTGGTGGATGGGGCAGAGGGAGAGGGAGAGAAAGAATCTCAAGCAGACTCCTTGCCCAATGTAGAACCTAACGTGGGGCTCGATCTCACGACCCTAAAATCATGTCTTGAGCTGAAATTGAGAGTTGGACACTTAACTGACTGAACGACCCAGGCACCCCTTGTCACCTACTTTGGAGTGAAGGAGGCTGGCTGTGGGATTATAAATAGAATTAGTCCTCTACATACATATATATCTACTTCTTTAATAAAGATAACTACTCGATTCAGCATAAATTCTTGCATCTCTGCTCTGTGCCAGACACTGTTCCAGGTTCTGGGAAATAGATCTGTGAACAAGATAAAGCCCTGTTGACAGGTATATAAAATCTAGGGGCAAGGCACACATATGCAAGAGCAATTATGAAACAGTGTTAGAGCTATGAAATGTAAAAACAAAGGGGCTCCTGAGGGCACATAAGAAGGAATATATCCCCAGTCTTGGGGTGGCAGTAGGGTGAGTAACGCAAGTCTTCTTGGAGCAAGGAATGCAAAACAAATGTGTAACAGGTTCAAATCTATTACTTAATAGGCAGAGGGTCTTCTGTGAAATTAACTTTGAGCAGATAACATAAGATAGTATTTGCTTTCCAATTTGAAGTGGCTCTCACTATCTACTGAAAATGATTTGCTAAAAAGTCTTTTAAGAAATAAATAATAGTAGTTTTTTTTTTAAAGATTTTATTTATTTATTTGACAGAGAGAGACACAGCGAGAGAGGGAACACAAGCAGAGGGAGCGGGAGAGGGAGAAGCAGCTTCCCACTGAGCAGGGAGCCCAATGCGGGGCTTGATCCGAGGATCCTGGGATCGTGACCTGAGCTGAAGGCAGACGCTTAACAACTGAGCCACCCAGGTGCCCCAGTAATAGTAGTTTTTATGTAATATTCCATTACTTTGAGTCTGTCATGAGAAAATAATATAAAATATGAACTGTTCTATAGTCTTGAATATCTTAATGATAGTGCTCATTATAATGAAGAAATATTGGAAACAAAGTAAATATCAATAGAATAATGTTCATTAAATTTTGTTACATCCATGCTATTATTAGAAATATGGTTATGAAAATTTCATGAAAAAGTAGCTTTTTTTGCATGTCATAGGAGGTAGAAATGAGGGAGAGAGTTTACAGAAAGACAAGAAAGAAAAAGACAGGAAGGCCCAGGAAAAAAAACAAAATATTTAGGCCAGAATCAGTCTAGGATTTCTCTGAACATTGAAGATTTTTGTTCATCTTAAATAGTGATTTTCAGAACTGATTTTTGGAAGGAGAAATATTTTTGATGAAAAATTGTATCTCCTGTGGATTTCCAATATATAAGACTTATAAAATGTGTAATACAGTATTTTATTAATAATTTATTTGAAAAATTCAAATTTTTAGCACTTACCTAAAATAAGCTAGTTAATGAGAACAATGAGACAATTTTGATGAACTTAACAATCTGAAATTAGGTTTTATGGATGACAGTTACCATCTTCTGTTTACTTCTTTAGTTTGTTTTGGCTGTAGGGTATGAAGAAACTTTTAATGAATGATACTGACACTCTTATAGAGCTTAATAGAAGCAAACATATGAAATTCATAAAAAGAATAGAACAAAGAGTAATCAATTCCACACTGAAAAGAAGGTTAAATATGTGCACAGAGTTGGCAGGAGGTTCTGAATTCTGAGCACTAAACAAAGTCCAGTTCGCTCAACAGCCCTTGTTAAGTTGGTATTCTCTAATGTGTTAGAAACTTGGTGCATAGCATATATGAATAAACCTGTTGGAGTTTATTCCAGTCTTTAACAGTTTAAAAATACATGATTATGCTATGTATATAAATGAAATCTAAGCAAATATTTATATACCGAAGACAAAAATTATTACGTACATTGGGCCTGATTTGAACTGTCATTTTCATAGGTTTATAGCATGTTTTTTTTTGCTTTGCCAAGGAATGACATTTATTATAAATAAGAGGTAGATAATTTTTGTGTAATTTGGGGGAAAAATTTTTAGAGAAGGTATTCCAAAAAAAAAAAAATTTGTAGGGGCGCCTGGGTGGCTCAGTCGGTTAAGCGTCTGACGCTTGATCTCAGCTCAGGTCTCAATCTCATGGTTTGAGTTCAAGCCCTGCATTGGGCTCCATGCTGGGCATGGAGCCTACTTAAAAAACAATTGTAGTACTATAAACCATTGTACTTGCTCCCTGGATTCCTGTCCATGATACATATAATAAATGTCAAACAAAGTAATAAATGTTAAAGGTGTTTAGGGAGAATGAGCAAAGTGAGCTTGAGGAACAAGGAATCTTCAAAGGGGTTCTTGAGTTTTGGCGGCTAAGCTGCACATGCACAGGATGACTGAGGTCTTTCAAAGAACAGCTACAGGTTTTTTCTTCTTTCTTTTTTCTTTTGAGCTGAACAAGAGATTCTGGAGATTACATAGTGCTAAGAAACATTGGTTTTCTGACTAGACAGAATATCTCAACCATTAATTATTCTTAATTTATGATTAAGGATATATAGGAATACATGAACATAATGAAAAATGGAAGAAATATGAAAGAACCAAATGGTACTCATAGAACTAAAAATACAGTACCCCAAATTAAAAATTCATTGGATGAGCTTAACAGCAATTTAGATGCTACAGAAGAAGAGATATATGATCTTAAAAACATAGCAACACAAGCTATCCAAGATGAAGGATGAGAAAAAGACTGAAATACTATGAAAAAAGTTTTGATTACCTATGAGCTACGTTTCTTGTCACATCATCTCTGTACTCAGAAGGAGCGCTCACTTGGTTTAATGTTCCATTGGTGCCTTTTGAAATTCTTAGCAATTTTTGAATAAGGGTCCCCTCATTTTAGTTTTGCACTGAGCCCTGCAAATTATCTAGCTGGTTCTGCCTAGATAATACTAAACAGTATACCATTCATGTAGTTGGAATCCTAGAACTGGTGGCCAGTGGGAATGAGGGGTGAAAAAATGTTTGAAGAAATAATGGTTGTAATTATTTCCAAGTTCCTATTGGTCCAAGAAGCTCCATGAAACTTAATCACAAAAAACATGAAGAAAGCTACACCGAGATGATCATAATCAAATTACTTAAAATCAGTGATAAAGAGAAAAACTTAAAAGCAACCACAGAATATTTCATTTTTTCCAGATTTATTGTTATATAATTGACATATAACATCGTGAAAGTTTAAGGCATACATGTGTTGATTTGATACACTTACACATTGCAAAATGATGATCACCATAGCATTAGCTAACACTCTATCAGTCACATCACATAATTATAATTTGTGAGTGTGTGTGTGTGTGTGTGTGGTGAGAACATTTCCGATCTATTCTCTAAGCAACTTTCAAGTATATAATACATTGTTATTAACTATAATCACCAATGTTTGTACACTTTGACCAATGTTTCCCCATTTTTCCCACCTTATAATCCCTGGTAACCAGTGTTCTACTCCTAGGTTTTACAAGTTCATCTTTTAGATTCTGCATATAATTAATATACAGTATTTGTATTTCTCTGACTTATTTCACTTAGCATAATGCCTCTAAGGATCACCCCATGTTGTTACAAATGGCAGAATTTCCTTCTTTCTTACGTCTGAACAATATTCCATGTGTGTGTATTTTGCATCTTTATCTATTCATCCATTGATGAACACTAAGATTGTTTCTCTGTATTGGCTATTATGAATAATGCTGCAATAAACAGGGTTGTGGATATCTCTTCGAGATCCTGTTTTCATTTCCTTTGTATATACACCCAGAAGTGGTATTGCTGGGTCATATGGTAGTCCTATTTTTAATTTTTTTGAGGCACTTCAATTCTGTTTTCCATAGTGGCTGTACCAACTTCAATTCCCCCCAACAATGCATAGAGATTCCCTTTTCTCCATATTCGAGTCAACACTTGTTATCTCTTGTCTTTTTGATGATTGCCATTCTAACAGTGGTATTAAGGAGGGCACGTGTGATCACCCGGCTACCCCAACCCCCACCCCCCTCCCTTCTGTAACCGTCATTTTGTTTCCTGGAGTCCAGGGTGTTGTCCACTTTTATGTCTTCTTTGGAAAAAATGTATTTCAGTTCTTCTGCCAATTTTTTAATCAGAATTTTTGATGTATAATTTTTTATTTTTAATTATTTTATTATTTTTTAAGATTTAATTTATTTGTCAGAGAGAAAGAGAGCACAAGGAACAGCAGGCAGAGGGAGAAGCAGGCTCCCCGCCAAGCAGGGAGCCCGATGCTGGACTTGATCCCAGGACCCTGGGATCATGATCTGAGCCGAAGGCAGATGCTTAACTGATTGAGCCACCCAGGCATCCCAGGTTGTATAATTTTTTAAATGCATTAGACATGTCGCTGGAGGCAAGGGAAACAAAAGCAAAAATGAACTATTGGGACTTCATCAAGATAAAGAGCTTTCACACAGGGAAGGAAACAACCAACAAAACTAAAAGGCAGCCTATAGAATGGGAGCAGATATTTGCAAATGGCATATCTGATAAAGGGTTACTATCCAAAATCTACAAAGAACTTACCAAACTTATCACCCAGAAAACAAATAATCCAGTTAAAAAATGGGGAGAAGACATGAATAGACACTTTTCCAAAGAAGACATCCAGATGGCTAACAAACACATGAAAAGTTGTTCACCATCACTCATCATCAAGGAAATACAAATGAAAACCATGATTAGATATCACCTCATACCTGTCAGAATGGCTAAAATTAACAACACAAGAAACAACAGGTGTTGGTGAGGATGTGGAGAAAGGGGAACCCTCTTGCACTGTTCGTGGGAATGCAAACTGGTACAGCCACTCTGGAGAACAGTTTGGAGGTTCTTCAAAAAGTTAAAAATAGAACTACCTTCGATCCAGCAATTATACTACTAGGTATTTACCCAAAGGATACGAAAATACAGATTCAAAGGGGTACATGCACCCCAATGTTTATAGCAGCATTTTCAACTATAACAAAACTATGGAGAGCGACTACATGTCCATTGACTGATGAATGGATAAAGAAGATGTGGTATACCTATATATACAATGGAATATTATTCAGCCATCAAAAAAGATGAAATCTTGCCATTTGCAATGACGCGGATGGAACTAGAGTGTATTATGCTAAGTGAAATAAGTCAGTCAGAGAAAGACAAATACCATACGATTTCACTCTTATGTGGAATTTAAGAAAGAAAACAGATGAACATATGAGAAGGGGAAAAAGAAAAAAAGGAGAGAGGGAAACAAGCCTAAGTGACTCTTAACAACAGAGAATAAACTGACGGTTGATGGAGGGAGATGGGCTAGAGGGGTAATGGGTGTTAAGGAGGGCACTTTTTATGATGAGCACTGGGTGTGGTATGTAAGTGATGAAACACTGAATTCTACTCCAGAAACCAATATTGCATCATATGTTAACAAAATGTAAATTAAAAACATAATAAATAAAAAAAGAAGTTTGGAAGGAAAAAAAATATATTTTGAATATTGATCCTTTATCAGATATAATTTGTGGTCTAATATTTGATCTATCCTGGAGAATCTCCTTGTGCATTTGAGAATGATGTGTATTCTGCTGCTGTTGGATGGAATGTTTTGTATATGTTTGTTAAATGAGCTGGTCTAATGTGTCCTTTAAGTTCAGTGTTTCCTATTTATTTTCTGTCTTGATAATCCAGCCATTGTTGAAAGTGGGGTATTGAAGTTCCCTGCTCTTACTGTATTGCTGTCTGTCTCTCCTTTCAGATCTCTTAATATTTGTTTATATATTTAGGTGCACCTATATTGGGTGCATAAATATTTACAAATGTTATATCCTCTTGGTGAAGCAATCCCTTTATCATTATAGAATGACCCTGTGTCTCCTGTTACAGTCTTTTGCTGAAAGTCTATTTTGTTTCATATAAGTATAGCTACACTGCTTTCTTTTGGTTTCTATTTGTGTAGAATATCTTTATCCATCTTTTCACTTTCAGTCTATGTGTATCCTTAAATTGAAGTGAGTCTCTTTGGGCATCAAATAATTTGTTCTTTCTTTTCTTTCTTTTTTTTCCCCAGTGCATTTAGCCACTCTATGTCTTGATTGGAGATTTTAGTGCATTTACATTTAAGGTAATTATTGATAGATATGGGGTTATTGTTACCATCTTGTTAATTGATTTCTGGTTGTTTTTACAATTCTTTTATTCATTTATCCTTCTCTCTGTGTCTCTTTTTAAGATTTGATGATATTCTGTAGTGGTATGCTTTAATTCTTTTCTCTTTATTTTTCATGTATCAACTATAGGTTTTTGCTTTGTGGTCATCATGAAGCTTACATAAAACATCGTATATTTATAACAGTCTATTTTAAGCTGATAACAACTTCACTTCATATGCATATAAAAACTCTACATTTTTATTATTAACCCACTCCTTTTTTTTTTTTTTACAATACCCCTCCCACATTATGTTGGTTTTTCTGCCAAGTCTTGACAGAGAGGTCCCATGTAGAGGATGAAAGTGAACACAGGTTATGCCTAGATTAAGGAAAAGTAAATTGGGGAAAGGGGGAGTGCAAAGCAAGGGACAAGGGAGGGAGGGAAATAGGACCATCTTTCCACTCCTACTGTAGTACTTTCTTAATCTATTCAGTTCCAAAAATTACTTTTTTAAAGCTCACTATGTACATGTCACCCTTCCTTCTACCTATTTTAGTGGTGCTCCATTGCTTACAAATGTAATACAAATTCCATAGCCCATGTTATATGTCAATAATATCTCAATAAAAATTTCCATAGCCTTGTGGATATAGACAAACTGATTCTAAAGTTCATATGGAGAGGCAAAAGATCCAGAATAGCCAACACAACATTGAAGGAGAACAAAATCAGAGGACTGACATTGGCTGAATTTAAGACCTACTATAAAGACATAGCAATCAAGACAGTGTGGTATTGGTGAAGGAATAAACAGATACATCAATGGAACAGATTAGAGAGCCAGTAATAGACTCACATAAATATCAACTGATCTTCCATAAATGGGCAAAGGTGATACAAGGGAGCAAAGATAGTCTTTTCAACAAATGGTTCCAGAGCAACTGGACAATCCACATGACAACAACAACAACAACAACAACAAAAAAAAGGAATCTAGATAAAGACCTTCTCTCCACCACAAACATTAACTCAATATGGATTGCAGAACTGTAAAACTCCTAGGAGATAACATAGGAGAAAAGCTAGATGGTCTTGGGTATGGCAATGATTTTTTTAGATATAATACCAAAGGCACAACCTAGGAAAGAAATAATTGATAAGGTAGACTTCATTATAATTAAAAAACTGCTCTGTCAAAGACAATGTGAAGAGAATGAGAAGACAAGCCAGGAACTGGAAGAAACTATTCGCAAAATACATATCTGAGAAAGGATTATTATCCTAGATACACAAAGAACTCTTAAAACCCAAAATAAGAAAACAAACCATTAAGAAATGGGACAAAGACCTTAATAGAAACCGCACCAAAGAAGACATACAGCAGATAGAAAGATGTTCAAGATCATATGTCATTAGGGAATTGCAAATTAAAACAATAGTGAGATACCACTACATGCCTATTAGAATGGCCAAAATGTGGAACACTGACAGCACCAAATGCTGCTGAGGATGTGGAACAACAGGAACTCTCATTCACTGCTGGTGGGAATACAAAATGGTAGAGCCACTTTGGAAGATAGTTTATCATTTTCTTATAAAACTAAATACTTCTACTTACCACCCAGGAATCATATTCCTTGGTATTTAAGTGAAACTTATGTCCACACAAAAATGTGCACATGGATGTTTATAGTAGTGTTATACAATTGCCCCAACTTGGAAGAAACCAAGATGTCCTTCAGTAGATTAATGGATAAATAGACTATGATACATGCCTTGGACTTATAGTCCCTTGGGTGAGAAGACTTCCCCAAGGGAGTCAATGAGTCAATAAACATTAAAAAAAAAAATCTATTGCACTATGAATTCGGTAGGACCCAAAGGTGTCAAAGCATCAAAAGTATTAGTGCTTCTGCTGCTGTTGGATTGAGGCACATTAACCCTAAATTATTTCATTTAATGCAAGTTTAGGAAGCTTCTGGAGTTTACCCAGTGGGAATGACAAAAAGGAGCTACAGAAATAGCTCAGATTTAGATTCTTTTTAGGGGAGGACTTCATAAGGGCAGGAGGTGGATGTTTTTTAAAAGAGTTTTTTAAGGATTACTTTAAAAACAGTGGTTGGAATCATCTAGGAAGCTTTTAAAATTCCCAGGCCCAGGTCCAACTCCATATCTATTAAGTCTGATTCTCTGGGGCTGGGACCAGAGCCGTATATAAAAAAAAACAACACACACACAAGACAAAAAGACAAAAAGACAAAAAGAACTTCCTAGGCCATTTCAATATGCAACCACATTAGGAAATAACTGCTTAAAAATAATACTCTGAGTGGTTACCTTATGGAAATCACAAAACACACACCTACATTTAAATAGAAAAAAAGTAATATTGTTATGCAATTGTGATTTTATTCCACAATAAAATTTATTGTAACTGTGTAACAAACATATTCAAAAAGTGCTACGTCTCAAACAGCTTAAAAGTTAAGATGGTGGGATGGTTACATTTATATGTCAGCTTAACTGGTCCATGGGGTTCCTGCATATTTGGTCAAACATTTTTCTGAGTATTTTCTGCAAGGGTGTTTCTGGATGAGATGAACATTTCAATTGGTAGATTTTAACATTAGATTACATTACATTTTAATCAGTAGAGTAAGGCAGATTACCCTTCATTATGTGGGTGGGCCTCATCCAATCAGTCAAAAGGGTGAATAAAACCAAAAGACTGATCATTCCCTCCATGAGAAAAATTCTCTAGACAATTACCTCCTGAGTTTATCTGCAACATTGGCTCTTCCTGCCTGATGGCCATTCAACTGGAACATCTCTCTGTGGGTCTCACACACCATTGGAATGCCCTGCGGATTTTGGACTTACCAGCGTTTATAATTGTGTGAGCCAATTCCTCATAATAAGTCTCCTCTCTCTCTCTCTCAGCATGTGAGTATTTTATATTTTATATAGTGTGCATATATATAATATACATTATATTAGCTCTTTGGAGAACTTGATTAATACAGATGTTATTTCTGTAAAACTGTTACTTGTCTCAGAAACGTGGCTCCAGTGAACAGTAGGATTTTGATATTAAGAGGCATGTGAAGAGTTTGAATAAAGTTGTTTCATGAAATTTGAGGATAGAAGAAAGTAGTATTTTTAATGTAATGCATTAATTTACAGAATGTGTGATTTAAAATAAGTAT
This sequence comes from Neomonachus schauinslandi, assembly GCF_002201575.2. Classification (NCBI taxonomy): domain Eukaryota; kingdom Metazoa; phylum Chordata; class Mammalia; order Carnivora; family Phocidae; genus Neomonachus; species Neomonachus schauinslandi. Next base: position 56,947,141 of record NC_058406.1, read on the forward strand.
GTAACTAATTAAATCAAATATGTACATATTTGGCTTTTAAAATTTACATTCTTACTAGTATACATATACTCAATTAGGCCTTTACCCTCATTGCTATTTTGTTTGTATTCTCATTTGGATATCAAAAGAGCATCCTATATTCTGGGTTCTCTTATGTTCAGGCATATGTGGCAGTTAATTTTATTGACCCTCAGTTTTCTTACATGTAATAGGGGATAAAATAGTACCCACCCCTTAGGGCTATTGTGGGAATGAAATGAGGTAATTAACATAAAGTGTTTAGTATAGTGCCTGGCACGTAGTTATTATTCAGTAATTATACATGTATTTTTTTTTTCTTTAAAAGCATATTGTAAGGATAGAGTTGAAGAAAGAATTGGTAGAGTTAAACTACCTTTTTTCTTTTTTTGTAAGGTATGGAAAATTTTTAGCATTCAGATCACTGAAGCTAGGTTCTATATTTTGATGTCATTTGTCCAGATGCTTTCTCCATGCAAACACAAGGACACATTCTTCATCACATATTATTTTTTTGAAAATGTAATTATTCTGTCATTCTTCCCCATGGCTAGAAAAAGCAACTGTGGTAATGAGCTTATTGCTCTGTGAAGAAGAGACTATTAATTCTTAGTGTAAGCCTGAAGGAGAGGACTTACATTTTATCAATTTGGGGGCAATACATTAAATATTGTGTAATTTAATTTGATTTCAGGAACAAAAAAGCTCTCCCTATTAGCAGGATAAAGCCTTACTCCTCTTACAGGCTCTACTTCTCAGACACAAAAACCTCATTTCTGCATCTAATTTTTGACAACAAATTTATAACTGCATTTTTATTATTAACAATTATATTCAATTATATAATATATAATTATATTAACTATATTAATTATATAATTATACTAATAATTTATATTTATATTAACAACTTATCCTGAACCCAACTTCTTAAAACCTTCATCAAGATGATTTTTTAAGTTATGGAGGTGCACCTGAGTGGCACAGTTGGTTTTATGTCTGACTTTTGGTTTTAGCTTAGGTGATTTCAGGGTGTGGGATTGAGCCCCACATTGGGCTCCATGCTCAGCATGGAGTCTGCTTGAGATTCTCCCTCTCCCTCCGCCCTTCCTGCTCGTGCTCTCTCTCTTTCTCTCTAAAATAAATAAATAAATCTTTAAAAAAGTCATGGGAAAACTTTTGTATAAAAACTACTTGTTACATTTTCTAGAGTAACACTGTGAGTATCTTATTGTTCACTCATTCTCTCACTGGTTTTCAGTGCCAACAATGTGAAAGAATGTTGCATGTATCACAAAAAAGGGCATACTCATGGTCCCTTTCTCAAAGAACATGGGCATCACTTGAAATCTCCCAGCTGAAGTAAGCTGCCTCTTCCACACAGTCATCCTCTATCACATGATTCAATATTTTCCTTCACAACATACCTGAAAATATGTCAGTTCCTTGAATGCAGGCAGTCTTTTCCCCTAGAACAAGTGCTTGACACTAGAAGGTGCTCAGTAGATATCTGTTTATTGACAGATTATCTTCTTATTATCTGTCTATGAGGAAGATATTTTACAGCTACCTTTTTACAGTTGAAGAAATAGGCACAAAATTTTCAAGTTATTTGCTCAAAGTCACATGGTTGGTGAAATGATAGAACTGGGATTTGATTCCTGATATGTGAAGGTGCACAAATAGGGCTGGGCACAAAAGATTAGGAATGGTGACCACTTCTTTCTGGTTGCATTGTAGGTAATGAATAGGAAATAATGCTTTAGATGGAAGTTGATTCACATTCTAGAAGTTCTGAAACATCAAGATGAAAAGTTTGAACTTGATTCAGAAAGCAGAAGATTTTTAGAGAATATGCTGCTTTTATTGCTTTGTCTTTGCACATACTGATTTCATTGTCCCCTTCTCTCCACTTCTTCATCTCCTTTAGTGAGTACTGAAACTAACATTTCACATTCCTGGTTACACAATACTGGGTCTGGACATATTTTCTTGTCCCTGTATTAAATAATACTGAGGGGGCGCCTGGGTGGCTCAGTCGTTAAGCGTCTGCCTTCGGCTCAGGTCATGATCCCGGGGTCCTGGGATCGAGCCCTGCATCGGGCTCCCTGAACAGCAGGGAGCCTGCTTCTCCCTCTCCCACTCCCCCTGCTTGTGTTCCCTCTCTCACTGTGTCTCTCTCTGTCAAATAAATAAAATCTTTTAAAAAAGAGAGAAAAAAATACTACTGAGAACAAGCAAAAATAACTTAGATGTTTGCTCTAGGAAATATATGTTCCTGGAAGATCTGACTATGAACTAGTTAAAATAATTTACTTACTGAGACAAACAGATTCATCATCTAGACTAGCCTCAAAACCAATCCACAGGTATGTCATAAACTCTGCTCATTCCCATCTAGCTCTATGACTTCCTAGACCCACTTTAAAGGCACTGAGACTGGATCTCAAAATCCTCTATCATCCCATGCCTTCACCCTTCTGAGACACTACTAAGCCTTTGACAAAGTGGTGTTATCCTTTACTGCAGTATGTCTAGTAAGTTTAGCTCCGATCTTCAGATTTTTCTGTTGGACTTTTAGGGAGTTGACAGTTGCCAATCCATGTCTACTTTTTGTAATACTCAGCTGAAGCATTATTTCCCTTGGTGGACCTGAGATGTCCCCTTTAATTCCGTGCCCAGGCACAGTAATTGCTCCCCTCCTGTGCATCTATACCTGCTGGCACACTTCCTCTATTCTAGAGTGCAATCTTGCTATTAGACTGGGAGTTCCTAAAGGCAGTGGCTGTGAACTTTCATCACTGTATATCCTTAGCACTACCTTGAACATAGATTGGGTGCTCAATGATGGTGAATTATTGACTGTTGAACTGAATGGGTGAATAAATGTATAACCAAGTGCAGGTAAGGAGACTTACCATAAGGAGATCAGATAGAAGGCGATTGCCATCATTTATCAATGAGGTAATGAGCACTGGTGAATAGAAATGAGTTGCTTCCCCCAAGAAGAATCAAATCAGGAGAGTCCAAGCACCACTAGGAAAATCTCAGGAACCAATAAAAGAGAAAAGATAGCCTTATATTTCTATTAATGATGTTCAAGCCTGGCTGCATATTAAAATAAGCAAGGATGTTTTTAAAAAATCCAATGCCTTCTTTCTGGGTGCTAACCTCACCCTACCACTCTGATTTAATTTGGTCTGTTGTGGGGAAGGACATTAGAATATTTTAAATGTGCTCCTGAAACCTCTAAGGAGCAAAGTTGAGAATCCTTGGTCTAAATGCTGGAGGTTGCTATTTCCTTGACACCCTTCTAAGCCCAGGGATTCTTCCTGAGTTGTAATTAGTAGGAGGATGCATAATATCCTCCTGCCAAGGAAGCTTAGTGGAATTTTGTGTGAAAGATATGGGATGATCATGGGTTAGGTAGTTTAAAAAGTATATTCAATATGATCATTTTTTTTTAATTTGGAAAAAGAAGAAAATTCTATTGTTTGAGTAATTCAAAGTATGAAAAGTAAATGTTGGTAAGAAAACAAAACACTGAAATTCTCAATAGAGGCATGCTCCTTTGGGATTTTCTAAAACCATTTTTGTTTGTTTCTGTTTTTTTTTTTTTTTTTTTGTAGGAGAGACTTGAAATGTGAATGTTTATTAAAAGGGAACATGGGTTTAAAGATTGTAAAGCTCTGTGTTTGCCCTGAGAGTTACAAAAGTGTGTATGTGCTCCTTCTCTGTGCTCCCTTAGTGGGTTCTACTTACCTTTATCCACACTTCTCACTACGCTTGGTACGGAACTTGGTGTTTCGCTTTCTCTTCTCCCCATTAACTTGTAAGCATTTGAGGGGGACAGGATTATAACTCTCTTTATTCCCAAGTTTAGTGCCTAGTGACTCTTAATAAGGGTTGATTAATTAGAAAGAATGAGGGCAAAGAAGGAATGAAATATCTATCATTTGGCTAGATTTAACTACAGCATGATGCGAATGAGGTCATGCATGTGAGTTCCTGCTGGCTCAGGGCCAGGTGGTTACTCAAAGATACTGTCCCATGACCTTGTAACTGCCCCTTAAACCTAGGCAGCTGCTTAGCATATGTTGGTGCTTCAGAGAATAATCCTGCCACTATTAAAAACTCAAAGGACAAGTCCTAGAAATGGTGGCTATTAGCACTATTGGGAATCAAGATCAGCTCTGTTTATTTCCTCCTCTACAAATTAGGGCACATTACTTCTTATAGGCCCTGCATCTATCTTATGATCATATAACATGCTCTCTTAGTAAAATTGCCTGGCATTTGTGGGAAAGTGTAACAAGATTCTTCTCCTTGCTCCTAGATCCCCCATTGTCTCTTTAAAATATGCTCTGCACTTCCACTACTTCCCACAGTTATTATCCTGATGTAGAAGGCAGGGAGAGTTTAAAGGTCTTTCTCACTGGGACCTTGAAGTACTCATTTGCAGAGTTTATGGGAAAGAAGATCCTCTGTTTCAGTCTCTTCTGATGCATGTATTTCCATTCCCTGACCTTTCTAAAAAATGACCTTTCAGAAGAAGTGGTTGTTGAGAATGGGAAATAATATGGACAACTCAAATTTATATCATGTTTTGTTTCAAAATTGACTTCATGGTCATCCCTTAAAAGACTCTTCTTATGACAGGTTCATCCATCTCAGGAAATTCTTGGCTGCCACAATTCTTTGCAAAGCATTGCTTAGAAAGATGGGCATTCTATCTCGGCTCCTCCGGTATGTGTTAATGATATTTTAGGTGCATGATTTAAAAATCTTTTGAAGGGTTTTCTTATCTGTGATTGCCTTTTATTCTGAAAATGACTTTATGAGTCAGTTAAAGGGGTAACTGAGACTTAGAGGCATTATTAATTGAAGTTACTGGGTTGTATTTGGTCAGCTTTCTAAATAGACCAGGACCTGGTGGTAGAACCCAAATTTTGGAAGATCTAGCTCTGAGTATTCTTTATTACATGACTGCACTGCCTTATTGTACAAGAGTCCATTAATGTTCATCTTCTGCCCTTTTAAGGATCCTTATGGCCCCAAGAACAGCCTTATGTCAGAAGCGTATGTGGTTAGATAGGTAATATTGACTGGGTTAAGTGAGGAGGGGGAGGACCCAGAGTGTTTCCTTTTTTTTTTTTTTTTTTTTTGCTTTGTAATCAGTATATTAAGGAGACATTCATACATTTCATTTGCTTAATTCTGATGCCCAGATTTAAGCTTGTGAACATGACTTTTAAACATACAATTAAAGCTATTCATCATAATTTGCTATACTACCAACATTAAATTACAGTTACTTCGGAGCAGAAGTTAAATGGTTTAAAGTAAGCCTGTAACATACCTAAAAAACACCTTCCTATCGCATACATGCAAATTAACGTCTCCACGTAAATGTCTCTTCACTCTAAGTTACCCTGCTCCCGAAGTCACTAGTCTGAAGCTTATCATGGTCCAAAGAGAAGGAAAAAAGGTATAACCAGGATATATATATATATATTAAAAAAAAAAAAGATGGCACAGCAGAAGGGAATGCAGTTCTACAAGTGCAAGCCCTCAAGCAGCAGCATATGATAAACCCCTTCTTTAGAGAGGTATCCTTTCTATCAATGATACCACAGGCCAAATTACATAGCATGCCATCTTCAAGTAACAGTTGAGGCAATAAATGCAGAGGCATCACAATGAATCCCACTTAACTACAGACCAACACTTCTCTACAAATTCTTTGTCTGACTGCCAATTAAATACAGGTTTTAACTTCATAGCTTAACAATTAAGGGTCATACACCGAAGTCAATACATACACCTAGCATTTCAGTCTGAGCTGTTTCATATACATAGAGCTGAAATTAATTTTTTAAGTAGTTTTTACAAGTATTAAACTTTATCTTGCACACTGAAGTCATCATACATACAGGGCATAGTCAGAGCTTTTATATTTGAGTTTATTCTTCATTTAACTTTTAAAACACTACTATAGTTGAATATTAAAACAAAAACAATAGCAAGTAGTGAGCTATGATTATAGTCCTTCACTCATTCACTACTGCATATAAAATGCGAGCAGTGTTATTCACTGGCCCCATTAAGAGGTCTGACACTGAACACCACCCCTGGGATGATGTTCATCATCCTCATAGGCTTCCCCATTGTAATGGCGCGCCGTCTTTCCTGATTTGGATCAAAGTCCACCAGTTCTACCTGGTCCATTTCATCAGTCTCTTCTACTTCTTTCCTCTCAGGTAGGAGTTTTTCCAGCAAAGAGAGTTTATCAGGAGAGAGGAAGCCATTCTCAGGAAAGTTTACCTTAAATTCGATGATTAGGTGACCCTTCTCATATGGGCTACGATAAATTGGCATGCCTTCATTTAGCACACACTTGATATCTCCATGCTTGACAATTTGACCTGGGTGAGAGGTGATGACGATGGTTCGGTTGTCAAGAGTAGATATTGGCTTTTGAAAGCTGCACAGTGCTTCAACCAGCTGTATGTCCATACACATGAAAAGGTCTTCTCCTCACCGAGTAAAAACAGTGTGGTCCTTCTGATCTAAAACAATGATAATATCTCCTGGTTCCAGTCCTGGTTCTTGGTCTCCTTCACCATGGAATGTTATCTTCTGGCCATCCTTCATGCCTTTGTCAATATGAACTTCTAGAATCTTCTTCTCTCGAACTATCTTCCTCCCATTGCAGCTTTTACATCTATCTTTGGGACTGATCCGTTCCCCATGGCCCTGGCACTCCATGCACACAGACTGAATTTGCTGAACCATTCCAGGTCCTATCTGATGAATTCTTATTTGCATTCCAGTACCTCGGCAATTGGGACAACATTCGACTGCTCCTTTCTTACCACCTCGGCCTTCACATTTATCGCAAATCACATTCTTTTGCAGAGCTAGTTTTTGTGTTGCACCATTATATAAATCTTCTAAGGTTACTGAGAGCTGATGCACAACATTTTTACCTCTCCTTTCTCTCTGCATCCTTCCTCCTCCTGCAAAAAACATATCAAAGATGTCCACGGGGGAGCCAAAACCACCACCAGCTCTACCTTCTTTAATTGCCTGTTCTCCTCCTTTGTCATATAATTCCCTTTTCTTTGCATCAGAGAGTACTTCGTAAGCTTGAGAAATCTGTTTGAACTTCTCTCCTTCATTTGGATTCTTATCAGGGTGATACTTCAAGGCCAGTTTCCTGTAGGCCTTTTTCAATTCCTCTTGGGTGGGATTGGGTTTGACCCCCAAAACATCATAGTAAGTGGTTTCTTTCACCATTTTCTACAGCCGGTGAGAGGGCCGAGGCCGGTGTGGGGGAGCAGGAAGGAGCGCGTTGCTGGGCGCAGCTCGGGCAGCCGCCGCTCCTCCGCGTCTCTCTGAGCGTTCTGGAAAGTTCCGCCCCCAGAGTGTTTCCTAATGAGAGGTTACAATGTTTGAAGACTGGGAAACAGAGAAGAGCTTGCAGGTGATCAAGGAGCTAAAATAAGTTCATTAGGGCTGAAGTGAAGAATTGGACGTGGAAAGTAGCACACTTGAGCCAAAACAGTGAAGGAGATAGGGAGTCTTTAAGGCATATTAAGATGTGTGTCTGATGTATCTTTAGAAAGCTATTGTTTGTTGAATGATCTAATCCAATTCTCTCACTTTAACTTTGAGAAAAGTAAGAATCCAAAGTTTAGGTAACTTACTAAAGGCCACAAATCAAATTCATAGCAGAGTTGGGACTAGAATTTAGGTCAGGTTTCTGATCAAGTACTGATTTCCTTACACTATTTGGTCGAATTTAGTGGTTCTCAATATTGCCTATGATTGCCAGGGTATTGGATAAAGTGTAAAAAACTATAGAGGGCTGAACTCTCCCCCCAGAGACTTGATTAAGTTGGTTTGGGATGGGCCTGAGCATGCATTTATTTTAAAAGCTCCTTAGGAGATTTTTAATGTCTGGCTAGGTAGAGAGCCCCTTAACTAAATTATAGGACTTTTTTTTCCCTATAAAGCTACTATAGCTAATGCATATTCTCTTGTATTTTTTAAAACAGAAGAAGACTGCTTGTTACGAGTCTTACATGTTGCAGTTTTCTTTTTTTTTTTTTTTTTAAAGATTTTATTTATTTATTTGAGAGAGCGAGAATGAGAGAGAGTACATGAGAGGGGGGAGGGTCAGAGAGAGAAGCAGGCTCCTCGCCGAGCAGGGAGCCCGATGTGGGACTCGATCCCGGGACTCCAGGATCATGACCTGAGCTGAAGGCAGTCGCTTAACCAACTGAGCCACCCAGGCGCCCTGTTGCAGTTTTCTTGAGTGCACTCTGCTTTAATGCAGTCATGCACATGGAAGAGCTTTGATCTCTAGGAGTTTAGGGGGTTAGAAGCAGTTCTCAATGGTAGGTAATGGTGATAATGTACAATTTTAAATAGCCCTCCAGGTAATTCTCCTAGATCTTTCTCCCCAGTGTCATCTCAAATTGGTAATCCCTGTTCTAATGCACAGAAGGAAGGGGAGTTTGTTTCTGAAATGGTGGCTGACTTAATATTTCTCTAAGTCTGCTCATCAATCATTACCTCCATTATGTGTATGAGGTCAAAGGGACATATGTCTATGGAGACCATTTATCTTCACATAAAATCACCCAATCATGACTATAGCCTGAATTTCTCCCCTTGGTCAGTCATCTTGCATATATGTCCCATCACAAGAAGCCAAGGTAATGGAACACAGGTGCTGGGCATATCATCCATTCTATCTCTGCTCTCACAGTTCTGTACCAAACTAGAATGCAGTGTTGTTATCTTATTCAACACAACACCCCAGGTAGAATGGATGAGTTCTGTCTGTCATTTTTGGAACAAACAAAGATGATGCCTAGAAAACAAGGATAGCGTTGTTATTTATCTACAAATATAGATGTGAAGCTCTGCAAATACAAGAGCTGTTGATCCCAGGCATATACTTGCAGTATTATTTGCAAGTGTTTATGTACTTTCCATCCCATTATGCACCTGCCTTCCTCATTCCTTGCTTTTCTTCTTCCCTTCTTCTCTCCCTCCCTCTTCCCCTTCTTCCTTATCTTTTATCTTTTTATCTGTCTTTTTTATTTAACTTTAAAAAGTCATATTTGTATTGCTTGTGTATATGGGATCTTAGGAGTATTTTATCCAATAAACATTTGTGGCTCCCAGGGAGTTGAAAAATTAAAAAAAAAAAGTCAAAGTTCTAAAAATGGTGTTTGAAAATACTTACATAAATACAGATAAAATATCCATATGCATGACTTCATTTGGAGATAGTTTCAAAAGTCTAAATTTGAGGCGTCTTATACATGTGAAGTTCAAAGTACTCACCCTCTTATAGCTCTTTCCCCATAATAGATTCTTCCCTGAAGCACTGAGGATCAAGGTTTTACTCTATACATTGACACCTGGATCTCTCACCCATGTCCAAAGGCACACTAACATGAAATATGTTCTATATGTCACCTAATAGAAAGGTGAAAACAACTAGGACAATAGATGTGGAGGTGGTTGATAGTTAGGCAAGTGTAAACTTTACAGGAACAACATTCTTAATGCTGGGACAGCCATAATTCCAGAGGTCTGGTGCTTAAGTGGGAACCCAATAATTTATGAGTCAGACTGGAACCATCCAAATTCTTTGACATAACTATGAATAATGCTTTGTATCTTTTACACTTGCATTTTTCGAAGTACTCCAAAATTCATTAGACAGATTATTATTTGATTTTTAGGTATAAAGGAGAAAAGAAAAAGTTAAAATATCTAAGAAAGGTATAATTTAGGACCTTATAAAAATCTGGCATGACTCTCTTCTCTTTGCTAGGTCTGAAATAATTTTCAGGGACAGAAAACAAGTAAAGATTTTTCTTCTGTTTTCTTTTTACAACCCAGAAAGCATTAAATAATATTTAGATAACATCTTCACTACTTCTCAACCCTCTGGTGGTAAGCTTTCTATATCAAATGCCTGAGAAATTTTGGAATCCCTAAGATAAAAAGCAGATGTGGATTTGTCTGCAACCCATTACCAAGCCTTAGGGGCTTGACAGGACAATGCTTCAAAGAGGAAGAGGTATTCTGTGCTCCTTCATAACTTTCTCAGCATTTGAAATGCATATAGCCATTATAATATCTGTGGCAAAGAATGTTTATTTTCCTTTTATTTATTTTCCCCTTCATCCTTTTGGTGATTAATTCTTCTTACTCAAATTAGCAGTGCACTGGACATTACATTTCTCAAGGCCTTTACCTCTGTGTGGCCATGAGGCCATGTTATGTCCAGTGGAATGTGAGTGTGAGTAGAACTTCCACACCATATTCTTAAAGAAAGTTTCTTTCTCTTTACTTCTCTTTCCCTGTTTCCATGGGCTAGGCATGGTGGTAAGCTAGCCGTGACCATGCAGATGAGAGAAGCTTACAAGAACCAATAAGAACAATAAGAATGAATGAACCTGAGTCATGAGTGGCTTTGAAGGCAGAAGTCCTATCTTAGGTAAATAGGAAGGTAGATGGTGATGATGGTGATGATGATCTTGGATCAGCTAGTAATGTCTGGATTGCTATGAGATAGAGACTCTTGTTTTAGCCATTGCATTTTTGGGTCTCTTTGTTGTTAGATAAACAAAGAGAAACACCATTGAAATTTCTGTACCTCACTGGAGATTCCAGAGAACGGTTTCTTTCTATGCACCTTTCTTATTCTCTAATAGAAACATTAAAATGACAAGCAAGGAAAATTTTGGACATGGAATTTTTTAGTGTTATATGTTTCCTTACCTTCCTTATTATTTTGTAATATATGCATAGATATATTCCTTTTGGGAAAATATATTTGGAGTGAGAAAATGAATATGCAAACAGGCATGGCCAGAACATATATAAAAGTAGAACTCTGACCCACAACCTGTAGCAAACCACCATGGGTTATCCCCCCTTATCTACAATAAACAGCCAAGGAAGCCAGCCTGTTGTGTCAGACTTGTGGGAAGTCAGACTGCTGTCTCTAGTTATAATTCAGAAAGCCAAATAATGAATTCTGTAACAATCATCTCCAATTGGCCAGGACTTGATTAATAACTGACAGCTTCTCTAATTATTGTCTCTGCTTCCAACTTAGGACCAACGAGAGAAAGCCAAACATGCTCCCTCATCAATCACATAGGACACCCCACTTCTAGTTAGCCCTCTGCAACTTCCTTATGCCAACAGAACTACAATCAGGACATACCTGATGCTTTTCCTTTTTTTTAAAAAATTTTATTTATATATTGGACAGAGAGAAAGAGCATGATAGCAGGGGGAGGAACAAAGAGAGGGACAAGTAGACTCCACACTGAGTATGGAGCCTGACATGGGCCTTGGAGTTCTAGCCCACGACCCTGAGATCATGACCTCAGTGGAAATCAAGAGTCAGGTGCTTAACTGACTGAGCTACCCGGGGGGCCTCCCCCTTTTTTCCACTATAAAACTTTTCCAAGTCCTTTGTCTGCTTTGAGTCTTTACCAGAACATAAGCGATGGTGGCTGACTTCCTTGCTTACAGAGCAAGCTGTAAATAAATAGCTGTTGCTGTTCTCATTTCATTGGCCTTTGTTTATTTCTCCAAAAGGCTTACTCAGTCATGCTGTTGAAACATTTTGTATCCAGACTTATAAAAGCTCCAGAAGAGGGGGAATTTTCCAAAAGTCTTCTGGCTGTTCTTGAAATGTTTCCTGGAACTTCGGGATTCTTCTGAGTCCTGATCCAATCACAGTTTGAGCTTCTAGAATTTGAATCAGCAGTGATGAGAGTAAGCTCTCTGGATTCACAATGGGGACCTTTTGATTTTCTGGTCATGTCCCCATTGCTGCTGACCAGGGCAACTTTCACTATAAAATGACTTTAGGTACAACAAAGCTATGTTTCCAGACTCATAAGCTGTGTGTACATAGCTCTAAGTCAAAAGTTGGCATAGGTCCTGTTAATTTGATCAACACAGACAGACAACAGGATAATTTAAGCCAAAATCAAAATAGACTTTGGCAGTCTGATTTGGATTTGACTTTTTAATTTATTCAACCGTCTAGTACCAAATTTCCATTTTACTTTGTGCTGACTAGCCACAGATTCAAGATTTTTACTAGATTTGGTAGTAGAGTGGCGAAATGAACTTCTGTTATACTATAATTTAATTGTGTTCCTCTTCCTTGATGGAATTATAATGCTATTATAAATACCACCATCACCACCACCACCATAACTTATCACTTACTGATTGGTATGTAAAATCCAAGGATAAAAATTAAGATGGATATACAGTGAGGGTAGATGTTTTGATTATAGTTAGAATGGGATGGGTAAAATATTAATTCATAAGCTAAGATCTGTCCTCTTGGTCCCATTAAGTAATTTTTACCTAGATTTTAATGGAAAATTACGCATTACTTCTCCTAAAGTAGGTCAGACTAGTGTTATAAATGGCGTACATTGTCTACAAAATGAAGAAAGTATTTGAGTGAGAGGTCTGGAATCTTTAGTGTAGGAAAAATGGCTCAAATTGATTTGGTTAATTATTGAGTCAAATTAAATAAAAATGATATAGAAGTGGAGGAACACACAGCATCCTTTGCAGAGGAGAGATCCATCAGTGGGTATGACTGTGGAGAGAAAAGATCACTTGTGTATCTTGTGCGTAAGGGAAATGATGATTATAATCTAGGTTGAGAGTATGTAAGATTCTTTTTATTTCATTGCCTCTCAGGAAATGTTACAGGACATTCTAGAGAAAATTTTTAGAATGAAGATAAATGGCTAAACCTAATTTAGTGAAATGTGCCAAGTTATGGTCATTGCTGAAGCTTGTTATTTTATTCAGATTATTATTAACTTGCTGAATGCTCTTCAATGCACTGTATAAAATGTCATTTCAGGCTGGGTGTATGATCTCTATTCTAGATATTCAGGTCCTGGCCACCCACCTCTCTGGGCATGGCCCTTCTCTTTTCCCCTCCCCTCACATGTGGTCGGTGTTTATAGAAATCATCATTTCGATTTGATTTATTCATATTAGAGTTGTTTTACTTACCACTGAATGCAAAGACTGAAGTGACTGAGTAGCTTAAACCCCCTGACCTCCCCATCTCTAAGAGTCAACTTACCCATGATAGAGAAAGTAAGAGTCTCCATAGATTCTCTATCCCACTGAAGCTGGCAACATAATCTCTCAGTTTCCCTGGAAGCTGTTGGGGAAAAACATAATAAAGAATTTTCAGAGAAAATAAGGTTAGAAGTAGAAAAAAGGATAGTATCTGAAAAACAAAAAAGTATTTACAAGTATTTTTGCATTTATCTTATATACAATGCCTGTCATATGTTACCTCTCATCCTTAAAATATTTGCTTTTATATCCACCCTCGTCCCCCTCACCATCACTTACACAAAGAGTGTTTTCCCTACACAGGACCTGACTTTTTCTATTTCATACACTGTAGCAACTGAATTTTTTTCTACTTAATGATTAACTGCAGTTAATATATATCCTCTTTTAAAATAAATTTGGATAACTCTAGGAGTATTAAGAGAAGGTGTCAGTTGTTTTATCTTCCTATGAATTAAATGATATCATATGCTTGCATAGGTTTGCTTTGTGCCAACTACTGTTATAAATCTATTTTATATATGAACTTGTTTAATTCTTGTGCCAAGTGAATGAGATTGACACTATAATTATCATCCCTCTTTTACAGATATTGAAACTGAGGCCCAGAGATGTTTGGGACCTTGTGCAAGTTTACATGGTTAATAAGTTGCAGAGTTTTGATTTCAGCTCAGAAGACACCTTCTTAATCACCATACTATGTAACCTCTCAGTCAGAGTGTTTTCCTCCAACATCCAACAGGATAAACTAAAGGCTTAGGTTCTAATAGAGAGGGGGAAGGATTTAGGTAGTTTTGAATCATAGACCCTCAGATGGGAGGACATGTGGGAATTAAAGTTTGGATCAGGTATATATATATATAGTCAAGGTCTTAGAAGCTGCAGATGGGAACCATGGGGTCCCAAGAAAAGGGGTGCCAAATGAAGGAAAAAAGGTGGAAAGGGAGTAGATAAGGAAACTTCTTATTTTAAAAAAGTTTTCTAGGTGTGCGTGGGTGGCTCAAATCATGATCCCAGGGTCTTGGGATAGAGCCCTGCATCAGGCTCCCCCTGCTCTGTGGGGAGTCTGCTTCTCCCTCTGCCTGCCACTCCCCCTGCTTGTGCTCTCTCTGTGTATCTTTCTCTCTGACCAATAAATAAATAAAATTTTTAACAAATAAAAATAAAAATAAAAAAGTTGTCTAGATCTTGTACCCATGATGTAGAGAAGAGCTCTTTCTCTTGCAGCAACTCTTATTTCTTTGCCATCTCTTCCTTTTTTACTCTTCCTGCACCTCACATTTCCTTTTTTCTGAGGACCCAGAAGGATGCTCTGCACATTGTTATGTCTCGCTCTAGGCTACTTCCAGCCCAAACACAAAAAGTCTCTGTGTCATCCAGCTTAGCTCAGCAAGCTAAAAAAACTTCAGCTTGCATCAATAGTTCTTCTGCCAGCCATTTTTGTTTGTGTATAAAATTCTTTAAGGAGCCCCATGGGAGAAGACGTGGCTTGTTGAGGACAAGATTTGGGGGTTCTTGGGTCCTCTGGCCAAATTCTATTATAATCACCATCATAACAATTGAGAAGCTTTGTATTCAGATAAATCTGGGTCCAACTGTGGGTTTTGCATTTATTGTGTGATCTTGGACTTGACCTCTCTAAACATTAAGTTCATAAAGAAAATCCCTATTTAAGAAAGTTGTCCAGACCCTGTGGAGAAAAATATCATTTATCCTGAACTCCTCTTATTTCTTTCCATTCTCTTCCTTCTTTCATCTTTCTGTACTTCATATATCCTTGTTTTTCAGGATCCAGATCCAAGAGCATGTGTTTTAGTCTGTATCTTCATCTGTAAAATAACCAATGGAATCCTCGTGATTCGATGATGCAGTAGGAACACCCAGAATCTAGTAAGTATTCAACAAATGGTGGCTTCTACTGTGATTATATATATATATATATATATATATATATATATATATGACATAATATATATACATATACACACATACATATATGTGCATACACACACACACAACCAAAATAAAATGAAACAAAATGTGAATAGAATCCATAAATATAAGATTGTTTTACTTAAAATGACCACGTTTTATAAACATTTGTTGTAGTTGTTACTATTGTTTTGGCTTGAAAATTAGTGTCATATATAAACTATTTTAAAAATTTTTTTAAATCTTCTTTTGTAATTTTGGAAAGAAGAAATCAGGACCCTGGGGACAGGGGTCCTGTGAGTGTTTATTGGGGGGGGACGAAAAAGGCTCTGTTGCAGGAATCCCTGGACTATCAGGGGGCAGTGACAGGTGCTCAGATAAAAAAGCTAACAGTGTTCAGAAAGGAAAGTATTGTGCCTATTCCACAAATAGATAGACTATTGATTTTAGCCCCACATTTCTTATTGCTTGAGGTTTTCACAGCTGTCTTTTGGACCCTTTATGAACGATGGTTGGGATTTCGAGATCCAACAAACCATTGCCTTATTCCATTCATTGTATTTATTTATAAAGTATGACATGGAAAGACTTTCTTGAACCAAACTCTTATTCTTTCTTTTGCGTTTTTATTTGTGAAATCTCTTCCTTAAAATAACCACCTTGTCAGGTGTAAAAGAGATAAATATCTTCAATTATTTGGTCCTGAGGAGGAGTACATGTCTTTCTGAAGACATTCAAATGACCAATTTCCCACCAGAATTTAAAAAAAAAAAAAGGCAAAAGGTGAAAATACTCTGTGGACTCAGAAGAGCCAAGCTTGTGTTGTCTAAGATTTTCAGAACTGCCATGACAGCTGACCTTTGAAAATGTCCTCTTCTGCTGTTGGTAGGATATGGTCATTTGTGCTCTTTACAGGTGGTCAGTGGTCCTTGGAAGACTGGTTTCCCATATGGCCTAACTCTAAGTCAGTGGAGGTGGCTGTTGCACCTGAATATCCCTCAGTTCTGGTCCCTGCCTTGCTAACCTTAATCTGTTGCTGTGCAGTTAATGGCTTCCTGTCATTTACTGAAGGTCTGAGAGCAGTTCACCAGTTAACCACATGCTTGATAACTTGTAATGGTTTTTATGTTACAGCCAGATGCCAGGCAGGATATTTCAACTTCCCCTGGCAGCCAGGTGTTAAATGGCCCTATTTAAGACTATTATGGGTGGATGGACGCAAATACTGCATGAATTTTGTGTTTCATAAGAAAAGGTGATAATGGTGCTAATTAATAAGTCTTTTAGAAGGGTTTCTTGGGAGTAATTATAGGGAGATAGATGATATGCATTAAAGTTATTATCAAAGCTATGGGTTTTTGTAGTTTTTTTTTGTTTGTTTGTTTTTTGTTTTTTTTTTGGCTGATAGTAAGACATAATAAGAGTGCAACCTTTGGAGAGTGGATTTTTAAGTTCTCGGCAACTCAGTGTTTTTTTTTTTTAAGATTTTATTTATTTAATTGACAGAGAGAGAGAGAGAGACAGCAAGAGAGGGGACACTAGTAGGGGGAGTGGGAGAGGGAGAAGCAGGCTTCCCGCTGAGCAGGAAGCCCGATGCGGGGCTTGATCCCAGGCCCCTGGGACCATGACCTGAGCCGAAGGCAGACGCCCAACGACTGAGCCACCCAGGCGCCCCTGGCAACTCAGTGTTTACAAGCTACTACCATTAAAGAAGGCTATTCACTGTCCTTGGTGCTATAGGAAAGGTAAAATCATAGTTACTCTAGGAGAAAGTAATAATGACACTCAGAGTTTGTCAACATTAGAACATGAGCAGCCCCATTTCTATTTTCCTGGGAAAGAAACTGCTCAATAAACATCTAACACTGAAGTGTGAAGTCTAATGCCAGTCCTATGGATGTCTAAGTTGTCTAACCTACAATATGCCCATTTTAATCTTAAAAAAAGATTCTGATAAAAATTTATGGCTTTGCATCGACCATCAAGAAAATGAGCAAATATATTTATATATGGCCATATCTCAAAGGCATGGGATGGCGGGTCTGTTTGTGGTAATTTAACATTAGGGGCCTGGTGGTTCCAGACACTGGGGTAGTTCATCGTGCTGGATAAAAACAACTTTCTAGTAAAACAACTTTATGTTCTAGTAAAACAACTTTCTACTGAATCTACTAAATCTTCTACTTTTGCTAAATCTTCTCCATTCCTTAGCATGCCACATCACTGCCAAAATAGCAGCTGATACAGGCTTAGAGAAGAAGGAAAAATTTCATTGAATTCTTCAAGGATTCAGATGATGATTGAAAAGAAGATAGGGGAAGTAAGAAATAAGGGGTTGAGATTAAATCAGCAGGAATTTTAAGTAATACTGGGGTGTAAAACTCTCATCTCTATCCCTGCTTTTAACTCACTCAGGAAAGTGAAATTTTTATAGTCTGTATAAAGAAAAACCAGCTTTTGGACTCTCCCCAATGAATGACTATATTTATTCAGATTTTAAGGTTGCTATTATTAGCATGTTAAGAGACTTCTTAAAAGATTTTTTTATTTGAGAGAGAAAGAGAGTGCACGCACGCAGTGGGGAGGGTCAGAGGGAGAGGGAGAGACAGTCTTAAGTAGACTCCATGCTGAGTGCGGAGCTTGATGTGGGGGTCGATCTCATGACCCTGACATCACGACCTGTGCTGAAACCAGGAGTTGGATGCTTTAACTGACTGTGCCACCCAGGTGCCCTGAGACCTTTTTTTTTTAATTGAAGTGTAGTTGACATACAATATTATATTAGTTTCAGGTGTACAACATAGTGATTCTCCATTTACACACATTATGAAATGATCACCACCATAAGTGTAGTTACATATGTCACCATACAAAGTTATTACAACATCATTGACTATATTCCCTATGCTGCACTTTACATCCCTGTGATTTATGATTTATTTATTTTATAATTGGAAGTTCATACCTCTTAATCCCCTTCACCTATTTTGCCCATACCCTTAACCCCCTCCCCTCTGGCAACAGTATGTTAAGAAACTTAAACAGAAATGTTAGTAAAGAACACAGTAAGACTTGTATAGATGGGGAAATTTTGATCGTATTTCCTCCATCCTCTCCAAAGAGTAGAATAACTAAATGGACTTTGAGACAATGAATTTAGGAAGAAACTATTTGCCACACTAGAAGTTTAGATGTGAAAAACTTTTGTGTTCATCATTAAAGAAAAACGGGCAAACCAAGCATTTCATTGCATCTTTCTTTGTACCAATTCTGTCCATCACAATTCCTCCACTAGGTCTTTACTTCAGCAAGCTGTTGAAATTCCTTAGGCCCCAGTTTCCTTATACATAAATGAAGGTATTCGACTAACAACCTTTAATGTGTCTTTAAGCCCTAAATTTATGTTCCCTTCATGGATCATATGTTTCTCCATTTCTGTCTTTTAGGACAGTTGGTCAATTTTTTAGGGAAAATGAAATAGATCTATAAATAAAATGTTATTTTATAAGTAAAATATAATAAATAAATACCATTTATAGCAAATTTAGAAAACTTAAGGATGGGGATATAGATTAAATTTTTGGGGAGATGTATAACTGACATCTTTTTAATGAATAAACCAAATTCTAGCAATTTATAAGATGTGTTTCTTCTTCTGATGTGTGGCCTACAACCATAGACTCTTCTAAGCAAACAAAACATAATTGGGTTCAAGCAAAGGGCATTTCATTCTCCAGGAACACTATGGAGAAAGTAAAGCTAGAAGCAGAACTGAAATCATTTGAGAAAACTCTGTGAGAGTATTATATCTTGAATATATGAGTTGTTGGCTAAAAATCGAATCCCAAACAGAAATTAAATTTTGGAAAATAATCCTGGGTGACAAATTCTACAATTACATGAGGGTCAAATCTAAGAATGCCTTGACAATTCAAGAATAGCTATAGAAACATACAGATTAGAGAAAATAGACACATATGATGACGATTCTGGCTCAGTTCTGGGAGACATAAACTGGATGTGTGGTATTAGCAATTGATTTTTAGAAAGAAGACAAATGAAAAAGTACAATCTATTTCTCTAGGAAGTCATACCTTACTAATGTCTTTAGATCAAAGGTTCTTAAACTGTGGTTCATGGATGCTCTCACTGATATATCAGTAGCTTAGGGGAAATCCACATGACTCCCCTGAAATTACACACAAATGCACACATGCATTTTTTACGGAGAATAGCTCAATAGTCTCAATAGATTCTGGAAGAGATTTACTGCTCCCAAATGATTATTTGGAAAGTTGTTCAAATCTTTAGATTGTAAGGGATGCCCTTTGATTTTAATATCCCACAAATAGTGAGTGGAAGAAATGTCAGAATATTTTAAACCACAAACTTCAGGAAATTAAGGATATAAGAAGACAGCTACAGGAAGACCAGATTGGTAAGAAATACTCGAAGACACCATTCAAGAAAGAATGGTGCAGAGGGGCAAACAGAACAATAAAATCCTTCCGTGGATTTTATTAGTGAGCAGGAGTTCTGGAATTTAGGATAGACTTCTTGAGGGGCTATCAGCTCCTCATTTCAGCTTTGTCTGTTTCCTTATCTATGAAATGGGGACACTAATGTATCATTAGTTTGACTTCAGTAGAATGAGAAATTCCATATAAGCAGATTTTTCAGATAACTGAAGCACACTTCTTTTAGACCCAAGTGATATATATTTTAGCCACTTGTGATAAAATGCTTTCTAAATATTTTGTCTTCTAAAGCCAACTATACAGGGGCGCCTGGGTGGCTCAGTTGGTTAAACAACTGCCTTTGGCTCAGGTCATGATCCCGGAGTCCTGGGATCAAGCCTGTTTCTCTAACATTTCATTCTTCTTTCTCAAGATAAATTTGGTCCATGTTTTTTTTTTAAGATTTTATTTATTTATTTGAGAGAGAGAGAATGAGAGAGAGCACATGAGAGGGGGGAGGGTCAGAGGGAGAAGCAGACTCCCTGCCAAGCAGGGAGCCCGATGCGGGACTCGATCCCGGGACTCCAGGATCATGACCTGAGCCGAAGGCAGTCGCTTAACCAACTCAGCCACCCAGGCGCCCTGGTCCATATTTTTATATATAACTTGCTTTTGTTACTTAAATACAGATCATGGATATCCCTCAAGGATAGCAGATACAGCTATAATTCATGCTTTTAAATAGTGATCTCATATTTCATGGTAGGAATGAAACAAATGTTTTCAACCATTCCCCTATTGATAGTTATTGACTTTCTTTGATAATTTCCTGGGTTTGTCTCTGGGGTGCTGGACGGGGCGGTGCAGCAGCAAGTGGAGGGAAAAGGGTCACTAATGCAAACTGTACTGCCATAAATATATTTATATATAGGAGTTATATTAAAAAATATTTAATGACCAGCATTGCAAAGACACTCACTAATCAGAGCTGATATCCAATCAATATGCTGGCACACCATGTCATGCATAATTTGATTTTCAGCTCTACTTCTGCATTCTTTCTTTTATACTGCTGCTTGTATTTCTATAGTATAGCTTAATACAAAGATTATCGTCCAAGTTCCAGTTGTCTATTGCTGCATAATAAATCACCCCACATGCAAAATATGTTCATTTTCTCCAAAATCCTTCAAAAGTTTCATATGTTATGGCATCAGCCTCAAGATTTAAGATCTTATCATCTAAATTCAATCCAGGAAAATGAGGTTACTCAGATTTCAAGATATACTACAAAGCTATAGTAATCAAAATCACTGGCACAAAAATAGATCAGTGGAAGAGGATATAGAGCCCAGAAATAAACCTGTGCTTATATGGTCAATTAACCTATATATACAATGGGGAAATATACAATAGGGCAAGAATATACAATGGGGAAAAGAGAGTCTCGTCAATAAATGGTGCTGGGAAAACTGGACAGCTAAATGTCAAAAGTGAAACTGGACTACTTTCTAACATAAAAATAAATTCAAAATGGATTAAAGACCTAAATGTGAGACTTGAAACCATAAAAGTTCCAGAAGAAAACATAGGCAGTGATCTCTTGGACATCAACCTTAGCAACATATTTATGGATATGTCTCCTCAGGCAAAGGAAACAAAAGCAAAAATAAACTATTGGGACTATGCTGAAGTAAAGTTTTGCACAGCAAAGGAAGCCATTAAAAAACCCAAAACCCAAAACCAAACAAACAAAAAGACAAAACAAAACAAAACAAGACAATTCTACTGAATGGGAGAAGATATTTGCAAATGATATGTCCAATAAGAGGTTGATATTCAAAATATATAAAGAACTCATATAATTCAACATGAAAAAAAAAAAAAAACCAATCTGATTTAAAAGTAGGTGTAGGACCTGAGGAGACATTTTTCCAAAGAAGATATACAGATGGCCAAAGACACATGCAATGATGTTCAATGTCACTAATAATTAGGGAAATGGAAGTTGAAACCACAAAGAGGTATCACTTCATACCAGTCAGAATGGTTAGTATCAAAAAGACGAAATAATAAGTTTTGACAAGGATGCAGAGAAAAGGGAACCCTCATGCATTGTTGATGGGAGTGTAAATTGGTGCAACCACTGTGGAAAACAGTGTAGAGATTTCTTAAAAAAATAAAAATAGAAATAACATATGATCCAGTAATTCTATTGCTAAATATATACCCAAAGAAGACAAAAATACTAATAGGAAAAGATATATGCATCCTTATGTTTATGGCAGCATTATTTACAATAGCCAATTCATGGAAGCAACCTAAGTGTCCATCAATAGATGAATGAGTAAAGAAGATGTGGTATATATGTACAATAGAACGTTACTCAGCTATAAAAAAGAATGAGATCTTGCCATTTGCAACAACATGGGTGGATCTAGAGGATACTGTTAAGTGAAATAAGTAAGAAAGAGAAAAACAAATACCGTATCATTTCACTTATATGTGGAATCTAAAAAATAAACCAAATGAACAAACAAAAAAAACAGAAATAGACTCATAAATACAGAGAACAAACTGGTGGTTGCTGGGGGGGGCATGGGTAAAGTAGATGAAGAGGATTAAGAGGTACAAATTTCTAGTTATAAAATAAGCAAGTCAAAGAGATGAAAAGTACAGCATAGGGAATATAGTCAATAATATTGTGATAGCAATATAGTGACAGATAGCTACTACACCTATTGTGGTGAGCCTTGAGTAATGTATAGGATTGTTGAATCTCTATGTTGTACACCTGACACTAAGATATCGTTGTATGTAAACTATACTTTATAATAAAAAACATGGGCTATGTTTCATAAAAAGTGAAAAAAAAGTTTGTATTCAGTTATTTGAGCATGGGAGAAGGTTGAAAGGATATATACTACATTACTAACTTGGTTAATCCCAGGAGGTGGGATTAGGAGGATCAAAGAAAGATTATTATCTTCATATACTGTTGAATTGTTTTACTTGTTTCAGAAAGCATGTTTACCTTTTGTAATAAAAAATCCAATAAAGTGAATTTTGAAGGTAGAAAGTAATAAGTTTAAGTTGGTTGTGGCTGATGGGAATTAGGGAGAATAGAGAAGAGATTTTTTTTTCTTTTAATCTATGTGTATTTTTTCAAGTTTTACAATAAGCATTGATATTTTTTGGATATTTTTATTAGATACATTCTTATAAAACAATTTTAAAATAGAAGTTTAATATGGTGGTTTTCTTGCTAAAAATAATTAATCTGTATTAAACCATACACCAATAAATTGTGATTACTTACTATTCTTTTTTTTTTTAAAGATTTTATTTATTTATTTGAGAGAGAGAGAATGAGAGAGAGCGAGCACATGAGAGGGGGGAGGGTCAGAGGGAGAAGCAGACTCCCCGCCGAGCAGGGAGCCCGATGCGGGACTCGATTCCGGGACTCCAGGATCATGACCTGAGCCGAAGGCAGTCGCTTAACCAACTGAGCCACCCAGGCACCCCAGATTACTTACTATTCTAACTGCATAATGAAAACTTGCTTTCTGATTGAAGGAAGCAACAGTAGTAAAGAGGAAAAGAAAGATGAGAAAAATACTCAAATGACTAAGGAAAATAATAAACAATATCCAGGAAGAAGTCTCTAGCAGTGTGCATAAATGTCAATGCCCTTTTAGGAGATTTTTTTTCTTTCTGAAAGGCCTGAGGACTTGGAACTAAGATTTCCTTGTCCAGAGCAGATGCATAACAAGACACAGAAGTTCAGTTCCAGTCAGTTGGTATAGAGCTATGGGGGTAGCAGGCTTTTATGAAGGTGGTAAAGATTAGTCATGCTGCTGAGTGTACTGATAGACTCAAATAATATCCAGTATACTGATAAAAAGCCAAGTCAAAAATACATATCCTGGGGAGTATAGGGTTAGTGTTTGGAGAGAACTCTAAGCTCGGGTGACTGCTGTAATGACACAATCCTAAAATCTCAGAGGCCTGACACACTATAGTTTTATTTTATGCTCATGTCCCGGTCCAGTGTCGATTGGTGAAGGGACTCTGCTCCAAGCAGCTATTCTGGAACCCAGGTTGCTTCCATCTCATGGTACTGCCACCTCCAATATCTTAATCATTATAGAATGGGAAAGCTTTGGGTATGGAAGATTTTTTTATAGGCCAGGTTTAGAAGCAGAATATATCATTTCAGTCCACCTTCCATTTTCCCAGAACTTGGCTTCATGATGCCAAGCAATCAGCAAAGGAAGGCAGGGTTTGGGATTTAGCTGTGTGCCCAGGAAGCAAAAAGCAGAAAGAATGTTGGTGAACTCTAGCAGGCTCTGCCATAGAGGACCTCTTGGGGGAAGGCTCCATGACCTCTACTATCGAGTGAGAGGGGTGGAGATAAAGAAGCAGGAAGGAATAAAAATGTAAAAAGAATGCTAGATGAAAAACAGAAAGGGATATGTATTTTTTCATGTACTTTTTTTGGTGCCAAAATATTTTTATATGAATTTGTGATTTTTTAAATACAATATGCCAGGTGGGCATATTTTGGGAAATTTGCTAAAAATGTATTCTCCTTGGTATTACAGAAAACACTATTATTTTCTGCCTGCAAAATCACATGTGAATTGGGACTTAGCTACATCTGACTTTGATTAGTTTGCTGTACAAATGGAATCAGACGGCTTTACTTGGAATGACTCATTAGTCCTTCCTCCTTCTTTGTTAATATTCTCCAAATTTAATAGCAGTGTTGTGTAATCTATTGTGTGGATAATATCAGACAGATTTAGGAGAGGACACTTAACCATGATTTCTGGATGTGCAGACAACTATATTTGGCCATTTGGGTGCCAAAAGGATTTTCTAATTATCTTAGGTGGTGTTATGATTCATTACAGCTCTGTACAAGGACAGGGAAAGGAATCAGTGCCAAAAGTCTGTCTAAATTGCCTTTACACTCCAAAGTGGACTGGTGATAGGAGAAGGCTACAACTTCAAATGAAATGTCCTGTCTCTCCTTCAAGATACAGCAAATTTCACCCTTACCTTTATCTCCCACAAGTCTTTCCCCCAAGTCCCAACTCGGAACTCCTTTAGTACTTACTAACTGTTGCACTCCTTTTTTTTATTTTTAGCCTTCTGTCCTAGCTCGTTGTGTATCTCTCCAGACACAAGGAAATCTTTTCTAGAGAATCTGTAAACTCCTTGCAGGCAGGGACAATTATTATTTTATTTTTAGCATTACAAAGATTGTTGGAAATTGATGTGGATCATTCAGATTTAAAGTTATTTAGGGCAATTTTTTAATTTGAGAAGTTTTTGTGTCTTTTTACATGTTTCCTGAAAACCAGCGAAGCACTCAATGTAAGTTTTGAGAGTTGAAAACACTCTTTAAAAAAGAACACACATGACCAGTCTGAATATTTTAAGCCTTTACACTTTTATTTATGCAAGTATCTTTGTATCTCTAGTACTTTCCAAACTTTAACTAAGTGCTAGGAGCTTTATGTACATTATGTTGGATATGGCTTCACCTAAGCCTATGTTGCTCAAATTGGGCTACCAGAATTCCCTGAGAGAACTGGAATTTGTGCCGAGGGAACTTAAAAACCTCAGAATAAATATGGGATAAGTAATTGTTAAAACAAAACAAAACAAAACAAAACAAATGCACACAAGATACAAAACCAACTAATGCAACAGAAATAATCCCTGATTCACATAAAAACTTGTACAGAAATGTTTATAGCAGATTTAGTCATAATCACCAAAAATGGCAAACAATTTTTTTTTGCAAATAAGCAACTGTGAATAAGCAAACTGTGGTATGTCCACACAATAGTTTACTACTCCACTATAAAAGGAACAGACTATTGATTCATGCAACAATATGGGAGAATCTCACATGCTTCATGTTAAATAAAATAAGGCAGCTTCAAAAGACTTCATGGAGTTTATGCTAAAAAATATGACATTCTGGAAAAGGCAAATTATAAGAACAGAGAACAGATCAGTGTTTCCAGGAGCTGGAGTAGGGAGAGGATTGACTACAAAGGGGCAGTTTTGGGAGTAATGGACCTGTCCTGTATCTTGATTGTGGCATGGTTACATGACTATATACATTTGTTTATACTCATAGAACATATACCCAGAAAAGTGCATTTTACTGTATATTAAATTAAAAAAAACATTTTAATGCCAAGAAGCTAACACTGGCAGGATGTTATAAAATTCATACTTTCACTATAGTAATTTGTAACACTTCTCAGAAGTAATTTAACTATACATTTCCAAAGCCATAACATTGCTCATAGCTTTTCATCCAGTAATCCCATACTGAAAACTTTATCCTAAGACAATAATTTAAAAATATGGGAAACGTATATGCTTAGGGATGTTGATTGTCTTTTTAGTAGATGAAAATGCTGCATTATTGCTTTTATTTTCATTGCTGTGTTTGCTAGAAAAAAATCATATATTTTTCAGACGCTTATTGACCAGCTTTCTGGGAGAGAATGAGATTAATATTCTCCAGTGGTTGAAGAGTAGCAGAACTTCTGTTTGTCTCTATTCCGTAACCACACAAAGTCATCCATTTCTATGAAATAATTAGAAATAGTTAAAATTTCTACTGTTGCTGCTGTAGATAAATAAAACATTTTAATAAAAAAATTATGGTTGCAAGCCAGACTCTTTACAGGGATTTTGGTTTAAGAGTCTTTCAGTATATAACAAACTTGGAAGTTTATCCTAAAATTTTTGTTCCTTTAATCTAACTTGGACCTCTATTCAAGTTTTAGAATATGAGAAATTAAAGCAGAATAATAGAATATGAGAAATTAAAACTCCAAGTTTTGTGTATTCTTTTTCCTTGAGAGCTTATAATTTTGAACTCTGCCCTCTATCTATTCTCTACAAACAATGTTCTTTACACAGTGATTTAGCTGTGAGCAATACAGACAACAGTTCCTTCTCTCATGGAACTCATATTCTAGTTTATTCCAAAATTGGAACAGATAGTTTAGTTCTTCCTCAGGTTTTTCAGCCCTCTGTGAAATACATAGGTCTTCTGTGAAGCTAATGATTTGAACAAAACATGGAGACATGGAAATGTGAATCTTACTCCATTTTTTAAGAATGCAATTTCCTACATTTTCCTCTACCCTCTTTCTACATTTCAATCACTGTCCCACTTCCAGAGAAGATATTTTCTGTCCTTTGCTTTTCTTCTGACATTCTCAGTAGGTGAACTTGCTTTGGATTTCACTGAGAAATATAGAAGGAATACAAAGAACATCTCCTTATCCTACCACTGAATTCACTAACATGTGTATTTCTGAGCTCATATTCACTGCCTCTCTTCCTAGTGTTCTGGAGCACTCAGTGTGCCTATCTTAGGTTAATCCATCCCCTTGAACACTGCATCTAATCCTGTGTGCTTATTCATGGAGTTTGCTTCTATAATTATCCACAGTCATTCCTAAATTATCAGTTGCTACCATCAGCATAAAAATGTGATACATCTCTAATCTTAAAAAAACCATCCCAAGATGCCATGTCTCCTTCTAGCC
The DNA here is from genome assembly GCF_002201575.2 of Neomonachus schauinslandi. NCBI lineage: Eukaryota > Metazoa > Chordata > Mammalia > Carnivora > Phocidae > Neomonachus > Neomonachus schauinslandi. Next base: position 56,974,304 of record NC_058406.1, read on the forward strand.
ATTATCCCATGTTTTTCCTTTTATAGAAAACTTCCTGAAGAAGTTGTTTATAGATGCTATCTTGTGTTCCTTGCCTCTCAATCTCTAGTGGAATCATAATAATCAAGTTTCCATCCTTATCATTCCATTCAACTCCTACAAAGATTATCGAAGACCTCCATATTGCTGAAGTCAATGTCAGTATTCAGTCCTCATTTCAAGAGCCTATGATCGAGCTTTTTACTCTCACCTCTGGAAACCCTTTCTTTACTTGGCTCTGGAGATATTCCACATGAATTCCCTCATGGACCACTATCACTTGTCCTCTTTTCCTGTAGTATCTTCCTTTTCTTTTCTTTCAAATGCTGGAGAACCCAGGACTCTGTCCTCAGTTCTCTTCTTTCCTCTACCATACTTACACCCTGGATGATCTTGTCCCAGGACCTCAATAAATACAGGCTGATTATGCCCAAATTATGTCTTCAGCCTGGAATTGCCTCTGAACTATAGGCTACTCCTAATATCTGACTGGATGTCTCTTTAGCATCTCAAATTTAAAGTGTCTAAAAAGTGAACTCCTGATTTCTCACTCTCTACCAATCCTCCTCCTCCTCCTCCTCCAATAGTGCCCCCATCATAGCAGATAGCACTTCATTCACTGAGTTGCTCAAAAATCTTGGAATCATCTTTCATTGCTCTCTTTTTCTGATATCCCAGACTTAAGTAGGAAATGATGTCCCCAAACTGACTATGTCTTACCTTTAGAGTTCAAGCCGCCACCAACTCTTGACTGACTACCTGCCTCCCATTCAGTCTCCCTGTTTCTCTAGCCAGATTGTGTCACTCTCCTTCTCTGAGCATCCAATGGCTCCCCATAACATTTAGACTAAAATCTAAAGACTTTACTATGGCCCACAGATACCTGCATGATCTGTCTCCTGACTACTTCTCCAACCTCATTCCCTAACACTTCTCTCAATTATTTGTCTACATCTTTCTCCTTAAATATCTCAAGATTATATACACTCCAGGGATTTTACACTTGTTGTTTTATCTCCCTGGAACACTCTTTCCTCAGCTATTTGCTTGTAGGACTGCCATGCTGCCTGATGGGAATATAAATTATGTCTCCTACTTTGATGATAAGCAGCTCTTCTGTTTGCATTTCTCACCCTCTCATTTTCTTCATATTACTCATCTCTACCTTATGCATTATTTACCAATAATAAAAAATCCTCCAACTAGAAGACAAGCTCCATGAGGGCAGGGGCTTATTGTCTTTGGTTCATTGTTATATTCTAAGGGCCTGGCACATAGTAAGGCCCCAAGGAATATGGGTTGAACTAATGGGGTTGCCAAAATTAACAAATAAAAATACAAGTTAAAAATGTCTAGTTAAATTTGAATTTTAGATAAAAAGGATTTTTTGGGGGAATAAGTATGTTCTAAATATTTTCTATATTTTATCTGACAATCCTATGAATTAATGAATTATTAACATTGATAAGCTATCTAATATTTGTTAAATATTAGTAGCCATCATCTAGATGAAAACCAACCATTTCTACAGAGTAAGCATTCAAATGCTTGACAACTGATTTTGAAAATGAACATTTCCTCTGTCCTAAGGTCTGTATTGTGAGATGCTAGCAAATAGGTCTATTTAGGGGTAGATTTTTGGTGTTTGCTAGTTGGATAACATGAAGACTATTAGAAGAGTTATCTATAGATCTGTATAACTAAAATTCAAGAACATAATGCTGAAGGATTTTAATCTAGGCAAAGTATATTTGATTAATTATAAATATCAGGGCTGAATTATTTATAGATGGGGATAATCAGCTAGCAATGTGAATATTACTTAAATGGCATGATATAGAGGAGAGAAGGCTAGATTGGGAGTTTGGAGATACAGGTTGTGGCCTCTAATCGTCAACTCAGTTACATGAGTGGTTGTATCATATGACCACGCTGGGCTCCATTTCTTCATCTGTAAATTAATTGTATTTGACTCTAATTTCTCAAATTCTTTAAAGCTAAAATCTCCTTTGCTGTATCCTGAAAATATGCATTTCTTAGATGATAAAGCATCTGCTAAAATGATGTTGTGTATTTTGCTACGGTTGGAAAACTATGTGGGCAGGTCTTGGGCAAATATATACTTAAATATTATTTTGGATATCTATGCTTTAAAGTTCATTTTTCCTGCAAAATGAGGTATTTGTTTATTCATTCAACCAAAATTATTGAGATAATTTCCAGGTATGACTATTTTTGCTTTTGGAGATACTAAATGACTATAATAAGATTGTCTGTGCCCTTCAAGGAAATCATGTCCTGGTCCTGGGAGAAATACATGAAAAAATGTAAGGCCAATATGAATTGTTATGATAAAAGTAAATACCAGGTAGCATGAAGGCAGAAAAGAGGAAGAGATAAATGCCCTTTTAGTAGAGATTAAAGTGAAGATAAGGATAGTTAGAAAATATCTAACAGAAATATGTGTATCTTGAGGTAGACATGACATTGTAGAAAGAGTAGACGCAGTCAATGTCTATGTGTGAATTTGTATAATTGTTTTTTCCACGGTCAGTGTCCATGTGTGATTTGTATAATCAGTCTATGTCTATGTGTGAATTTGTATAACTGCTTTTTTCATGATCAATGTCCATGTGTGAATTTGTATAA